>NW_023339740.1:9907102-9911649 GCF_004916995.1 Morone saxatilis | reverse complement strand
AAGGGGGGGGGGGGTGTAACTTCTAAAGCTGCATTTTATTTGCCGGTGATAATCATCGTTGATAATTTATTTGTTTGGCGGTTGGGAGGGGTCTCACAGGAGCTCTTTCTCTGTTATTCCCTCAGTTAACACACCGCCATCACATTGCCGCTTTTGAAGCTTGTTGTCTCATTTAAAGCGATTCCATAAAACTGATTATGCCGAGGACGAGTCAATTACATTTCAACTCTTATTAGTTCAGGATGCAAAAATGAAATTAGATGAGAATATTATTGTTGGAGATATATTACGCTTTTCATTCATCACTGGAATGGAATGAGTCATACGGTGATGGGGATTCCAATCTCTTAATCAACTCTGTGCTCTGCCAGGCAGTGGCGGATGTGCCGTGTGTTAAAATCACAATATAGTCTGTCTTTCATCATTCATTTTTATGGCCCTTCAACTGTGTGAGCACCGCAGGGTATGACATTACTACTAGCTACTAGCTGAACTGAGTGTGCTCTTGGTATTGGTAGATTTTTTTCTCTTTTACTAATTTAATATTCTATTAAAAGGCTGAGAATGTCTTATAAAAACGATATTGTGTTAGGTAACGATACATGACTGTGAATGCTAATCATGATGTTGTTGTTTTTATATTTCAGTATACCTATGAGGGCAATGACATCAGCGACTTGCCCGTGGATCTGTCTGTGGTTTGGAACGGGATCTTTGTCATTGACAACCCCTTCAACATCAAAGGTGAGTTACTGTGATATCATACATCATCGACCCTTACTGGTTTATGTATTATCTCATCAACATCATGTGTTTTAACCTTAAACATGAGACATAGACTTAAATGCCATTTCTGAAGCTGATTTGATTTGTCAGTATCTGTCCTAAGTCATTGAATCTAGGACCTGCAGGAACTATAGGAATATTGTTATATATAGTTGTGACTCTATAAAAACATTTCCAGCTGCAGGGTAAATCATTTATATTGTGGCCCACGTTTTGGAATTGATCTTCTTGGTATGCAAGTGTCTCAAACACTTACTTACTGTATACATCTGTGAGCAGGAGACACTGGAATAGTCCACTAATGAACTATTGTGTGTGCTGCATGTGTTGGTACTACTGAACACTGCAACTCTAGGAATGTGCTCAAATGCTTGAAAATTTGCGCACCAGTTTTAGAGAGCACACATACTCTGGTTTACCCCACAAGACTCTTTTATCGTTGCTAATAAAGTAAATAAGTAGTGGTAGCATGTCACAGTAGTGACAGTAATAAGTAAATGATGATATACTTGTGTCAAAATGATCAATTTAGTTGGATGTTCTCTGCAATGGACAAGATAGCAAAGCCAGAGATTTTCATTTCAAGATCAGATTTTACACTGACAGTAAAAAAGACATGGAAACATTCTTCCATCATCACTCAAAAGGCAGCTCAAGGTTTTGTTGCTTTCCCCAAAGTAAAACATTGATTAATAATTGATTTTCTGTTACTGATAATCACCATCTGAGCTTGAAGGTTCATTCTCGACCTTGAAAGATAAGTTTGACAAAACAAACTGAGGTAAGACGGTTTTGTCAAACTATTAATATAGTAGGTTGGTAGTGTCTAGTGTTATTGTTAAATATCATTGTTGTATTTTAAACTATTATGTATCAATACACACAATGCTTTTGACATGTTTGACAGTGCAAAATGCTTTAATCAGGTATAAAATATGCAATAGAAGTGATAACAACAACACCTACAATTTTCAGCTCCACAATGCATATTATCACATTTTTGTACCATAAAATACCTTGTCAGAGGGATATATTATTACACCCCTATTGTGTAGGGTGCACATTTACACTTAGGTTGAACAGTATTATTATTAAGAATCTCTGTAATATCCACTTTTAAAACAGAATTATAGTATACAATATACACTGTCTCGCCCTCCAAGCAAAGAACCATGTGGCTAATGATTAAAGACATACACATACTGCATGCAGCACTGTGGGAGAAGACAATGAGATCATGTCTGTTGGATATAATTACTGGTAGGACAGCCTTTATATTGCTGTCTCCATAATTATTGTGGCCTGTACAGCACAGCAGGGGTCTGTAACATTATTCCCCTGCTGTGAGGTAAAGTAACATCATCGCCAGCTACCACTGCGTTCGATACGGCCTGTTGATGACATTCAGAAGGAGTTTTGTACAACAGAGGGAGCTGCATTGTCTGGTCCTCTTTGATGGTTAAAGAAACAGCGAGGAGCCGAGATTTTTGTGTTGTATTTCAGATTAGAAGTTGTTGTTACATCTCTAAACTGTGAAGCTGTGATCATTGCCATTTTGTCAGTAATGTAAGGTAACACCGCAGAGTCACTTTGTTCCATTTATTGACATCACTCCCTGTAGTCTAAATGTACCGCGCAAGCTGTTGAAGTCTCGAATTTCACATATACTGATGTGTTATATGGATGCATTTGTAACATACACCACACATATGTGGCTGAACATAGGGACCCCACTGCAATCCACAATAATGGGGTGTTTATATTCATGGAGGCAACATAAAATGCTTTGACAGTCAAAGGCTCTCCCAAGGACAAAGTGATTCTAAATGGCATCTGTTACATGCAGCAGCATTGACAGCGTACAATATCAGTGGCTTGCATCAGTGTCTGTGCATTGTGCGTTATCTTAAGTCTAAATCTCCTGAAGTGCAACCGGAGGCGACCTACAGCCCAAAGATGTCTCCATCTCTCTGCCTATCTCTCCCTACTGCCTGCCCCCTCCCTATTTCTCAATCATGATAATCATCTGGTGGAGTGTGAGCGATGCTCACTTGTCTTAAATACTGATATGTTAATGTAATTAGAGAGGAGTCGTTTAGCAGCCAGTAATTGGTACAGGGTTGCTTTAAAGCTGCTCCATGACCAATGGGATTTGGGGGTGGAATAGCAGAGAGAGAGAAAAAAAGATTTTGCTATACAATTCCTAAGGCCTTTGGGAAATAGTGCCTTAACTCAACTTTGTCTCGGAGTGACATTGAAGAAGTTTTGGAATTCTTTTGTGGAAGTTGAGAAACTTGAAATAGAGGTTGATTTTCAAACTCTTTTAGCCTTCAGGTTGTTTGTCTACTTACTTAGCTTTTACTATAATAATTCAGCACAAACTATATTGATAGTGAGGTAACATCCTTCTATCCCTAGCCCCTTATAATATTTTTTTCTTCTTCCTTCCTCACCAAGCCCACCTGTATAAGTGCTATGCGCTGAGGGACAGCTGTGGGATGTGTCTGAAGGCAAACCCCAGGTTTGAGTGCGGCTGGTGCGTACAGGAGAAGAAGTGTTCCCTGAGGCAGGAGTGTACCCCTCCAGAGAGCACTTGGATGCACGCCACCACAGGAAACAGCCGTTGTGCACACCCCAAGATCACCAAGGTAAGCTGTGACAGTAATGACACATGTTTACAAATAACACTGTATAGCGGCTCCGTATGCTCCTGTAGCTCAGCGAGGGAACACACACCTAACTGCATATGTGTACGTGCAAATACACACACCTACCTCTTTGAGTTGGACTGAAAGTGTTTTCCATATGCAACAACAACAACTAATGCAAATACAGTTTTTACTGTATTACTGTAGTTACTGTATAACAAACATTGAATTTTCCAGATACATTGCCATTTCTGTTATACAGGATTTATTGTTTTGTTTTTCAGCTGAACAGATAAGTAAAAGTAAAACCTCATAAAATTAGTCATTTTTTGTTAAAAAAGGTTAACTGACACTGACGCCAGACACATTAACACCGGTCTGTGAAATCACTCTAAAATCAACATTGCGCCGAGCTGCTCAATTCAAAGTTAAAGAAAAACTCTTACTGCTGAATTATTGCTGAAGTTAAAGCAGGCATTTTAGCTGCTGTTTGGTGCGCATTGCCCAGCAACTCAAACTCCTACGCAACAAACAGATTTTTGTCGTGGCAGGGGTCAGAAGGGAGGGGGTTCAAGCCACAATATGCCCTTTGTAACAAGGTTGTGATTAAATTTTGTTCGGCAAAACTGTGAAACTGAAGACTTGCCTTTTGACTCAAATCAGAGGATTGCCAAAGTCAACTCATTAGTAAGTTTTCTTTAAGAAGAAAAATGACTACCTGTGCTGCGTCATTGTTTGGCTTCAGCCAGTGAAAGGGGACATCATAGGAGGGGAGGCAGCAGGGAGGACAGACAACTTAGAAGCCATCACCATGACTGCAACCACAACACAGATGGGCTGGCCAGGAGGAGGCAGTTCACACACACCAAGACTGAACACACTGATGTGATTAGAGATGATGGCTACACACACAGACACACACATACACACACGTGAGGAGGTGGAGAGGGTGGTTGTCTGGAGTGTGTGTGCGCACAGGAGGGAGACAAAGAAACAGAGAATGTGGAAGTGTGCTAATTGTGTCCCGCCATGGGCACGGAATGTGTGCGTGCGTGCGTGTGCATGCATTCGTTTGCATTAAAGAGAGCCACAAACACCCACATTTGATGGATC
>NW_023339740.1:9860667-9907002 GCF_004916995.1 Morone saxatilis | reverse complement strand
CACACACACACACACAGAGTCTGGCACTGTCTCCCAGTATAGTGCAGCAGTGTCCTAGTACTGGCCTTGGATGCTGCCTGGCCCTCCATCATCCATCATCTCCTGCCTGCCTTCTCCTAGGGGACAGGAAGAGCATTACAGCTAGCCCTTAGAAACCAATTAAACAACACAGCCCATGCCAGTGTGTGTGTGTGTGTCTGTATGTGTGGGGGGTGACCATATTTTTGTGTTTTAGCATGTGGCACACTTTTGTGCTTTTTTTCCCCTTTTTTGTGATCTTTTGTATATGAAAAAGAGTTCTTTTGCGTTTATGGCTTTTTGTGTTTATGTGATTTTGCAGGGAATAGTGTCAGTGCGCTCATCTTTGTTTAGTTTCACAGCTTGTGTACTTGCTAAAGGCCAATGATTTCTCTCTTGTGTATTGTTAAACTATGTTATTGGCCTTTGCTAGACTTCTTTCTCTCTTTATCTCTCTATTTTCCTGTCACTTCTTCTCTTCATCCATGTAACCTCTGTCACTTTCATTGTCCCTCGTTCCCACTTTGAACCATTTTGATTTTCTCTCCTTTGTCAACCCCTCGGATGCTTTTTACTTTCATTCCCTTTCCTTCTTCTCTTTCCCCTTCCATCGTCCTTCATCTATCCTGTCCTTGTATCATCTTCCTCTCTTCCTTGCACCTTCTGCCGACTGACATCGAGAGTGAGATGTCTTTGTCTTTAAAAGCCTGTATCGACCAGGCCTCTAAAGGGGTTTTCCCATTGTGTTTTAGAGCTAAACATTAAGTCTCAGTGTTACAGCACTGAGAGAAACAATAAAATAAGCCAGTGCTGAGTAAATCTTATCAATAAAGATAATATTACCACTGGATGTCCGCTAACATGATTCATATCTTCAGTAATATTATTGTTCACTAAGTCACATGTAAACATTTGGCAGCAAAGACTCATATAATCCCAGTCATTACTCTCTTCAGTGTGTTTGTAACTTTATGTTCTGTTGAGAGGTTTTCATATCACAGATAAACTTCAGAAACCTTACGCCATGATCATATCATCTCTCTCTGTGTCCCCTGCTTCCCCCTTCCTCCTCCTCCTCTTCTTCCTATAACTAGCAGATGCTATCTGTGCACTGCCGCTCAGCCAGCCACAATAGGCCTCACACAAAGCCTCCGACACAACGGGACAAGTCGGAGATGAGGAGAAAAAAGGGAGTTTGAATGGGTGTAGAGCGCTGTGATGGCAAGAGGAGAATAGAGCGAGTGTTTAGGCTGGTGGCTTTTATCAAAAAGGGCTTTTTGTTTGTGCTGTTTAGTTGTGGATGTAACAACTTGTGTATGTGTGTGTGTGTGTGTGTTTTGATAAGCTAGTGCTTATAGAGAAAGAGAGATTTGATTACCATATCTGAAGATTCCGACTGGTGCACTACTGTGTGCCACTCACTCTTTTGTCTCCAGCTCAAAATATATGCATTCAGGCACACTGAGAAAGAGACAGAGAGTGAATTAAAAAGACACACAAGTCCTGAGAGGAAGAGGAAAAGGGCGAGGGAAGGAGGAGGGATGTTCATCAGAAGCCTGGCTGGTGTAAGATGGAAAACACTCCTTAATTATATCACTGTGGCATTTCAGTTCTGGCCTGCATGACACTGGGCTTTGTTCCCATTGTGTGTTTCTGTTAG
This sequence comes from Morone saxatilis, assembly GCF_004916995.1. Lineage (NCBI taxonomy): Eukaryota > Metazoa > Chordata > Actinopteri > Moronidae > Morone > Morone saxatilis. Next base: position 9,905,324 of record NW_023339740.1, on the reverse strand, counting down.
TGGTGTCCTGAACACCTGTGGCTTTTACTAGTCCGCCACCTTTTCTATAATGATGTTAGACTGGGGACCGTGGTCAGGTACCAGGTGGAGAAATAGTTGTACAGAGCAGGTTGAGAGAGTGAATCTAATTCATTTGTGAGACAGTAGATACACTTATAGGAAAGGTTTTTTGGGAAATACACTTATTCACTTTCTTCACGAGAGGTTGATGCCACTCTCATGTCAGAATGGTAACAAACTAGATATATCTAAATATATATATATATATCTCTATGTTATATATAACATTTTAATTAGTGAGCTTTGGGGTGCTGGTTGATGGATTTTGCTGCCCTTGGACAGAACCAGTTATTTCCCCCATTTCAAGTCTTTCTGTGCTAAGTTAAGCAGCTGCTCGCTGTAGTTTAATATTTACTGCACAGACATGAGAATGGTATCAAACAGCTTATTGAACTTGTGGTGAGAAAGCAAATGAAGGTATTTCCTAAAATGTCAAACTATTCTTTTAACAAGTTTTGGCATCAGCACACTCTTTATCCTTGTTCCACACTCATAGGATGTTCTCATCTCCTTTTAAAGTTGAAACAGGCAATCAACCAAAATCAATTATTTTTTACTGGAATTGCTGCTATCAGCAGATTTGCCAAAGCAGCAAAGAAAATTTACATGGTTCTTTGGCGTAAAGTTCAGCAAAAACGGTGACAAATTAATCAAATTGTTAACCAATAGCAAATTGTCTTGACAGCGCTGACCTTTGATGGAACCGAAAGACCCAGAGAGTCCAAAATGGAGGACCTAACAAAGCTGTGCCCCATTGTTTGCACTTAGTTGTTGGGTGGTTTACTTTTTGTCTACTTAGCAACCAAGAGGACAAGTAGTCACTACGTCACCAAGCTTGCAGCGCCACCTGTTTTGCAAGGCCACACAAATGAATGTTTTTTTCTGGTGTGACCAGAGGTGTTACTGCCTTTAGAACAGACCAACAGAAATGCAAATCATTGGTTCGCCAACAGTTCAAAAATACTAATGTGGTTTTTGTACCTAGCCCCCCTCTCTCCACATGTTCTTGTCCATGTCTGTGTAGACTGCTGTTTGCTATTTATCAACTCTTGTATTATCTACACAAAACAAAAGACTATATATGGATATAGTACACTTCATACTTAGGGGGAAATGTCTGCAGTAATGGGAGCTTAATTAGTCATTCATTCATTCATTTTATCCTTCCTCATGGCAAGCCAAGTCAAAGTTTGACCTTACCCACACCCCCACTCCATGACACCCAACCACCAACGTCTCATCCCCTTCATCCTCCTCCCACCCTGCTGCCGCCCTCCCCCGGTCAGGTTCTAATCCAATTAGTTTTAGCCCTAATTATACTAGCAATGACTGATTACCAATGGGGCCATTGTCTGCGTTGCGGGCTGGATGAATGGGACTGTGATTGGCGACTGGGCTAGCCTCGGGTAGCCATTAGCACCTCCGCACACCTTTCGCAGACCTCTAGGGGAAAGAATGGGAGCAGAGGTCGCTGTGCGCAGTAATTGTGTTCAGTAGATTAATCGTCACAAGGTTAAATGAGAGCTATAAGTGAGGGCTTGATGGGTGGGTCCAGGTTAAGTGTGTGAGCTGGCAGGTTGTGAATGTTTGACTGAGTTGAGGTGGAGTTAATGGATCCAAGGTCATTTTTCATCTTGCTTAATGAGGTAGCAAGTATCTGATTCATTCAGAAAGAGATATGACCATAATGACTTAAGTAAACTGTCATTCATGCTGACATACAATATATGTTCTATGATGTACTGCTTTGGGTAAAAATCAATTGACACATACGTTGTTCTGGCTAACACGTCATCTCTACTTTGCTCTTTCAACCAGTTGTTTCCGGAGACGGGGCCCAGGCAGGGAGGAACCATGCTGACCATCACTGGTGAGAATCTGGGTCTGCAATTCAAAGACATCCAGAGTGGAGTCCGCATCGGCAAGGTGGCCTGCAACCCTCAGGAGGATCAATACATCAGCGCTGAGCAGTATGTTGACACTTTCTCTGTTTTCATCTTTTCATTCCCACCCCTCACTCTGAGATTCTTTACTTCCACGCTTGTCTTTGTCCAGTATTGATGTGACACTGAGTGCTAAGCACAGCACTGCGAAGCTCTCTCAGACCTCTGTTTCCGTTAACCTTCCTATGGTAAAACACTACTTTCCTCTTTCAAACAAAACTAATTCCTTGCCAGCAGGCTCATGCTTTGCTACTCTATGTACAACTGCAGGTCATGTAAATCTGTCAGTTTTCGTGGAACCTTTTATTCCACTAATAATTAGAATAATGGCTGAATCCAAACTGAATTACCTCATGTTACCACGTTCATCAGAATAAATCTGGCCTGTTCTGAGAGAAATGTAATGACATTTGAAGCGGGTGGTATGTATATCTTCTAAAAACTCTTCCGCAGATGAAAGCTCGTCGCGTGAACCCTTCCTCTGATTAAGTTATGTTTTTTATTTTCTGGGAAATTCGGGATCACGGTGGGTGCCGTGGGTAGAACTTACCCCCCATTTATTAGCAGTAAACAATCAAAGCTCCGAGTTCTCTTTAGTCATGTCTATTGGACATGACTGAACTCTTTGTTTTAACTGTAAACAGGTCGCATCATTGCAGTCATTTTCTTTAGTGCTCATGTAAGTAATATCATGGGAATCATTAATTAGATTTTCATTCATGCTACCCAGAAAGATTGGGGCCTTCGGTGAAACTACGGGATGAGTCACACTCTCTTTTTTCATGTTGAATTCAGCCAGAAGCAGAGAAAATACAATTTGGGACAAGGGAAGAATTGGGGACGCTCCTCACAGCTGGAGGTGTCCTCAATATTCTATTTCCAACTATGTAGCTGTCATTTGTACACAAATGCTCCATTTGCTGAGTTTTGCAGCACAGTCCCAGCTGATTTTGTTTTCTCTCTGCCCCCTCACTAAGAAGGAAACTAAGAAATGTGACTTTGATGGTTTGACAGTCAGAACAACAGAATGCTGTGCAGCTCTCGCCAGCGATGACAGGTGTCCCTAGAATGCATTTAGAAATATAGTAGTGACATGTCAGGCTTGATTTATAATTGATATAAGTTCATATATTGAACACAGAACATCATCATTTTTATGTTCGACTGTGTCGGCGTAGAGCAACGTTAGGTGTTTCTGTGTTGTAACTTTTTCTTTACCACATGTTCATTTTGTCGTAGCGATCACATCCTAAACCAGCAAGGTGTCGACGTTTAACCCTGTCAGCCCTGTAACACTGCATTGGCCTGTTGCCATAGCACCCGCAGGAGGAGGAGGAGGAGGAGGAGGAGGAGAAGGGCGCGGCTGGCAGTGAGGCTGTCATGCTAATTAAAAGTGATGTTAGCCATACGGTGCCATTAGTGGCCCAGTTGCTCTCGTCATTCCCGTGACCCCATCAGAGCTGTAGCACAGGAGACAGGACGGGGTTACGGGACTGACAGCGCAGGTCAAAGGTCAGCTGGTGGCAAGAGGGGGAGAGAAGGAGATGTGCTAACTGTTGGACCAAATGTAGACACATTGTTCTCACTCTGGCTTTCTCTTTGCCAGCACTTGTACTTCATACAGCCTGCGCACATTCCCTGTTTTTGAGTGAAACTGCAAGAAAAGGCAGCACCTCTTTCAGAATTAGTAGGCTCATCATTCACTTCAGTCATTAAATATTTACTGGATGGATTTGATTCAATGTTGAGAAAATTTAATTTTACCAGTAGTGAGGAAAAACAGAACCTGGCATCCCTTTTTATTTCCTTATTAGTCGTTTCTATGTGACAATTTGTCACATGTTTAATTTTTTACCATCACATTCCACCTCAGTAATTTGATTGAGGGATGTATAATTTATAATGTTGTCATCTTTACAAATGTACCATAAACGCTCTGTCTTTCTAACCACGTAATAACAGCTCAATGTAGCCACCTGTCATCTACGCAGTAATGATGCAAGTGAAACCGCAGTTTCGAACTGAGAGCTGTCCAGCATTTTAATCACGGCCTCTGTCATAGTGTGAGACCTGGGAATAAATGAAAAGGAAAATAAAAACAATGGAAACACACAGCATCGGAATGTGAAATTCATTGTTGCCGCAGCACTGCAGTTGCCATGGCCACCTGCAGGGAGGAAGGAAGCAGGAGAGTTAATAACTCATCTCAGGAAGGGAGGGAGGGAAGCTGAGGGAGATGTGTAGGATATGAGTTCGTTCAATTAATCAGCCTCTCTCGCTTTACCCATCTCTCTCTCCTCCTTTTTCGGCCTCCCTCTCTCCTCTGCACTCTCGCCCTTTGTCTGTCTCATTCATTCGCTCTGGCTAATTAACAGTCAGGTGTGTCTCCAGTGGGTGAAACATGAAGTAAGTGTGCGTACGTGTGTGTGTGTGTGTTCCCCCCATGGGCTACACTGCCACTCCTCCCCTCACTAAATCATTTCTCCAGTGGATTTTCATTTGGCCAGCCAGCACCCAAGGCCAAGTGCGAGGCTTATAGTTCTACAGTACTCACTAATGCAGACACACACACCCCCAAAACTCCACCGTGTCCTCGCATTGTAGATTTCCACTAATAGAACATTTGCTCTACTTATTATTTCTATGAATAGGGCTTCAGAAACGGTTTATTCCAATCTATTGGTATTTTTTATGACTTGGACAGAACAGAAGAAAATGCATTTGTTTTGGAAATGGAACTCATCCACTCCACCTCTTTGTTTCCCTTTTTCAGGATTGTGTGTCGGCTGAATGATGCCACTGGTTACAGGGTACAGGAGGCTCAGGTAGAAGTGTGTGTCAGAGACTGCATTCACCAGGACTACAAAGCGACCTCCACCAAAGCCTTCACCTTTGTGGTAAGTGTGTGTGTGTGTTGTAAGAGTATTGCTGGATAAAATGAAAGCTAAGACGGAGCTCTTTAGATGTTTTTAAATCTGCATTTGACATACCTGGTGAAGCCCAGCAGCCATAATTGATCCACCTCTCTCTGCCTGTGTCCCTTCTTAGTCTCCGTACTTTACCCGTGTCCATCCTTCCACTGGGCCACTGTCTGGAGGAACACGGATCACCATTGAAGGCAGTCATCTCAATGCAGGCAGTGCTGTATCTGTGAAGATTGGACTTCACCCCTGCCGCTTCGAGAGGCAAGTGAATCCAAATTACCTGAAACAATCTACAGTTTGTTTGTTAGCTCATAGTTGAATACATACACAAAATTATTTCAATTAGCTGTACAATTACAGGAATTCTTTTTCTACAACAAAAAGTTTAAAAACTGTTACTCCTGGTTTGACGCAGATAATGTGTGTTAGTTACAGTCCTACTCATGAAATAAATCTATGATCATATAAATAATGTCCTTGAATCCAATACTGAGGACAAGGAATGAACATTCAGTTATTTATAGTATAAAAGTTTTTATAGAGGCTGATTTCACTTATTTGTGCTATCTTAGAGGTAAAGACTCTGTTGATAAAAGTGTGTGCATGCAGCGTTACTGTGGCAAGAAGTTGTAATCAAAGTTAGCTGATTTTCTTACTGAAATACTGGGTTTAAAATGTAGCCATTTTATTTCACTCTAAAGTTTTCCTTTCTTACAAGTCATAATGCATCATGATTTCTCTCCCATCTTCTACTTCTGCCTCCTACCATCTTTTCCTGTTCTTCAGTGTTGAATTATTATAGTTAATGCTTCTTGTTTTTTTGAACAGTTTGAACAGTTGTTTCCTTGGTCTGAAAAATGTTGCCAGAAAGAGGATGACTTGCAGATCTGTAATCCACAGCAACTGTGAGAATGAATGTAGTGTTTCTCAGGGAAGCTGATATCATTGTTAAGTTGTTCTATGAATGACTTACATGCATGGCACACACTTTGTAAGAGATATGACTATCATTTGGAAGGAATGATATGGTGTTGCTGGTAATTGGTAACTCGTATTTTTCCTGCTTTGAACTCATGTTTGAAATACTTAATTTTGTTCCTTTTTTTTTCTTCCTTTTTTTTCTTTTTTCGTTTTTAGAATAATTTGCCACCGTTATCTTCTGTTGTCACTCACTCTGCACGAGATCGTGCCAGGATTTCAAGAAGAGGAGACATAGATCCAATTTGATATGACTCTAATTCCCCAAGCCAAGAACTCTATTGTTTCTTTGAGTCCCTTCCTGGCAAATTGACAGCAAACTGAGCTCTGGACTAAATCCACTCATGTATGGTGTCTGGCAGATGGCAAAGAAAAGAAACCTCACAGAAAAGATTTTCAGTAGAACTAAAACAAGCACCTATGTACTGAAAGGAATTTCCAAGCAAATGAGCTTTTGTTGTTGCTTTTTTTTTCTTGTTTTTTCTCTTTTTTAGAGCAAATTCTCTTTAACACTTGTATTTTTATTATAGTGGTTCCTTTCTCTCAAGCAACAAGTGACAGGTTAAACTAATGAGCTTGGACCTATCAAGTTCTTTTTATATCATATCAAAAGAAAAAGTAAAGGCCAATTTAAAGCTCTGTAGCACATCCAGAGAAAGGTGAACATAATAGTCTTGGCCTTTCATTCACTGAGCAGCAATAACCTTTATGGCCAAAGTAATGAACTGGTTGAGTCCATCTCTTTAATGCGTCTTTGTATTCAGTGAGGCCTCCGCTTTAATCAAAGCCTATTTACCCCAAGTCACTCATCCTCTTATCTCCCTCTGCAACCCCTTTTCTTTCATTCTCTTTTCTTTCTTTCTGTATCCCCTCTTGGCTTTCTTTTGTGTGGCCGCAACCTTGTCAAAAATACGTACGCGACACTACAGGCGCTCTCGAAGGCGACAGTGTTGTGGAAATGGTTACCATAGAAACGCAGCACTAGTGGAATGTGAGAAAAGCTATATATATTTTTTTTATACTATCTTCATCCCCTCTTCAGTCCCCCCTCAGTCTAAGAAATTGCCTTGTGGGAGACGGCAGGGATGTGTCCAACAAAGACACCCAATTCCCCCCATTTTTGCTTTCTTTCGCCATTTTCTTGCAACCCCACCCTACCGCAGGCCGCTGGGAAAGAGCTGCCAGAATAGGTTTTCACTTTTTCATCTTCCCCATCATCTTCCGTCTTTCTGTGGATTTCACTATCACAGCAGATAACGGGGGAGGATTTGTGTGCGGATCAGCTTGTTCTACCCATGTTCACACTGTGCCACCTGCCATCATGCCTGCACAAATGCACACACACCCGTTTACATGCACTTGCAGTGCACTGTAGGACGTTAGCAGACGACGAGTGACACAAAACACGTTCTCACACAATGTTAATCTTCTACCTGCGCACTGTATTTATATGCAAATTCACAGACCTCCACACACTGCAAGCACACCTGCTCAACACACCTGATTACGTGGATACTTTACGTAGATACGTGCGCACACACACAGCGAGCAGTGTCTCCCCCCTGACACAGGGGAGGGGACGGTGGAATGAGCCACTGGAGTGGAGCACAAAGTTTCTGGCAGCAGCACAAAGTTTCCCAGCAGGTCACAGCTGGCTGCCTGTCTGCTAGGGAGGGAGTTACATCACACAGAGAGACGACCAGCCTGATCTGCCACTTCAGATCTATCAGCCAGAGAAAGCGCAGGAGGGAAGGAGAAACAGACATAGCGAGAAAGACAGACAGACAGAGAGAGAGAGAGTGCTTTGAAGTACAGCACTGTGATTTGGGCTGATGAAACCACGGCTGGACAGACTGAAAGATGTTGGCCTTGTGGATAGGCGACTATGTCACCATTATGTGTGTGTGTGCGTGTGTGTGTGCTCCTGCTTTTTTGTCGCATCTGATAAATCATTTATGAGTTATTTAAGGGATAAAGTAGGGTTTTTTTTCCCCCTGTGTACTCAACTTCAGTATTTATTCTGTGTGTCTGTCTCATAGCCTGTCAGAGAGTCAGCTTCCAAATACTCCAAATCCCTCTCAAGACCTTCTGGTATTGGTGCTCAGAGCACACAGTCAACTTTAAGAGGGACCATCAGCAACCTTTGTGTGTAACATCTCTCTTTCTCCCCTGACCCCCCTTACTCCCATCATCTCCTGCTCTTCCAGGCGGAGCAACAAAGAGATAGTGTGCGTGACCCCAGCTGGACAAGCATCAGGGCCAACCCCAGTCATGGTGGACATAAACGCTGCAGAGCTGAGGAACCCAGAGGTCAAGTTCAACTATACAGACGATCCCACCATCCTCAAGATCGAGCCAGACTGGAGTATCGCCAGGTGAGGACACAATCAGAACATCTTCAGCTCATCTGGGGGCAGCAAAGATGAACCTTTTGTATCTCAAAAATCAGACTGAGATCGATTCATTCCCAATATTGAATTGTATAAATCAACCCTGAAAGGGTCACACTGATTAATTCAGAGGGAATGTTTGAAAACTGGGCCATTTTGGCATAAATTAGTGCGTTTTTATTGTTCTGCTGCACCATATAGCTAACTCCATCAGCTCTTATTGCATGATACATCAGCTTGTCTTATGATTATTTCATTATCTATAATTTACATCAACACAGTGTTTGATCTATGATTGAACAAATTCCTCAATACATTATTAATCCCTGGTGGTGGTTGTGCCATACATAAATGCCTTTTTTCAAGGAGCATAGCCAACTAAACTGAAATATGAACTCTATGTAAAAGGTGATAAATGTATTATTCTGCTACCATACTCCCCAGCTCAGCCCCGAAGAAGAAACTAACTGAACATTCCTCTCTATTTCACACTTCTTTTGCTTTTCAAAGGCATATTATTTATTCTGTTTATCTTAATGTTTCAAAAGTAAATCTTTGAGAGCAGGAACAGCAGTAAAGGAGGCTCCTGAAGCAGTGCACTGCTAGTTGATGAGCTGCAGCAGAGATGTATCTTTAAATATTACTTGACTTATTGAAATGAGACTACATAGCCACAGGATGATTTCCTGTGCAAACACAAGCTGTGTTGTGGTGGGGAAAAAAAAAAAAAAGCTTGGAGCTTCCAAGTGCTAATGGGCTCACTAGCATGACCTAGAAACTCCTCAACTCAGAAATGAAGCCAGTACATACACAAACACTCACACTGTTGATTGTCTCATTTACTTCAGAAGTACAGTTCCAGGAACATGTCATATGTTGTTTCCTGAGTTTTCCTGAGTATGTTTTTCTGTGAACGGGTGGATCCCAAAAAATAGCCGAACAAATAAAACAAAATAACGTACTTGCGGTGTGTAGTATATTCCAAGTATTTGTTTAGGAGTATCACCTCTTAGGACAGTCCTCATTAGATACATTGTCTATTCAGACAGTGTAACAATCCACTGCTCCATCATCGCAGGGAGTTCAAGTGAAAATGGGAGCCGCATTTAAAATTCTGCAAGGAGACAAAGTCTCTCATCGTGAGAAAGAGGTGTGAGTGAATGAGAAGTCTCATTTGTAATGGGATGAATGAAAGATTGAGGGCAGGCGAGGGGAAACTGGAATGAAAGTGTTGGCTCGAGCCTTGGGGGGAAATAACCTCGGCACTCGGCTTGTGTTTGGTGTTTCACTCAGCGCTCCCAGAGGAAGAGGTGCATGGTTCTCCGGGCCAATCATGCTTTTATTTACCGAGCTATTTTGTCGCAGTGTCCCCTTTGGTGACCCTTTTGCCAGTGATTTCAAACAGTGCTGAGCCTCTCTTGTCCAAAACACAAATCTGAAACGACTTAGACTTGTTCCCCTCCCTTCAGGAAGAGGTTCTCGGACTAACAACACACACACGTGGTACTGCAGAGATTGCGTGACACTCCACCTTGTTTACACAGTGAGATACAGTGCACACAGTACACGATACAGTGTACAGTGTATGTGTGGAAAAGATTCTTATACTCTCACAGAATTGCCTCTGTGGAGTGTTGCCACATATTGATACAAAGCTTGATTTTCCCGCCAACAAAAGAGTAACTCGATGTAAATCTCGTAAATTCCTTTGTCTGCTCATTTTCCGACCAGAATCTATTTACCACTTCAGCACCTGTCACCCATCTTTAAGCCTCTCAAAAGGCCAATGCCCTATTTCACCCATGTCCTTCTAGCTCCTCAGCCGCCATGTCCTTTCCAGGGCTACTTTCACCTGAAGGCCTGGGACTGGCCTCAGATACCAGCTCCATCTGGCCTCGCCAAAACACAGCTCACACCCTGGATATGGGTTTTTGAAATTGTGTACCCTTTGTCCAGGATGCTCTAATTCCACCATGGAATGGATAAGGGCTGCAACTTATGATTATTTTCATTATAGATTAGTCTGTAGATCCTTTTCTCAATTAATTGATTAGTTCTTTGATCCATAAAATGGTGCCTGTTTCCCAAAGCCCAAGGTGACGTCCTCAAATGTCCAAAAATTCAGTTTACTGTCACAGAGAACTTAAGAAACCAGAAAATATTCACATTTAGATTTTTTCAATATTAATAAAATAATACTCAAAACTATGAATTGATTTTCAAAATAGCAGATGAAAAAACAACTAATCAATGAATCAACTAATTGTTGTAGCTCTAGAATGAGTGTAATGTTTAATTGAGGAGATCGCAACTACCACTGCTCAGAGAGAAAAAAACACCAGAGCTTTCTTCCAAGGCCTTGCAACACTTGAACAATGATACAGAATTTGCTCTTTTTTGGGGGATCATTGCCTGAATGAAAACTCAGTAAAATACCAGCTAGTGTATCATTTGTATAATCTGTTTTTTTATTTGGTTTATTAGTGAAAGCTTTGACTCACAGTGGCACTAGGCTTCAAGCCGCGCCTTATCCCACTCCAGTTTTTAGGTTGTATGCTAACTTATTTAGCTGCTGTCAGAACACCTTACATCAGATAAAGTTCAGCCTCTCAGGCCAGCGGAGGCTGTCGAGAAGGCAGTGTGGGGGAATAGGACTCTCACCCGTATTACCTATGTCTCTGCTGGTCAGCGTCACATAGACCTGGATAGGTCACAGGTGTAAAGGTTGCAGAACATGTCAGATTGCTGACAGCGGCACAGTTGCAGAGTGTATCTCATGCTGAAAAATACAGCAGTGCAACTTTAATACACTCTGAAAATATCTCCCCTGGCTTTCGAGAGGTGCTGAGGATAGGCCAAAAGCTTAGACTCTCCGGAGTAATGCTACATATTCGCTTATTCTTCCCTCCAACCTCCATATCGGTTTAAAGAAGCTTTTAACATTCATGCAAGGGCTTTAGCGTTACTATCATTACCTGAAAATGGGCTTCCATGAATAAGCAGGCGAAAGGCTACAGCAGGAGCGAGCATTAATGGTAAATCGCAAACTGGAGGACCCTCTTGGCTCCCACAGAGAACAGATTTATTAACATTTATCTCTACTGATAGGCCTGCTGAATAGTGTATGCTCTTGGATCCTGCAAGAAAAAAGTACAGCAGGTGATAGATACATGAATATGTGACAAACAAGTACACATGCAATTGTCTTCATTTCCCCAATGCATTGTGTAATTGTGATTATCTTGATTTTTCTCTACAGTAAGTCTTGTTATCTCTTTTTTTAGTGGCGGGACTATGTTGACCATTACTGGAACCAATCTGGCCACCATCAAGGAGCCCAAAATGAGAGCCAAGTATGGAGCTGCCAAGTCAGAAAATGTAAGTAGTTGGAACCAGACAGCCGCGCACAGTTTTTATTGACAAAACAAAAAAAGTGGCAAGTAAGACCAATATAGACACGCAGGTGTCTCTCTGCATGTCACCCTCTCCCTCTCTGTGGAAAAACTGATTTTCAGAGAGCATACACACACTCCCGGGACACAGGCGCACACACCTGACCCGTTGGTCAACTAGCCAAGGGCCCATTTTCTGTTTGTTTTTGATGTTGAATTTCCTTTTAGCAGTTTAACCTTTGAAATGTCAACCAGCAATAAAGTGGCTCCGGCAAATCCCCCTCTCTTCACCTAGCACCACGGGGCTTAGCTAACCTTTCTCCCACTCCCGCTCTTAGCTGAAAGTAAAAATATCCTTCCTTTTCTTTTTGTAGCCCTCTCTGCAGTCATTTTTTATTTTGCTATTTTGGTTAATGTTTCTGTTGACCTATAAACACAGTTTTGTTCAGTGTGATTTTACAGCACCTGTTTGTGAGTTAGTATGTGACATATAGAACATAGGGCTGTAAAACAATCTTCAGCCGTGCCGTGTTATGTTGAACAGCTACTGGCTGACCTCTCCTGTTTCTCCATGTGTCATTACAGTCTAATTCATTCTTCGCTGCACTGATTTAAGTGTCGATCCCCACAGGGGATTTCTAGATGATATCAACACTGATTACAACACTGATGTTATTAAGCCAGCCTCTTCCTCATTATGTCATTACGGAGACATTTAATCACTCATATCACATAACCCTGTTTCAGCCATCGTATAAGTTGTTGATTAGGATTTGGTTAGCATGGTCTTTTGTGTAAGAATATAAAAAGGTACCTTTTTTTGTTTCTTGCCAACACTGCAAAGTGTGAACACAGTGTAAACAAGGTAGAAAGGTTGCTATATAGGAAAATAAATCACCTTGTCAAACTTAATTTAACTGTCTGTTGTATTTCCCCCCCCTCTTTTCCTCACACCTTTCCTCTTAATTTCCCCCTCACTCCTTTCCTTTTTCTATGCATCTTCCCCTTTTCTAGAACTGCACGGTTGTCAACAACACTGTGATGGTGTGTCTGGCGCCCTCTGTGGCCGGATCCGAAAAAGGCTTCTCGGAGGCGGGCAGCAGCCCTGATGAGATTGGCTTTGTCATGGATGACGTGCGCTCTGTGCTGGTGGTAAACGAGACTTTCAGCTACCACCCAGACCCCGTGTTCGAACCTCTGAGCCCCTCTGGCATGCTGGAGCTGAAGCCCAGCTCACCACTCATACTCAAGGTAAATTGCCTTGTGTTCTTTGCATTGATCTGTTTTGGCCTTGTCTCTACCTGGATTTGCTTTACATCCATCACCTCCTTTCTCTTTTCATTCTTCTCTTAAATTTTTTGTTTTGTTTTCAGCTTCTCTTTTCATGTGTTCTTCCTACGTCTACGTCCTCCTCTCTTTGTGTCTTCCAATGTTATTTTCATTCTTTCTTTTTTGGCATTTCTCCTTTCTTACATCACCCTTTTCATTTTATTTCTTGTCTTCTTTCACATAATAGACCCCGCATGGGTGGGGGAAAAAATGTTCTTATGTCTGAGTGAGTTTGTGGTGGTTTGGCATCAAAGCTTTTTTTTCAAACTGTGTGGAAAAGTGTGGAAGAAATGTCTTAAAACATACGCAGGACATATGGAGAAAAGAAAAGGTCAGCTGAATGTTAGCACTCACGATGCACGAGAAGAGCAGTAATGGCTGATAGAAGCGTTCCAGTAATGCTGTATGAATGAGTATTGTCAGCAACGTTAAAAGCTCAATCTCACAAATAGTTATTTTAGAAAATGCTGCAGCAACCTCCTAGTCAGCATCCAACACGACTGATAAGACGCTGACAGGCATTTGAAATGATTTGCTCCAAACATTCCTGTACAGACACTTTGCTCCCTCCTTCCTCTTCCTTTGAGAGTTTTTCTTTCAACTCAGCCATCTTTCAGATGTGCCTCAACCTTGAAAGATGTTATTTCTTCACCTGCTGTCTCCAGTGGGGTTTGGATACCTTTAGGAAAAAATCTTGCTTCTAAATGCCCCCTTTAAAATCAGGTGGACAGGAAAGTAATGTTTATGAAGTGGACCCTTGCATTGCCATGCCACCTGCTCAGATTTCTATCAGAGAGACTCGATAGCCGTGTTTTCTCTTAAGCCATAGAGGCAAGTACACATTTGACTCCAGAGTGCATTTATAAAGGCTTTGCCCCACCCACAGTGTCTTTTGTCATTTCACCTCTCCCCTTGAACTTCAAAGCCTCAGGAAAAGGAGAGAAAATTATCATGCAATTTCATGGAAAACTAAAGCCTTTTTTCTCTCGGCCAATCAGGGTGGAGTTTTAGAAAATGAAGAATCACGCCTCTCTCCCTTGTAACTTTAAATATAATTCTATAATGAAAAGCTCTGATTGCCCCAGCGTGCTCCGGGTAAAGAATTGCAGAAATAAGCAGCACAGAAACGGCATCCTATTAAATAATTGCGGAGAAATTAGACGTTCATCGAGATTTTCCAGCAATTAATTCCTCACGCTCTGCAAAGCATATTGAGTGACGATGAAGAGGGGTAGGTAGAGGTAGGGGAGGAGAGGAGAAGGAGGATTTCTGTAGAATTTATTTATATATAGACATAGCTCAAGTTCATTAGATTCAAGAGATTCTCATGGTTTTGTTCTGTGCTGTATTTCCACGGATATGGAAGTTATACATCAGGATGTTAAAAACCACAATTCATATTTTTGTTTGTAGACAGTTTAACTCATGGTCAGTTTCTATGAGTGTTATCTGGCAGCATCAAGCAGAAGCACTGTTGCTATGGTTACCTGCAGTTTAAATTACCTTGCACATTGATTCATGCTGTGGCTGAACTGTTGACAGACACCTGCCAGCCAATCAGAAACAAGTATTATTTTTTTAACAGCATAAATCAGTTTGAGTGAATCCGTTTGCGTTTACACTTGTGACACACGTGATTATTATTCTATTTGTGTGGACCACCTCAGACTAAGACCTCATGTAAGTAACCAAAGCATATGTGTGTGTGTGTGTCTGTTTCCAGGGCCGTAACCTAATTCCTTCAGCCCCAGGAAACGCTAAGCTGAACTACACGGTGCTGATCGGGGAGACGCCCTGTGTTCTCACCCTGTCTGAGAGCCAGCTGCTGTGTGAATGGCCCAACCTGACCGGAGAACACAAAGTCACTGTGAGTAAAACTTTAATAATTTTCTACATTACTGTTTGCTGAGTGTTTCCCATTGTGTGATGTGTCTTTCATTACATTAACTTGACTTATTATAACTTATAACTTATATACATAACAGCAGCACAGTTATACAAAACCTGAAAATGAGCATCATCCCACTACTTTTTTCTATCTTAAGCACACGTTATTTCATCAATCCCTCTTAATGTTTTTTTCTTGCCACCTCTGGAGCATCTGGCTTTCACATTTCTTTCTGCCTCTCAGCCCGTCTTCTTCTTCTATACCTCCTGTTCTCTCTGCTGTTTCCGCTGTGCTGTTCATCCCCCTTCTTTATGTCAATCCACTTCCTGCCTTTTCATTCATTCATCTCATTTTTTCCTCCCCATCCATCAAACCTAAATCTCTTCAATTACTCCAGATTTTTTTTGTCCCCATTCATATAGCTGCACGCTCGCAAACACGCACCCCGTCTCTTATACCGTTGGCGGTGTTTGCGACTGTATTTATGTCTTAAAGGCTTTTGATCGGTCTCGTTTGGCTGCCATCCTCCTTGGGATTTGAACAGTATTGATATTCAATAGAGACCAAAAATGGCTAGTGGGCGTGAGAGGTCTGTGTCTATTTTTACCCTCCTGCATTTGGTGTTTCATAGACGTAAGCCAGTTGAAGATGGAATAAAAGGAAAAAAGAAGACGGGGAAAAAAAACATTTTGGTTTTTTATTCACGTGTTCTGCAAGCCAGAACTGTTTTGATGTGATATGGTTGAAAGTCATATGGGTGTGTGACTGTGTATACTTGTATGTGTTTCACTGGTTCCAAAGACAGCCCTGGGGCACAGATGTTGCCTCCCCCAACCCAGATATAAAGGGTTTTAGGGGAGTTTTGGCCTGCACGTTGCTCAGCCCAGCACAGCTTGGTTTGCCAATATAAATGCAATGTGTGATTTAACATTGGCACCTTGCATAATTTTTCATCATTATACTGGGTTTATTATGTGCTTGTCGCCAAGTGTAGGTCTAAAATTGTGTAACTGTAGCTCTTGTAGATGATTTAAAAAATGGCAAAATAATGTTTCTGTGTGATTTTCACCTCATGCATAGTACACAGCTCTAATGTTGATAGCAGCATCTAATTTATTTTCTACTTTTTAAGTACCTCTAAATGAAAATAGTTTACAACTTCAGCTTGAAACCCTGTGAAATACTGCTGACCCACAGATTATGCAAACCAAACAAGAGAGTGTAACTTTTCTGTTTGCGTCCATCTAGGTGCGTGTTGGAGGCTTTGAATACTCACCGGGGACCTTGCAGATTTACTCAGACAGCCTGCTCACTCTTCCTGCCATCATTGGTATCGGAGGAGGTGGCGGCCTGCTCCTGCTGGTCATCATCGTGGTGCTGATTGCTTATAAGAGGAAGTCGAGAGATGCCGACCGCACCCTCAAACGGCTACAACTGCAGATGGACAACCTGGAGTCCAGGGTGGCCCTTGAGTGCAAGGAAGGTGAGTTTGGACAAAATCTGGTCATAAGAAGGGTGTGACTCAAAACCTCAAGAGTTACTCTCATATTGCTTGTATTCTCCTGGTTTTCATTTCATCCCACTTCATTCTCTTCATTTTCTCCCAAAATAATTTTCTGTAAATATGTCCCTGGCTTCAGCTTACCTCAGAAGCTGCACAACTCTCATTCAATAGTCCTATCCATTTCTCTCTCTCTGCTTTCTCCTTCACTCTCTATTTCTCCCTCCCTCTCACTGCCAACTGTCCCCCCTGCTGGTGGCAGCGGTGTGTGTTGTGTGCATGTGTGCGTGGGTGTTGGTGTGTTTCCAGAGGAGTACTTTGATCTGAGCCAGCCACCAGATGTTGGCTCTCCACCCCATGAGAGAGCCGCCTGGCTGGCCTCACTACCATCCACACTGAGAGAGGGAGGGAGAGATGGAGGTTAGATAGATACGGGGCACAGAGGTGGGAAAGTGAGGGATAGTAAGGAGGCAGGGTTTTTTTGGCAACGACTGAAGCAGGGGGAGCGATGGAGAAAAAGAGACTTACACACCAGTACATTAGCATATATTCATTTGGCAGGAGACAGCATGGATCCAGTGAGAGCCTACTGATGCTGTTACTGGTTTGTCTGGCAAGAGAGAGAGAAGCAGATGGGGAGAAAGAGAAGGAGAATACTGATAACCACGATCATCAAAATACATATGTTTTAGGGGATCACTTCACTTGTTGCATTGCCTTAGTAAACCTCAAATATAACAACATTTACTTTAGTTGTAGTAGGCGTATCCGAAGATGTTCTGCAGGTTTGAGTCAGATCCAGGTGTGCACTATGAAGCGCATGTAGGAAAAAAGTATTGGCTCAGACTCAATATTGACTGATCAACATTTAAAACAACAATGTAACATTGTATTTATTCATTAATGCAACAATGGCCAATATATCTGACTTCCCTAGTATGTATATATCAAGCTGCAAAAAGACCAGATCCTACACTTCACATAAATAAACAATCTTCTTTTTGTTAGACTGTCCTTGCTTTGCCTGGCAGCAAACAGTCGACCAATCAGAGCTATTTAGGCATGATTACAAATGGCGACATCACCTCCCTCCATAGTTTGTTAGCTCCCTAGTTACATCCATGGAAAATAAAAACAAAAAGAGGCTACAAAAATGGCAACAAGCATGTGTGAGATTGACACAGCTAACTGTTGCTAACTGTGCCAGTCATATGCTCAGGGGATGATTTTGTGTTTTTATTTACTTTGCATCATTCCCCCTGACACTCAAGCCTCCATGTCCTGCTCTTTTGAAACTACCTGCAATCACACACACACACACATAAACTGCTCACAGCAGGTTAAACAATGATTGGCTGGGGTGTGTGGTGGTGAGTCCAGGTGTCCTGACCCCGTCTGTCACCACTGTCTGGAATACGACAACAGGATGGATGAAAGGAGGGAGACGGAACGAGGGAAATAAATAAGGCGGACAACTTGTGAGAGGAGAAAGGGAGGGGGAGGTGGGCACTAAAGAAGAGATGGATGGGGAGATTATGAGAGAGGGGGAAAAACAGGAAGGGAAGCAGATAGTACTAGAGAGAGAATTTAAAAATAGACAGAGAGAGAGAGAGAGAGAGAGAAGGAAGTTTGTGAGGATAGTGTGAGATAAAGAGAGGAAGATAATGCTAGACAAATATGCAGTTGCAGAAGGGGATGGGTGGACAAATAAAAGGACAACCTGGAGTGCAGAGAAGAGAAGTGATGAGAATATGTGGGGAAAAATAGGAGATAAATAAGGGATGGATAGTAGTAAGGCGGAGTAAGAAAGTCCTGGCCATGAGAGCAACAAACAGAAATGTACCAGCGGAGCACAAATATTGACTTTAAAGACAGATGAAAGAAAATAAATGGAGAGAAGAGACGGGGCACAATAGAGAAGAAGAGACCGATTAGAGATGCAGAGAGAGATGGATGGCACGAGGGAACCTAACAAGAGATGGAGCAGAGGAGAGGCAACCATAGGGGAGAGAGGTGACCTCTAAGATGTCACTTTGAAGGGAAGAAAGAGGGAGAGAAAGAGAGATAGGAAGAGAGGGATAGGGTGACACAAGCCATCTGTTAGTCTGGGCTTTGGTTCGCTATTTGTTTGGGTTGTGTATCCATGTGTTGGTGTATTTTGGATGGCGCTATAGGGCATGCACACTCACACACTCACACACAGTCGGGTTAATGGTGCTTTAGCTGTATATTTTCTCCTCAAGGGAGTTTTATGTTTATGAAGTAGAGTTAAGGCGGCACAGCCAAAGCATTAGCTATATGCACTATTGTTTGGGATGTGAGTGAGAGAATGGATTTGATCCCGTTTGTTCCCTCTGGATGTGACTTGTGAAGTCACTGTAGTATAGAGAACGGGGTCAGAACACAAACTCGCTGGGAATGGAAAATGTGTAAAAACACTGACACATGCACTCACATAAATCATTTGGGCACTAGGTTATATGTTCAGCTGTGGGGCAAGACACAAAAAGTGTGTGTGTGTGAGGTGGCAGAGTGTAATGTGTGTGTACTCACAGGCTCATGTTCCTGTGTGCAATTCCATCCTGAACTCCCCTCTAGCCACTGAGTACCACAACACTTTCCTCTCTCCTCCCTCTTCTTCTTCCCTCCACCTTTCTCTCTGCTCACAACACAGAGCAATCACACAATGCTGCTTTTCACTTCTACTCCTCCACATGCCTCCCTCTTTTCCTCAAGTTCACCTGTGTTTGCTGTTTCTACTCTGAAACACCCTGTCTCTGAAAATGCAGATGTTTTAAATTTGATTATTCTGCATTCTTCAACTTTCTCCATTCTTTTGTCTCTTTTGTCTGTCATTTAATGTTTGAAGCCTTTATTTCCAAATGCTTCCTCATTATTTGGAAGAAAAAAAATCATCATTACTTAAGAACTAACATGTGACCAACTTTAAAGTAATAATTACCTTATTTACCATCTAAATGAATGCTTCTTTTGCTAGATTACATACAATAGTGCTTCAACCTGCATGCAATCCTAAACATCCCTATTTCCCTAAAGTCCTTTTCTGTACATGAAGAGATGCGCTTTACACTTAAACGTCCAGGGTGTTACATTTAGGAGGATCTATTGGCAGAAATGTAATAATCCATTAATGTACAATCACCTTCTACAGTAGCCCAGAACAGACAAACCAAACACTGGCTCTAGATATGGCCTTTTGTGTATTCTGAGATTTTTGCCACCATAGCCTTGCAAGGCTGAGCTGTATTCAGTTGGTTGCGATCTGCAACTTCATCGCTAGATGCAACTAAATCCCACACACTGGTCCTTTAAATAAGCAGCGGTTGTTTGGGATAAATAGATACTAGAGCAAGTGAAATAGACCTCAGTCATTAAGTGTCTTTAAATGGGTGTTTTGCATTCTGCCAAAGTGTGATTACTACCAAACGTATCTCCAGAATGTATAATATAACTATAAAAGAAAAAAAATGTCATTCCTGTGTGATTTAAGTCTGAATTCTATCTTCAGTTTTATTTCTGTCACTTGAAATAGAACTTGAAAGGAAGACAACCTTCATGGTATATTTCTAATCATTCTCGTGTCCTTTGTGCAGCCTTTGCGGAGCTGCAGACAGACATCCATGAACTCACTCAGGAGCTGGATGGAGCAGGAATCCCCTTCCTGGACTACCGCACCTACGCCATGAGGGTCCTCTTTCCTGGGATAGAGGACCATCCTGTGCTCAAGGAGATGGAGGTACGGGTCAGTAGAGAGCGCTCCACACACACAAACACGCACCAAGTTAATGAATGAAAGTTGTTCTGTGTGTGTGTGTGTGTGTGTGTGCTGGTGTGTTAGCTATGTAATTAGGAATGGGTTTACTTTGAAGGCAAGATTTAAGCAAGGACTTTGATGAATAAAGAAAAAAGAACCAAATTCATCATCTGTGTGTGAGTGTTAAAAGCAATGTTTTTAGTTAGAATTCAGAAAGTTTGAGAGAACAGTAGACCTGGAAGATTTTTGTTTAGATGTTTTCTGGCATTTTTGGTGCTTTTTTCTTTTCCAAATGAATTCCTACAACTTCTAAAGAGCTATTGCTTTTAAAGTGTGTTCTGTCTGTACCAGGGTTTCATCAGTTTAAGGTTTTAGAAGGCAAACATATAAACTTTGAGATATTTAAACTCCCCTTAGAAACCAAAAAGAGTGAAAATCCAACTGCACTTCAATTAACACAGATTCTCTAAGAGGAAGGGAAAACTCAAGCACATTTAATAATAATAATAATGATAATAATAATACATCCACCAAACATCTTTGCTCTTCAACAGCTTCTCAGTCAGAAAAGGTTTGAGCCTAAACTAGTAAGAAAAATAACTTAGGTGAAAGTAACTCTCGGGGCAAGCTCCAGTTGGGGAAGGGAAGGTTCTCTTTTTGGGAGTGAGCAATGTCTGAGCTCCACTAAGTCTTGGTACAAGTGATAGATTGCCTCTACCTGACCAAGCCAGTTTGAGGCTCCTGAAAAAGCAATGTTCACACGTTCAATAAAACACTCTCCCCTCCTCTACTGCTCCTTTCTCAGGAGGCAACGCTCTATCACTCACATGGACCTCGGCTGTGTGGACACTGTAACGCAGCATGCACACGCATTTCCACCCTTACTCTGTGTACATTAGACTAGCACATACATCACATGGAAATGCACACTTGGCGCTTTGCTAATGTGCATGTAAGGTGGCAGCTGCAGGGACTGGCCTTCGAGACATTCTGTATCTGCCTGTGCTATCAGCTGTATTCCAAAGGGATGGTGTAGCGCGACATTGGATTTTCATTTGTATGGCCCAGGCAATCACAGGCCATAGTAGTCCGCTAGCAGGCAGATCAATTTCTTATTACAGCATGAAGCTCACTCTTCACTTCAAACCTCCTCTCCTCTCCCTCAGAGGGGGGAGGCCTGCCCGTTGCTTTAAGAGAGCAGTGAGGGATGGAGGGAGGTAAAGAGAGAGAGAGACTTGGGGAAAGAGGGGGGGGGGATTTTGGACAATAATAGGTAGTAAAACAGGAGTGCAAACCTTGAAAGCCTTGTTTTATGGATGCACCTGAACGCTGTATGTAAGATAAATATATTGTGAGTATATTTGCGTGTGTGTGTGCACATGTGGCTTTTTTGTCAATGTACCCTTCATCTGTTATTCCTCATTCTCACCCATTAATCCATTTCTCAACTATAACTCACAACCAATTATTTGGTCCACATCCTCCCCTTCATCCTCATCTCCACTTCTTTACCCGGGCCCTACCTCACTCTTCTCTATATCTCCCTACCTATAATATTCTGCCTGTTTTTTCCCTTATTCCTCCCTCCTCTCGTTCTCTCCTCACTCCTTCTAATTTCCACCCCTCCCTTGCACTCCATTCACTCCTCACTTCCCCTCTCTCCCCTCTTCCTCTCCACCCAATTCCCTGTTTCCTTTCCTTCCTCTATCCATGCCTCCCTTTCATTTTCTCATCCCCCGTGTTCAACCAATGGCTAACTATTCTCCATCCACCATCCCTCTCCTCCTCTCCTCACACTCCTCCCCATCATCACCTCTTTCCCCTCTTCTCCAGGTCCCCGCTAACGTGGAGAAGGCCCTGACATTGTTTGGCCAGCTGCTGACCAAAAAGCACTTCCTGCTAACCTTCATCCGCACCTTGGAGGCGCAGCGGTCCTTCTCCATGCGAGACCGGGGCAACGTGGCTTCCCTCATCATGACGGCGCTGCAGGGGGAGATGGAGTACGCAACAGGCGTCCTCAAACAGCTCCTGTCTGACCTCATCGACAAAAACTTGGAGAGCAAGAACCACCCGAAGCTGTTACTCAGGAGGTATGAAAACAAGGCTGGAGAGAGAGAGAGGGAGAGAGGGAGAGAGATTCAAACTGGCTCAGTCACACATGCACAGATAGTTTCCCCACTGAGGGTTCAAGTTTGAGGTTACGTCCCTTTGTTTATCGTACTGCGCACTGCTTTAGGGCGTCCTTGAAGAGAGGCACCCTACTGAAAGTTGGCATCTTGACCATTTAGCCTTCAAAAAACAAAAACAGAAAAGTTTTTTACTTGTCATTGTTCCCTACCGTTGTCATGGCAGTGGTAATGGACATGCAAAAGCAGCAGGTAGTTACACTCATTATGGTGCTAAAATAGGAAGAAAACAGAAAATTATACAAAATAGAGAATGATGCTCAGTGAGACTGTCAAGCGATTTGCTTTTCCTCGTACAGCTGAAGTTATGGAACAGGATGGCCACGGACAGTGACTGTAGCTTTTAGAGGCCTATGTGACGTTACCTTGTCTCTATCTCTCAACCCTGTCCCTGTCAGAGAGGATTACACCCCTGAGCACACACACTCCCAAAGGAGCTGCAGTCAGACAGACCGCACTCTCCTCTCTCACACATAGCGAGGAAGGTAGAGAGGGGAAAAGGACGAGGGATGTAAAGGGGGGAGAGGAGGATTTAGGAGGCAGTGTGTGAGGGATAGAGAGAGAAGGGACTGGTAAAGGGGGAAGATGAGCAACAGAAGAGGGAAAAATATGAGGTGAAAGAGGCAGTGAGAGAAAGGTGGATAGAGCAGAGGGAGGGAGGGAAATGGTGATTGACAGAAAGAGAGGGCAAAATGTCTAGCGGGAGACCTGGGCTAGAGGCAAATTGATGGAAGGAGAAACATATGGGGGAGAGAGACAGAAGAGGGTGGTAGAAAGGTACAATATGGTGAGAGAGTCGATAGGCAGAGTGAGAAAAAAGAGGTAGAAATGAGCTGCTGCAGACAGTCAGGCAGAAAAAGATACACGTATTTAAGGAAAGACACAATTAGAGAAATGGCCCGTCTCCAAATAAATTGGAATTAGACATTAAATGATAAAAAAAAGTTATGTTTTTTTTTCTCTCCTCCTTCTCCTCTGAGAGATATTTAATTAAAAATCTAATCAAATAAATGACTCTCAGCCAGTGTGCCTCTGTGAAGCCTTTTCCAATCCCCTCTTGGGGCGAACGGTCACAACACGCTGTCCCTGCTAACTACACTAGCCTCGGGAGCTGGCGTTAATAAGCTCGGCAATTATTACACATGGTTCATCCTGTTTTGGTCTTTTTCCTGCAATAGATAGACTTTATACTTTTTTAATTTTATACATATACACAGAAGGGCACAGGAGAAAGACTTAATAGTCTGCTCCAATGTGGCTTCCCATCCCCTATGGTAAAAAGAATGCTCTTGCATTGGGCACATTTGGTTTGATTTGTACACTATGTCACTGTGTGTGGCCAGCAGAGTAGCATCAACCTCTCCTCTTATGTTTAAAAACTTTGGAATGATGGGTGCAGGGACGTCGTTTCCCTGAATGAGATGATGTTACGAGTCACCCACTATCATGTCCTGACATGCCCAAAAGCGTGTTCTGTCCAGGTGTATTCGCCATCCCTCCATTCCCTCTTGCCTCATCTTTCATCTGCTATATTTTGCTGACAGCCATGAAAAAAAAAAAAATCTGCTCCACATACATCAAACAACAGTCAAACCGGGAGGCTTGCGGAAGCGTAGGAGTTCACGTCTCGTTCCTGCTACAGGCCTTCACTGGTTTCGCTACACATTGGCCTAGTTTCCTGTGTTTTCCCTTAATTCCCTTACTATTCCTCAATTGTCATGAAACACACAGAATTTCTGTGCAAAGTTGACAAGAAAATATCTTCCTGTGCTGTCATTTCTCAACAGAATATACCTTTCCTCACCTTTTTGCACCTTGTGCCTCGCTAATGACAGCAAGACTAATATTTACTAGAAGTTTGAGAATATGGCCCAGTTAGACAACCCAGTAACCCAGCAGAAGACTCCAGTTAATTCATCTAAGAGAAAACAAGGAATGGATAATTAAGCTGTTTTCCTGTTTCTCTCTAATGTGAAACGGAAGGATGGTGGAAGGCGAGGAGGTAAATCTGAGGACGATGACGGAGAGGGGGAAATAATCTCTTTTTGCCCCCCCCCCCCAACACATACCCTTACTGCCGGTCTCCCTTTCAGCTGTTTAACAAATTAGACACAATAAGTCCGTAATTACAATGCCTTTTAATTGCTCTGTTTTCATTTGCCGGTGGTTCACATGTGTCTGCTCGAGAGCGTGCACGTGCGGAGGTTCCCCTCATTACGCGGCAGGTTTGTGATTAACGAGAGAAGTTAGCGAATTATACTAATTGCTGTATTTTTAATGAAGACGAGTGGGTTTGCTTGGAGGGGGAAAAAACGTAAGGGTTGGGTGGTGGGGGGGAGAATGAAACAATGAAGGAAGTGGAGGGGTTTGTTTTGCAGAGTTAATTTGTTTGCATGGGGGGGGGGTGAAGGAGAGCTAGGGAAAGGGCTCGGTTGTTTGAAGGCTAACCGCCTGACGATTGATAATGCCGTGTGTTCTCTTTGATGTGCAAGCATGTCTTAAATGCCTTCTCCCCAGGTGATGAAAGTGTTGGTTTATGCCCACAGATCCTAGTCGTGGGCGGGGGGTGCGGGGGGCTTATTTGGGTGTGCTTGTTGAAACAGGGACGAGCAATTTGGGATGATTCCAAAACCTCCCAGTGTCTCGTGCTGAGGTTTATGTGCTGCCCTTGTTTTCATTTTTCTCTTCATCCCCATCCTTTAACCGTCACTCT
The DNA here is from genome assembly GCF_004916995.1 of Morone saxatilis. Classification (NCBI taxonomy): domain Eukaryota; kingdom Metazoa; phylum Chordata; class Actinopteri; family Moronidae; genus Morone; species Morone saxatilis. The sequence continues at coordinate 9,880,245 of NW_023339740.1, read as the reverse complement.
CTAATTTTCTTATTCTATTGTTTTTCCCTCTCTCCCGCACCCTTCACCTTCTCCTTTCTCTTCCCCTTCCTTTCATCTCTCTCTCAGGACGGAGTCAGTCGCTGAGAAGATGCTCACCAACTGGTTCACCTTCCTGCTTTACAAGTTCCTCAAGGTAAAATTGTCTGTCACACACACACACACACACATAGACACACACAACTTTTGAAGCAATACTAATACCGCTGCTGGAGAATTAAAAAAAAAAAGCTTCACTAACACACACACACACATTCACAGCTGCTGCATTAGATAAGGCAGAGGCAGCAGGCTACCTATCCCTTACCTCCGCCTTTCATGTGGTAAATTCTCCATTCTCTGAATTGAGGAATCTGCAGTCTGAAGCGCTGTTCAGACACAGCTGGTCATGTTGTTGTGATCGTCGTAGCCTGTCGCACTAACCTGTCCTCTCTTTGTGTCCATCACTGGATTCTTTTACAGCCAGTGTGTGTGTGTCTGTGTGTGCGTGCCTGTGTGTTTGTATCCCCCTTCAGAGCTTTGGGGCTTAGCAAAAGAGGAAGCCAGAGATCTTACACAAATGCATTCTCTCATTTCTCTGTCTGTCTGTCTCTGCCTATGTATGTTTTCTTTCTCTTTTTGAATTCCTCTGCCTCTGATATGGAATCAGAGAGAATTACTGAGGCTTAAACTGTGCTAAATTCTTGTTTCCACACACACATTCTCTACATTCAAACATCGCTGCAGCTAATCAGTTAGCAGCGGAGCCTTAAAACCCCGCCAGGACAGGCATTCTGGTGGACAGCGAACCAGCCAAACCCCCGGGGGTCCCAGTTAGCATCTGTGTGTATAAGAGAGTCTGTCAGTTTTGGGTGCGCGTGTGTGTGTCTGTCTGTGTGTGTGGTGTGTGTGTTGTGTTGTGTGTGTTGTTGTGTGTGGTGTGTGTTTGGCTGCCAAATGTGAGACTGGACAGCCAGAGTTTGGTTCAGAGAAAGGCGAGAGGGTTACCAGGGAAGCTGTTTTATATATATACATAAAAAATAGCTTCCCTATATGTGTTTATGAACTTAAATAGTAATCGAAAAAAATAGATAGAAAAAGGTGAAAGAGATAAAGATAAAGAAAACAGTAATAGTCACAAGTGGTTATGGATGGATGAAAGGAAGTGTAAGAAATGTGAAAAAAGAAAAGACGGAACTAAGAGCGCAAGGGAAAGTGGGAGGAAATGAACGGATTGGTAGAAATGACTAGTGAAGCAAAGACTTGCTGTAGCTAGCTAGCTTTTATCTAACCTCTGCAATTCAGCGCCTCTTTCTTTTTTTAGGGGTTTTTAGGGGTCACATAAAAGAAGGGCCTGGAACAATTTCAAGGTTCAGCCAGGTGTGAATAGAGATGGGTAAAGGTCAAGTAGTTGTTCAAAGGGAGGAAATAGATAAAGCTTTTACCTACCAAAGGGAACAGGAGGATGAAGAAAAAATCCTTTTATCCATTACCCTATTCTGAGGGTTCACTTGTCCTCCTGTGCACCGGCCTGTTTGAGAGAGTGCAGAGTCACATGGTTACTCTGTTTCTGCACCAGAAGTTCTTTGTTGCTTTGGGCAAAATTGCAGATTACTATTTGCTGTCTGAATATTTAATTGTTAAAAGTATAAATTAATTATTAAAAAAAGATATAATAGCAGCAACAGGACACTGAAGTCATAAACACAGTACAGCAATGACCCTGGGCCGAGATGCAGCACAGATCTGGTTTATATGCTGTTACAGAGAGGACATCAGCCGGTGTGCTGGGTTTTCTCCATACGAAGCAGGCAGTGCGAGATTATCCCACAGAGTTCATCTGACAGCTCACTAAGATAACTGACGTGTCGATGCATGAACACACCCAGCTGAAGGCCAGGGGACAGGACTTGCAATAGACTTCCTCTGCCTCAAGGCACAAAGTTGTGTGTCTGAGCTTGAAAGGACAGTTACAAAATGTGAATCATTGGTTAAGCAACATTAATCTGAGTAAAATTATGAGACCATGAGCATTTATAAAAGTATTAAGACATTTATGTATGACAGTAAATGAGATTTGTATGACCTTTAAATGATAATTCCAGTTTGGGTCCTTTTTTCACAATTTTGGCCTTGTGTTGTACTAACTGATGAGATCTGAAAACACAGGGACATTGCTACAATGACTATGACTTTGACTTTGTAAAAAAACTAACACAGTGGTTCCTGACCTTTCTGATGTATGGCCCTTTAAAATTAAGCAACCAAAAAGTGATGTTCCCTTTTCAGAATATTTCATTCAAAGAGGCCTGAAGATGTGAAATTATCCAGTATTTTACAATAAAAGCAACAATTAGAGAAAAGTAATGAAATATAAAAATCATCTTCAGTTCCTTCTTTTTAGTGGCAATGCTTTCCTTTGTGTGCTTTGTTACTGCAAATAGGAAAAAGAGCCAAAACTACGTAGATTAGACCCAAGTTGTAATAACCTAAATGATCCTTTAAAGAGGAACTGAGAAAGCAGTTCTTAGTTGGAAGGCCAGCAGAACAAGTGAGTGAAAAAGAGAGCAAGGGAAAGAGAGGGCCCAACATCCCAGTGCTCGTTGCCTGGTTGACACGTCTCACACACCAAAGTGCTTCTCCAAGCGTTTTTCACCCCTCAGTCGTTAACCTTCTATTAACTCCTCCATCAATTGCCACTCACTCACACTCACACTCTGTCTGGTTCTTCTCCTTCTTGCTCGCCGCTCACTTCCTCACACACACAAACAGATTTACAAAGGGTGTTTTTTTTTTTTTCTCAAAGAAGAAGAGACACAGGGGAGAGAAAAAAGGTGTGTGTTGTTGTTGTTAGCCAACACAGGCCATGGCCTTGTCCTTTACAGCTCTGCCTGTGGTTGGCCTAAAGAAGATTAGAAATATAATTGGAGAGTTGCTCAGCAAAGTTATGCACTTTTTGCTGTTGTGTACTTTTTTTTGTAGGTAAAGTTTTTGCACAGTTGCAAGTTGTCGTAGTTTGCATTTTAACAATCTGTCTTTCTCTCCTTTTACTTCTCTTTTAATCCATCCTTCATTCTCCTTCTCATTTCTCTTCGTGTTTCCAGGAGTGTGCTGGTGAGCCTCTCTTTATGCTGTACTGTGCCATGAAGCAGCAAATGGAAAAGGGACCAATAGACTCGATCACCGGAGAGGCCCGCTACTCCCTCAGCGAGGACAAACTCATCCGGCAGCAGATTGACTACAAGACTTTGGTCAGTACGCATACACATACTAGTGGACTCACCAGACATAATACAATAGATGCACACATACCGTTAATACATTACATTGATGTGGATTTCATATGCACCCAGTATTTTTTCTAAATCAGGGATCATTTTGCAGTTGGCAACATCACCATCAAGTTTTATTACATAAACATCAAATAGGTGAAAACAAATAGGACCTCTAATTCTAAAAATGTAATAAAATGCATTTATAATAGTACTAAAGAACTACATATGCACTGTTCCACAGCTGAGTATTGATTCTAAATTCCCTTAAGAAGCATTGGTTTGCAGGGCAATAATCATCACAGGGTCATGCTTCCTCACATCGATAGTTAACACTCCCAGTACAGGCCGACGTCCCGGTGTAAATGTGACCTTTACTCTCTGACCTCTGCCTCTTTAGACGCTGCACTGTGTGAACCCAGAGAATGAGAACGCCCCGGAGGTGACGGTGAAGAGTTTGAACTGTGACACAGTAACGCAGGTGAAGGAGAAGCTTCTGGATGCTGTGTACAAGGGCACTCCGTACTCCCAGAGACCAAAAGCCTCCGATATGGACCTGGGTAAGGAGAGGGAGAACTGTCTCTCTCACTCACACACACACACACACACACACACACACACACACCAAGTGCACATTCTGAGCACAGGTGCACTACTACAGGGGGTAAAGAGGGAATCGTTTCAAGAGCTCTCTGAAGCAGGAGGGAGCCTTTTAGACAGGAGAAATACTTCTGTACAAAAATACATTCAAGTCAGGGGCCAAAAGCCACCAAAATTATGCACTATACCCAATTTAATTTATTCAGTCGATGAACTTGCAATGCTTTCTGCATCCTTAAGTCACAGCAACTTAACTTTTTGTTGGGAGGAGGTAGTTTTTGGGGAGTGTATTTGCAATCCATGTTCTATGTCTCTGCTTATTTCCTCATGTTAAAAAACACAACCTTACCTGTATCTCCTTTGTTTGTGGTGTGTGTGTGTGTGTGTTGTGTTGTGTGTGTGTGTGTGTGACAGAATGGCGGCAGGGCAGGATGGCTCGCATCATCCTTCAGGATGAGGATGTCACCACTAAGATAGACAACGACTGGAAGAGACTCAACACCCTGGCTCACTACCAGGTACCCCACTGCTCAAACACAACTTAGATCCCATGATTATCTGTGTCTTGTTGGAACAACAACTCCTATTGATTTGGTTGTGCATTATTGTTGCTTTCAAATTGATTAGTAGTAGTAGTAGTAGTAGATTAGTACAGTAGTTGGTGTTGTGGTTGTCATTGTTTTGGATATATTTGTATTATGTATTTTTGCAAATGCTATGCAGATCAATTTGTAAAAAAAAAAATGTGTTTGTGACCATTGATGTGGTTGGTGGCTGGACATTTTGTGCAGTTATAACTGATCTTAAAATTCCTGTTTCAGGTGACAGATGGCTCAGTGATTGCCCTGGTGCCTAAACAGAACTCAGCCTACAACATTTCCAACTCCTCCACATTCACCAAGTCCCTCAGCAGATACGGTACGAGAGAAGGTGTGTGTGTGTGTGTGTGTTTTGTCTGTGTGTACGTCTGTGTTTATAAGTGTGTTCATAGTATTTGTAAATGGATTTCTAACAAGATACCAGTAAAAGCAAAATGCATATATTGCGTTCAGATGAATTCTGATTTGTATGTTTTAATGTTCAACAATATGATGCTGCTGACAGGAAGAACCGTCATACCCACCCTTAAACACAAATTATATTCAATTTTATATGTCTGTGTAAATGTCTCTGTGAGAAAAGTAGTTCTCGGTTTTGCTCCTCTTTCAACCAGTTTATGTGATATGGGATTTAATTCACCAGTTTGAGTTTATAGACAGTATAGATGTAACACTGAGTTCACTCAACCTAATGGTAAAGATCCCCTCTAGACATGTATTAAAACATATATGCAAATAGTCTGCTTGGAAACAATAATGTGTGTCTGATACCATTTCCACATTAAAATCCCTTAAAAAGGCATCTACTCCTTCTCCCTCGCTAAAATTTCCAGAACTCATGAATATGCAAATTCTGTTTTCTATTTCTAAAAATGTTCTGCTGGACACAAGATGTCTCCTACTTCACTGTAAAGTCCATTTTCAGTGTGTGTGTACTGGTGGCTTCAAGTTTCTACATCGTACTTGTCTAAGTTGCATATTGGACCTTTATTGAAATAATTCAATATTTACACAATTAGCAGCGTAGTACTGTAAATTTGTTTATCAGGAAACATTTCAGGCAAATATCCATTTATCCAAAACAAAAACAGTTTCTTGACATCCCACAGAGGATGACATGCATGACAGCTGTCAGCGGCACAGTTTGACATCGAGTAGATGCGCCTGGTTTTGTATCACCGCCTGGTCGCTTTCTGGCTGTCCAGCTCCTTCGCTGACTGCTCTTTATTGCTGCTCACTTCTCTGATCCCCTTTATCTCTTGCATGTACAACAATATAGTGTAATGCAAAAATACATTAAATCCTTATGTAAATTAATCCAAGAAGTCACTCAAATAGGTGTCAAGTAGCTTAGAAAATAATATATTTCTTCCACCTGCACTGTATGGCACACTTTAAAGCAGGTCATTAACAAGGCACCCCACACTATTTATGCCCTCTATGTGAAGAGGGTCAAACTGTAATGGAACCAGTGCTGATCCGAGATGTACTTATGTCACAGATAGCTGATTGGCTCTGCCACTGAAAAATAGATGTGTGAAGTGTAGGAGCCTGTTGCCTTTAACCGCCAACATGTGATTTAGCCACTGCCTCCCCAAATGACAGGCCAAGAACATTTGAGACCATATATACAGCTTAGAACTGGCAAGAAATTGTACTCCTCCATATTTGAGCTGAATTTCTCAAATATGTCTGATGGAACTGCATTTTAATGCCAAATATATATCTAGACACAATCCAGATACCTTCCAGCACTGTTGTACACTTACTATCCCTGAGCTGTGCCTGCATGACATACACATAAATATTCACTAACACCCCCATCACACTTATGTGTGCTTTCCTGGTCCACATTCTCTACTGACATTTTGAACCTCTCAATCCTGTCCTGCTTTGTCACAGAAGTGACAAGCATTCAAACTGAAAGCGTAATGCTCCGTGTCACAAAATAGGGGATCACTGTCCAACAAAGGAAGGGAGGGAGAGAGTGACAGAAAAAATTATTCTCGAATGAAAGAGTGACATGCAAGTAGAAGAAGCTGTCACCTTTCAGAAATGCTTTTAACTTTGCCAGAGATGTAGTTTCCTGTAGCTGCCTCAGATTTCTTATTGATGTGGGGGGTTTTTTTGTCCAAAGGTATCTTAATTTACAGGTCGTTCCCCCTTAAAATTGTGATTAAGACAAAATAAATTATACTTATATAAACTACAGGCAGGCACAAAGTTATGGGCTGCTTGATATATGTAATCAGATTATATTGATCTAATAATACGCTTGCCTTCTCAACCAAGATTCGATTGCACATTATTGTAAGACTCCTCTCAAATTTGTCTTGTGTCAAAGCCAAAAAACAAAAACAAAACATAACAGACAAGTAATCAAATCAGCAGTTCTGCAAACAACCTCTGAACTTTCCCTGTTTATCTCCTTATCCCTGGATTCTTAAATGAAAAAAAATGTATGTTACAAAACCCATGTTCAACTCAGAATGTATGTCTTCCTTAATGTTATTTTTTGACTCATTCACTCAACCCTCTTCCATGTCTCCTCGTCCACCTTCTTTCAGAGAGCATGCTGAGGACGGCCAGCAGCCCAGACAGCTTGCGCTCCCGAACACCTATGATTACACCCGACCTTGAGAGCGGCACCAAACTGTGGCACCTGGTCAAGAACCACGACCACTCAGACCAGAGAGAGGGGGACAGAGGGAGCAAGATGGTCTCCGAGATCTACCTGACCAGACTGCTGGCCACTAAGGTAGCGAGAAGCTGTAGACACACACACACACACACACACACACACACACACTTTACGCCTATAAACCCCACTCCACCAAATCCACCGTCATATGGCCCACTTCCACCAGCAGCCCCTACCCCTGACCTTTGTTTGGTGGTGGTCTCAAAGCTCATTAACATTTTTCATAACCTTTAGCACAAAGACACACATATGCACAGGATTGAGTTTGTGTATCATAATTAGGAGGTTGACCTTTGACTATTGAGTTGTTTGGTGGTTGTTACTGGGCCCTCAGTAGGCGGCCTGAGGGCTTCTAGGCCCAAGCCTTTACCCTGCGATCATTACTCACCAAATTCCTTCATGTCCTCCAGACCACACTGTGGAACCTGTGCTCACGTTTTATTATGCAGTAGGTGTCCTCAGATGATGATCTGAAAGGTTATTTGCAGTTTGATTTGATGTCCTGGAGAAGCAACAATCAGCCAATGTGTAAATTAGCCACCACTGAGTGTGAGTGTGATTGAGTTCCCATCAATGCTAAAATGTTTTGTGAAACAGCAACTAGGTCTATTTTGTAATCTGGGACAGACAAGCTGTTGGCATCTTTACCAGGTTGATCAGGTTATTCTTATAAATGTCGCACAAAGCAAAAGTTGTGGCTGTCCGTGTCTCAAATTTTCACCATATTAATACATTAATTCAATGAAAAGGATTAAAATAGCATGAAAAATCATATTAGGATTAATAGGCCTACGCGCTTGTTAACTAAAGATAGCACAAAAAACTTCCATCTGTGAAACGCACCCACTCAGTTTCACATTTCCACATGTAGTCATTAACATGATTTAAAGTTAAATTTTTAGATCATCATCACAACAAGGCAACTGCTCAATAGCAATGAGGTGCAATTTTGGTAATTCCTTTACATCATTCTGCCTCCCCTTAAACGCAGAATACACATTCTGTTCCAAATCTGCCTGCACACAATCACACACATTAACAAAAGCTAATGTATACAAACACACAGCAACTGCCTGTACAGTCTACTTACAGTGTCAGGGTTTTGTCCTCATTTGCAAGTACTAACTACCTTGATAATTCAGCTCACCCTGGTACTTCCTCTCCCCCGATGTTTCACTCATTAGGTCTAGATTTCCACTGTTAGAGCTCCAGGTAGGAAAATGCAAGGTTAGCAGCATCAATGCTACCTCAATTGGGAAATGCAAGCCAGAGGAAGACAATGGGGGACTTGGAGTGCTGCAGTTTGTTCTTATTTATTACAGCCCCCACAGCTTTGTGTGTTTAAGGAAGCTGATTTGTGGATGTGTGAATGAAAACAAAACTGCAGATTCAACTTCTGGCTGGCTTAAATAAGGTTTTGTAAAAGGTGGCCTGGATGCTTGAAGATGGAAACGAAGGCGCTGAACGCTTGTGGGAAATATCAAATCGTTTCAACTTCAGAGGAATTTGTGAGGATTCAGAATAACCCGAGTTCTGTGATGTGGTAAAAAACATTGCAGAACAGCCTTAGGCTGAACTCTCATTGGGCCCCATCCTAAATACTGTAAAGAACACTGAGCACTCAGCACCATCACAAACTCTCAGAAAGTTGGAGCACTAAAAGCAAAGCACTGTGATTCTCAAATCACTGCTACTGACAGCCATTGCCTACAGCCAGACCATCACCAGCAAAGAGGAATATGCAAGCAGAGGCGGTTGTTTAGTGGTGTTATAACTCAACTGTGTTCCCTAGCTTTACATTCCTTTTACATAAATTAACAGAACGTTATGTCCCCTGACAGGCTCACATATGCCATTATTTGTGTTTAAATCGCATTTGTCTAACATTTACACCAACATTACACCGAAACACAAATGTGGGCTTTTCGGACACACAAGGAAATTTCCAAATGTTTTTTGAAAACTAACTAAGCCAGTGTTGGTTTTCCTGCTCAGGGCACGCTCCAGAAGTTTGTGGATGACCTGTTCGAGACAATCTTCAGCACAGCACACAGAGGAAGTGCCCTGCCGCTCGCCATTAAATATATGTTTGACTTCTTGGACGAGCAGGCAGACAAACACTCCATATCCGACTCTGATGTACGGCACACTTGGAAGAGCAACTGGTGAGTTTGTGTGTGCACACTGAGAGAGAATACATCAGGAGTATTTGGTAGCTGGTTTGTGTCTCGTTAGTGTTGCTGTAGTTCGAAAAAAAAGTATATCAGATATTCAGATATGACATTACAGTGATAGTGCAGCAGGATGTACAGTGTTCCTATTTCTCTCGCATCAGGTTTTTACAGACTGCAGTGCTCTTTCCATTTTAATAGCCTGTGCAACTCTTCCTCTATCTTCTTCCCCCTCATCACACTGTTCTCTCAATCCTTCCAGTCTTCCTCTGCGGTTCTGGGTGAACGTGATCAAGAACCCCCAGTTTGTCTTTGACATCCATAAGAACAGCATTACAGACGCCTGCTTGTCTGTGGTGGCTCAGACCTTCATGGACTCCTGTTCAACATCGGAGCATAAACTAGGGAAGGACTCACCTTCGAACAAGCTGCTCTACGCTAAAGACATCCCCAACTATAAGAACTGGGTAGAGAGGTACGCCAACATTTGTTCCATTTCTTTTGTCTTTAAGTGTCTTTTTGTATAAGTGACCGTGGGTGCGTGTGTGCACATAAGCCTGGAGAGTGCACACACGCACCACCGACACTTATACATGGCGAATATGGCCAACAAACCCCCTGTACCCCCGCCCCCGACGCCAAATCCAACGCCATCTCCGTCGGCTTTTACCCGCCGCCGGGCGACCAAGTGGGTCTTGCACCCCAGGCTGCGGCGCTGAAAAGCTGCGCGCTGCGCTGAACCTGGTCCTGTGCTGGTGTGCCTCCAGCTCCCCCTTTCGACTCCCCCCGTTGCAAGTTTTTTGGAGTTCTATGTTGTAAAGTGTGGCTTACATGTGGCTTTATGTTGGCTGAGTTTTCCAGTCGCCACACCTGTACTCCCGCCTAAAAGGAGGCAGACAACACAACAACCACACAATCCCACAAAAAAAAAAAAACAACAAATACTGAATTGTTTTTCCTGTTTCTGTACCCACGCTTTCAGTAATTTCGACCAAGGGATATTAAAGTATTTCTGATTCTCTGATTCTGAAGGGTTTTTGTTTTAATTTGTCAAGTTCTAAACCTTTTGTTTTTTTTTTCCTCCAGGTACTACTCTGACATCTCCAGGATGCCGGTCATCAGTGACCAGGACATGAGTGCCTACCTGGCGGAGCAGTCGCGCCTGCACGCCAACCAGTTCAATAGCATGTCCGCCCTACACGAGATTTACTCCTACATTGTCAAGTACAAGGATGAGGTGAGAAGGATATTTTCATTTAACAACAGCCTACTATTTAACCTAAATTGTTGGCAGTTACATCTATAGCTACGTTCTTTGGATAGGTATTATTTTTATTTTTATATATTCAGTATTTTGTATCAACACAACATATCATCATATCATACTCACCACTCTGCAATGCCCAGTTTCTTGTCATTTACTTCCAGACTCCATCTTTTTAAAGGAAAAGCCAGCACATTGTAACATCAACTCACTTCCTCCCTTTTTCTATTTTCAGATCTTGTCGGCGTTGGAGCGGGACGAGCAGGCAAGGAGACAGAGACTGAGGAGCAAGCTGGAGCAGGTCATCGACACAATGGCCCTGAGCAGCTGAGGACCATCCAGCACCTCCGTATCCTCCTTCTCTTCACTCCTCCTCTCCATCTGTCTCTCCCCCTCACTCCTCTCACCCAACAAACAAAACTCCAATCCCCAACAATACGACAGACGAACTGCAAAAAGGACTGAAGCAGTATACTGCAAAACGGAGGGGGGGGGGTTCGGCAGAGATGGGCGGGCCTGTGTACGCTTACATGTGTATGTGTGTGTGTTTGTCTGCAGCCCCGTACAGTGTGTGGGCTGGTGTCTGTGTGAAAGACTGGGACACCGGACGTTTTCACACACGCATACATGGAGAAACATGTCAACTGACAGCATTTGATTATTGTGGATGTTGGTGTTTGTTGTTTGCTTGATTTTAATTTCAGGAGTTTTTGTCGTGATGAAGCGATTGTCAGGAAAGAAACAATGGAAGCCTGGAAAGGAAACTCCATATATGGCATCATTAGCAGGATGGACCAATCTGTGATGAGCCAATGGAGAGAGGCTCTCTAGGTCATGTGACTCCAACGGGTGTCACAGTTTTAAAGGATGTTAGATTTTTTTTTTGGAATTATTATTTTTTATTTTGTATAAATGTAATCAACTGCCCACTCTCTGATCTCTCGCCACTTGTATTACTGCTGAATTTGCACAATTTACAGAAACGTTACAAAGGAAGACGATATAGATATTATATATAAATACAGCTACGTTTTTAAAGAAAGATTAGGGATAAAACATTTTTGTTGTTTTTCCTTTTCATTTTAAACCAACAAACACAATAAAAATACAATAAAACAGGATTTGATATTTCAAATACAAAAGAAAAAAACAACGTAGACAAAAAAAAACAACGAAAAAGAAACAAAAAAGTTGTACTGTGCCATGTTTTCTTTGAATGTTGTTTAGTGCAAAGACATTTTGTTAGATGGAATGTGCTACCGTATGATTTTAAATATGAACATGCCTAGTGACTGAAAAGAATTGTTTGACCCCTCATAAGATCCTTGTTGAAAAAAGCGGGAAGCGGGACGATGCATAAAGTTGTCCGTCTTCTCGGAGACAGTTCATGGTATCACGGTGATAACATGAAGTTGCTGTTGTTTCTAATTCAATCAGTGCAATCTTTTGGTTTCAGAAAACCAAATACATATACTCACAGGATTGTTGCTTTATCATGACCACGTTTGTGTCCGGGCGCCACGGCTGGGTCTGTTCTTCAATGATCAAGATGTGACAGTTTAGTGGATAATGGTATAGTGAACAGTGAAGTAGCTACATTGCACTACCTGATATATTCCCATTTTGCCCCGATACCATACAGCCACCATATCTAACCGTTAGGATTCCACGGGTCCTGAGTTTGCGTTATCCATCTCTTGAAGGGTCATTAATTTTCCTGTTAGAGCAAAGCCAAAGTCTTGGTGCTCTCAGACGCTGTTTATGTCTTTACAGGAGCGACAATGAGGTCAGATAGAGCTTAGCCAAGCCCCTCAGTGGTGAAACAAAGTGGGTAAAGCTGTTTTCAGCCCAAAGCCACTTTTGTTGTTATTTCATTTTCTCAATGTTAATATCCCAAATAGAGGGGCAAGGAAAAGATATACTGAGTGTTTCTCTCCACCTCTGACCTATCTATTTGAGACAGGGGGGTAGCTTTTTATCCATGAGGGGGGGTACAGAAAGATACAGAGGTGAGACACCTCTGTTCATTAGCTACACAAGGCTGAGTAATCCTCCCCTTAGCCTGCAGCTCTTGTTTCAAAACTAGCCTATTGCCATGTGTGGCTTAAGCTTCTTTTTTTTTATTACTGCTCTCTTAAGAGGATTTCTTTGTTTCTCTTTTTTTGAAGTCTTGAAGTCAGGGTTTTTGACTTTGTGGTGAGAAATAATGTTTTCCGATATGTTTTTTTTTCTGCTTGCCGAAAAACCAAACTGTGGTCTGTATAATGTTTCTGTTGTTCTCATTTGTAAATTGTATACTTTTTCATGATGAACAAAAGCTGTTTGCCATTTTTTTGTAATCAGGTTGTTTTTTTTTGTTTCGTTTTTGTCTTTTTATTTCCAAAATGTAAATTGTACATTTTACGGTACACAGAAGACAAATTTACCTTCGGTTTGCCTGAAGTTGAAGTACTTGACCGAACTCAAGGTTTATTTTCCTGATATCAAGGATCAAAATGAAATTGTTGCATCAGATAAGCATCTGTGTCTTTGTGATGGAAATGTGACTTGCTGCTTTAACTCTTGTACCTTGTTTTTCTATCAAACATTAGGGCTGTCATTTGATGCTGATCATAAATGCTGTCGCTGTCCATTTTTACGCCAGGTTCCTTAAAAAAACAAAAAACAAATCCTCTCTCACATCCAAGAATAGTGAGCACAACCTCCAAATTAATGTAAACCCACCATTTTCTTTACATGTGTGAGATATGACATTGCTTTCTACAGCTGCATACATATGAGCCTAGTTCAACTGGATACCTGTTGGGAGTTGATAGTTCGTTCACTCTGTACCTTCCAAAAAAAACAGTCTTAAGGGACCACTCTGCCCATGTTAGGATATACATTTCTCTTTTTTGGCCGACCATGTTGGCTACACACATTAAATAATCATCGATATTAAAGAAAGTACTGCGAAACCTCCGCTACAATATGTTTAGTCTACTTTACAAACATTAGGAACATATTTCTTTAGTAAACAGCTGAGTTTTTGCTGCATTTGTACATGTTGGTGCTCTTACTGTAGATCATATTGCAAGGAAATAAATGACTGCTGAGGCCAGCACTCAGCAGTGCTGTTAACAGCAGTCCTTTGAATGGTCAGTATGAGTACAATGTACAGTAGGGACAAATCCACTCACTCCCTGCAAAAGCACACAGACGGAAACCAAGTGAGGCTACAGTGCCCAGTTACTGATCTGTCAGGATTTTTAAAGACACTTCTCGATTCATTCTCAGGTTCATGCTATATTTGTGTCGTATTCTGGTTGATTAAAGGATTGCTGGGGGAGTTGGCTTGTTTATCATTTGCATGGCTACTTGTCTTTTAGATTGGCCTGCTTTGCCAGTCTGGACGCATCTTTAGAGAAACCTCCCAGCCACCATTCTTTATTCTTCATTTTGCACTGTTTGGTGTGATAATTAACATGTATTTATTGTTATTGAGGTGGTATACAGCATATCTGTTGTCTAAGAGTGTTTGGTGTCATCAGGAGGAAGCAAGCATCAGCTGCTGACTGAGAACTTGTCACAAGAACAACATGCAGTTGCTGTTTTTCTGTCAAATCAGAACAAATTAACAAGTGAAGGTTACTGCACTGCCTTTAGCGTGAGCAGATTCAGCACATAGTCATGTATCTCATGTTTAATTCTCAGCTCTTTATACATGCTTAGTCACACTTTTGCCTTTCCAAAAAAACATAGTTTTATCAAGTCCTGGCACCATTCTGTGTTCAGTTTTTCTTTCAGCTTTCTTCCGATTTTGGAAAATTCAGTAGTTGTTCTGTTTCTTTTTTTTAATGGAAGTTACATAGAATTCAAGGAAACACAAAGCAAATGAATTTCGGACAGAGCTGGCAATGGAATTTTAATACAATAACTCAGATACAGAGTTTCAGACTTGAAGCAACTGTCACAAGTTTGCAGGTTAACATTCATTGTGTAAATATTCTGTTATTTCCTATTTTGCAGATTTACTACTTGTAAATAAACACACATTGAGGAGAGATTAAACATTTTTTGCTAAATAAAATGTGGTTTGCGATTTTTATTTAATGACTCATGCTATTTTTATCGATGGATGGAGGAGTTGTCATGCAGGTTTAATACTATATTGTCCGATAATGCCATTAAATATACATGGTCATGTTAGCCTGTAGCATGGGGTTTATGATTCCACACCTCACACCTTCTTGCTGTGACAAAAACTGCTGTGATTTCTAATATAATATACGTATTTGTTATTTTCTCTACCTGCAACTCTGCTTTCTCTCATTTTCAGAGATTTTCCAATCACCTGCACAACACTGAGGGGCTTCTCATCCTCAGTGACTACAGAAAGGGTAGCTACCTAAGAGGTGTTGTGTGTTTACCATCTATACCAGCTTTATTTCAAAATTGATCAGTAAGTGTGTAGTATTGTATTTTTTTTAAATATGACCACAACACAGGCCTGGTCACACCATAAGCTAATACACACGTCTTTATGTAATATGTGGTTGTAGTAGCTTGTTGAAGTAGGAACTACTCTCAGGGCTATTTTAAAACTACTTGAGCTGGCGAAATAACTGCAAACACATGCTAGCGCTAGTCAGTCACAATAACCGAGCTTTGTTCGATTTACTCTGTACTCTGCAGTAGCTCAGTGTGTAGGGACTTGGCTTGGTAACCGGAGGGTCCCACAGACCACAATATGGAGNNTGGCTTGGGAACTGGAGGGTCGCCAGTTCAAGTCCCCCAAGTCCCACAGACCACAATATGGAGCACTGCCGAAGTGCCCTTGAGCAAGGCACCTAACCCCAAGAAACTGCTCATGGGTGCCACTAACGAGGCGAGCCCATCACTCAACCATCTCTCTCCCTGTTTGTATGTCCACAAGCCCCTGCATGTGCATGAGTGTGTGTTTCGTCCTGTGTCTGTGTGTATAAAAAATAGAGTGTAAAGAAGAATTTCCCCAACTAGGAATTAATACAGTATATATAAATAAATATAAATTAATAAATTATTCCCCCCTGTTTTTAGTATTGTACATCATTCCATTTAATGAGTAAGGAAAGAAAGTCTCTCCTTGCTGGCAAGCTTACTAACTATTAGCTCAGTTGCCCTCAGGACAATCATTTCACACAGTTATTCAAAAATATGTATTTTTATCATTGACTCAGTCTCATAACTGTCTGGAAACTGATGATGGTGCTACACAGCTTATAAGTTACAATGGTTTCCTCTATTGGGGACTTTCGGTTAAAGGTCAGATGGTTTGCTTTCTATGGCATGAAGTTGTGGGTTAAAGCTCACTAAAGGTGAGAGTAATGGTATTACGACCACCGACTGTGGCAATTCCATTAAAATTAATTGATTTTGTGGCAAAATTTCACTGTTTCAAATGCTGGTGTGATGGCACCTTAAGCCTGCAAGACTGTGAAGCATTTAAAAATTGTGTTTTTTGTCAGATTTAATTCATTTTTAATAAAAAGAGGATTTAAATATATTTTTGGCACAGAGCGAAATGTTCAGTACCAATTATTGAAAATTCTTAAATACCGAAAACTGGAATTGAATGCATGTTCATTTTTGTACTCTACTTATTCTTTAATCAGACAGTTCCTGCTATAAATAATTATTTTGCCAATTTGTAGCAAATTTTGGTACCGATACTTGTATTTAGTATACAAGTATTTCTCATCGATAACCAGCCACATTAGCTTCTTAATGGGCTGTGTCATTTAGTATCAAAGAATTAAGGTTCAAAAGAGAAACCTTCTCGTCAGCCTGCAGCATGATAGTTTCCCTCCTTCATCTTCCTGCCTTTCATAACATGACCAGCATCATTAATCATTCTTATGGGAATGTACTTGTGTGGCTGGTGGAGGTTTGTTCTCTGGAGGTGTTAATACTAACACGCTTACCCCCTAACCATACATCATGCTTGCACTGCCCTCAGCTTACATGAGCACCTACATGGAACAGTGGCTCTGAGTGTATAATACAGTAGAGCGTCAGCTGGCTCACATAGGCAAGGCCAGTGATTTTCATGCCATGTATTGTTGCTGAACAAGAAGGCATGTAGCAACAGAGAGAGAGAGAGAGGAAACCAGAAGAAAGCATATTAGAAGAGACCAAAACCACCTTGTCCTTTTTCATGTCGCGTCAGCACTTCCCTCTCTTCCCCCCCCCCAGCGGATTCAATGAGCCCAGATAGACAGAAAATGTTATCGTTCGCACCATGTGTAACCAGCCGGGCTAATTCAATTAAAATTCCATCCAAGGAGGAACGCTGAAATTGCGTAATGGTCGTGGGAGCACTGAATCTCGTAATGATCCTGTCAAGAGGCAAATGATCTTGCAGCGCGAACATTATGATAAATTCCTTGCGAAGCACAAGATGCTCGTTTCTTCACCCCCGCCCTCCCCCCACCCCAGCCTCCCTCCACCTCTCCTTGCATGCAAAATTCTTTGCCATAGTTAATAAAGCCATGATCTGTATTCCCCCCTTCCTCTTTAATCTCGTTTAGTTACAATTGAAGAGGGCTCTGTGTTTTATCACACACTGAACCCAGTGAAATTGGAATTCTATTTTAGTTGAGGAGTCTTTCGGTATCTGTCAATGTGTGTTGCATCAAGAGCATGGTGGAACCGGGGCATCATGAGTGGCAGTGGTATCTATAGGGCCCCTAAATCTGGTGAGCGGTTCAGTTTCTCCTGGCAAGGCGTAGGTGACAGCCGTGACTGGTTGGGGGATGCTACGAGATGGATTACTGTCACCGTTCTTAACTTATAGTGCACAGAAAAAGCTGTGTGTGTGAGAGAGAGAGTCTGAAGGAGAAGAGTGGGTGTTAAGTACAGGTGCTGCCAACCTTCAGCCCACCATAGACATAGTCACACAAGGCTCCCCAAGGCAAGTGCAAGTCTGCAACAGAGTGAATGTTAAGCAAAGATGTAGTCCGTGTAAGGTTAGCTGTAAGGTTAGCTGTAAAGCCTTGAAATGAATCAAAAGGCCCACTGACAACTTGTAACCAGAAAGATGAGGTTAAAGCTGCTCTGTTCAATATTTTTATATTAACAATGGATGAAATCACTACATTTAATGTGAAAGGTGTCTTTTGCAGAATGAAAGAATCCACAGAGAACTATAACCGACAGTTCCCCTAACATATACAGAGCTTTTTAGCGTCTTTAGATTATTGTTTTTTTTATTATTATTATGACAAAGTTAGCACACTAGCGCGTGAAACATAGTGGATGCATATTCAGCAGCTAAAAGGATCACATAGGTCGGTTGCGACCAAAACAGAGCTAAAAGGAGGGTTTATGTTGGGCTTAATTTTGCCTTAAAGGACAGATTAAGATTGTTGTGTGATTTAAATCTGTTTTAATACAATATTCACCTTCCATAAGGCAGTAATGGCATAAGGTGATACTTTCCTAAAACATCTTCACTTTAAAAGATGGCAGACAAAATCCACTGTCCTCGTTATGTGCAAAAACGAAATCTAAAATCCAGCTGAAGGGGTCTGCGTACACAGATGTGATCACGTTTGTTGACGTGTTTAGTCTGCACTTAAATTCTGTGAGGCCATACATTTTTGGCTGCATGCAGATTGTCCACATTGACACTTGCAGACATAAGCAGATGACAAAATTTACATTGTCTGTCGCGGCCACACAGACATAGAAACATTCATTTGTGCTTAAGAAGCACTCACTGGATTTGGCCGACTCAGACGATTTAAGTCTAAACTTCAGCTGAACTTTAGAATGCATTTTTGTACAGAACGAGTACTGTGGATTTTGTCCCACATTTCTTGACAGTGTAGTCATGCTACAAAGGGAAGAAGAATCATTACAGCAAGCAATAACTAATTCAACATACATGTGGTATATACATATTGTATTAAGATAGACTTGTACTGGTACTGAAGGCTTTTGTTTTTGCCATCATCATCAGATTAGACACCAAAAATTACAATCAAATAATTTAATAAAAACCTAAAATCTAGATTCATAATAGCTTATTTCTCCTAAGGCTGCAAGTTAATTTTAATGAATTAATGTTCTTGCCTAACAGGAACTTAGGGATCTTTCAGGAGTATGTGAAGGTCACTGTAATTTTTGAGACTAACCCATTATGAGACTAATTGTAATGGAGAGAAGAAAGTATGTGGTACAACACCTGTGGTCAGTTAAAACAAACACACTTGCAAGCAGAAACTGTCACATGTTTCATGATACCTTGAAATCAGAAATCAGTCATGAAAAGCAGAAAGCAGGTTTCTGCCTTAAACAAGAGAACAGCACATATGGCTCAGATAAGCTTACAATCACACGTACCTTTCTCAAAAAATGTCTCTGTTTTCAGCCACATTAGTTCAATGTACCGATAATAGCAAAGTTCCTTGCTAATTCCTTCCTCCTGCAGGCTCAGTATTGCCTCATATATTTCCTGCATTACTCCTAAACAAACTTTTCACAGTTCAATTAAACACTTGAAACTAAATCAAGGCAACTTCTCCAAGCCAATGAATGCATTTTACGAGAAGCTTTCATGTCTGCGTCTGAGGTGGAGTGAATGACCCTCTGTTCTGACTGGCTTGTTAATTTCTCCACAGGTAGAAACCATTACAGATGGGGTCTCCCTGTCAGAGCCAGAGAAAATCCATTCCCTGCTCCACTGACCTAAAGCTTCCTGATGTCTGATTAACACACATGAGTTGACAATCTATATGGAGCGTTGCAGAGCTTTTAAAGAGGTTGTCTATAGTATCTTCTGGACCTAATCTGCTGAACACAGCCCAGCCACTCATGACTGATGGTCCCTGAGACTGGTGGGCTGCTTCCTTATTTGATATATTTCCCCCTATTTTCCCCTTGAGCCAAAGTGGTTCAAATCGATTATGACTGACCTGACTTCCAAGTGTCACCTTGTTCACCTTTGAGCACC
>NW_023339740.1:9834711-9860567 GCF_004916995.1 Morone saxatilis | reverse complement strand
GCGACAACCACACACACACACCACACACACCACACGAAGCCTCTACCCATGGCCTCATCCCTGTGGTTAATTAAAGAGCTAATTACAGGGTCCTTGTGTCAGTTCCATTGCCATGCAATGTCCGTGCCTTATCTCATCCCACCAATGCACTTGATCACAAGCTGGCTGTGTTTGAGACGTTTCCCGCGGCGGGGGGGGCTGGTGGGTGTGGCGGGGGGGGTGGGAGGGTGGGTGGGTGTGGTGGGTGTGGTGGTGGGGGCCAGAGGCCCACGATATGAAGTGATTTTGATATTAGGATTGCAGGTTGGGTTGAGCGCGGGTGGGGTTCGTGTGTTAGAGGACGAGCATCCGACGGTCGCGTCTGACATTCTAAGAAGTGACGATGCGTGAATTTGCACGGAGATTGGCGTTTGTGGATGCGCAGAGGGGGAACAGTAGCTGGTGTTCAGGAACTAAGCTCTGTTGTCACCACATGAAAGCCAACCAGCATAACTCGAAATGTAGGGTGGTATCGCAAGGGCAAGGAGCTTGAGCTAAGAGTCTTTGAGGGATGTTAGGAAGCGTCTGGGCAGCCCGCCTCCTGATGGATGCTGGCCCAATCGTCTCCTATGACGGTGCATGGGGTAAGGTGCGTGAGTCGTGGTCATCATGAAAATCGTTAGTAAAAGTAATATGTGTCGGTAGTAGCTGATTCACATAGTGGTCGTGTTCTGCTGCGAGTAATGAGAAAAACAGAATGAAGCAACAGTATTCTTGGTTCTATTTCAATTCTATTCCATTGTTGTTAATCTTAAAAGAACATGCCATATGCGGCAAATTTTATCTCTTTTGACTGCGTACGGCAGTCGTGAGGGCTAGACTCAACCCGAGGCAGGAGAAATACCAGAAGTATTCTCTATTTAGTTGTTACTGAGTGATGTTGCCTGCTTTCAAGAGCACATTCAAATAATGGTGGAGAGAAAATAACAAGCTGAAAAGTGTGTAACACCTGAGTCGGAGTTTTATGAGCTTTCTTTGTTGTGCCCCGCCCTCGATAGCTAATGGCCAGCAATAGGTCCGATAAGAAGATGTCATGCTCGTCGTCTGCCCTGCGAGGGAAAGAGTGCCAGTTGTCTCTTTCAATTGTTCGGATGTCTCTTTGCAGTCCTTGAAAGCTGTTCAACGACATTCATGTCAATTATAAAATTTTTTTTTGCTTATTTTTGCCAATAGATCACACAATTTGATAGATTCTAAATGAGGGGCTGCTGTGGGTTTTGTTTTTTTTGTTGCATGTGTTTGTGTGTATTGTTGTTGTGTGGTTTGTGTGTGTTGTGTGTTGATGAGATAAGTAGCAGTCAATTGCGGCGACCTCACCTGTTTGGATATCGAGGGCAGCCAATAATCAATCTAGTTGTCTAGCTAATGCATTTTTTATTCAATGCTTTGGTGTTTGCTTTCGGACCCATTTTCAGTTCTGGTTTGAGTTCTGTTGATTTAATATTTGACTGACAGTGTTCTTTTCTTTGTGTGTGATAGATGAAGATGAGCTCCTTCTTTGAGTCTGCCCGATCTTTTTTCTTTATTTCTTGTTTTTTTTTCTTGGCACACAAATTTTACTCATGTCTCATTATGTTTTGCACCACAGAGCCCTTGATATATGTAAATGTTATTTGGTGTCACGTAATAAGCAATTTGCTTTGCATGCAGCCAGCACTAACCACAACACCACACACACAGCACACATCACACATCATCACACCTACACCACATCATGCACTTACACACACTCTCTCCTTCTCTCTCTTCGTCTCTCTTTCTTCTTCATCTTTCGTCTCCGTTCCTCTTCTCTTCCGTTTCTCCCCCTCAATCACCTACTACGATCATCACACCACTACACATCACATCTACTACACAGTAAAAACACTCTCCTCTTGCCGTTCTCTTTTGTCTTCACTACCATTCACGATTATGTCATTTATCAATGATTTATTTTTTGTCCTGTTTCTATCTTCCTTATTATTTTTTTTTTTTTTTTCCACTTGAGCAACAGTTGATCTCCTTCACTTCTCTGAGTGGAGGGTGTTTGATGGTGGTTTGTTGGGCTGGGCCTATCCGACAAGACTCCTCAATGAGTCCTGAGGAAGAATTGCCGCTGTTTGCTTCTTTTTTAACACATCAGCCCTGGCATGGAAGTACAGGTTCCGAATCGAGAAACCCAGAGCACGCTCCTTCCTATTCACCTAGAGGGGTCTCTCAGGGAGCTTTATCCGTTATGCTTCTTTGGGTGTGTTCGTGTGTGTATGTGTTATGCTGTATTGTGTAGTTGTGATGTGTTATGTGTGTGTGGTGTTGTTGGGGGCGCATGCATAACAGAGTTGACTACCTGGAGATTGAGGTTTAACTGCTGGTACAATTCTTCACCAGGTTGTGGCAGGAAGATAAGAGAAAGGGTTAATTAATGTATGCTGCTGAAGACAGTGCTGCTCAGGGAGGCTGTGTTACTCCTGCTGCTGAAAGTATCTTATGGCATCACTTCATGCTGTATTACCTGCAGCAAAAGACAATTGACCTTTAGGTTTCATAACTGTAGACGCCGCATGGGACGATGTCGTCTTCATGACAAACCTAAAACCCCACACGTGTGAACATATTGCTTTATCTCTCACTCGTAAACCACAGCTTGCTATCTTTGACCTCTGGTCTGTGGATGTAATGATTCCCTGCAGTCTCCTGTGTGTATTATAATATAAACATATAGAAACGTTTGACATTTATAGTACGCTAATACCTACATACACACCATACATTTTGGGAAATACACTTGTTTCCTTCTTTTCTGATAGTTGAATGAAAAGATGAATACCACTATCGAGTCTGACCATTCAGTATTAAGGTAAAGCCAGGAGGCAATTAATTTAACTAAGCATGAACAACTTGCACTTGGTCTAGCATATATGTTATCTAGTAAGATGTACGGGTTTCAAATGTTTCCCTGTTTTTCGCCTCCTCGCTTCAGTTTTATAACTTAAGGGCATGAAAGTGGTATCAATCCTCTTGTCCCAAGAAAACAAATAAGCGTTTTTCCCAAAATTTCCTAAAACTTAAAAAAACTAGTTATTTTGAGATAACCAAGAACCAAGAACCAAGAAGTCGACCCTAAAAAGGAAATCATTTTCAGCATTTGCAGGCTGAGATTCATTTCTGTGACAGAAATTTCGAATTTTACTGTTACTAGTAGCGTGATGCTGGTCTATGGTATATGAAGGTACTGTCTTTACAAAAAACCCTCAAAGTTTAAATGATTCAAATGTGATTAATTTGTGTTTTTGTTCCAGATTGTTTAAAATGATCAGTAAGTGGAGGTCACTTTAGCTTCCCATTTATTTACAATCAAAGATGTTAATTTCTGATGATATACAACTCACTAAAGAGGGAAAGAAAAAATGCAATTGTCCAGTAATTATACAGTAGTTGTTGTTCATAGACCTAAGCGTTCTTTAGCAGTATTTTAAGTATAAATTACCTATTAGCTGCACTGTTGGCAGTCTGCAAACCACTACTTAAATTACTGCATATGAAAATTCTGCTGCTTCTGCTCATCTACCAACCAGCCCTGCTGCCAAATGTTCAGATGTGCTTTTATGTACTGTAGCGGGGACATTACTGTGTGTATCCCCTGGTAGCTCATACATCAGCTTGTGCTGAAAGTACATAAAAATGACTCTATCCTCTACCAAAGACCAAAAGGTGTCTTGCCGCGAGATTCGCCTTCAGTACAATTATTGAGAATGAATGCACTTTTTGGCCTGACTGAAACACAAGTGTTTCATTGACAAAAAAAAACCTCTACACTACGATGAAGTGTGCAAATAAGTCAATAATGTAAATTTTGATATACAGTACTGTTCACCTGATTGTGTCCTCTAGACCCATGCTGAATGCACATATTCCTCTAAAATCTTGTTTACTGCAGTGGGACTTGAATGACTGAATTTTCTAGTACTGGTTTTTACATTGAAAAATATCCAGAATCCAGTAGAGAACATAAATAGAAATTAAATGACTGTAACACAAAAAGGGAGAGCCAGGAGACAAAGAGAGAAGAAGTTCTGAGTTCACAGACCATAGGACTCCCAGTGCCTTTCCATTGGCAATGAATTTTTTATAGCCCCTGTTGCTCGTCGTTCCCTCTCTCCTCCCTTTGTCGGCTGAGTTCAGTTCTTCTGGAGGCGCAGCTTTCAAAAAGCTGGCAGCCTCGACCTTCTCCTCTCTTCTCTGAGTGAATGACATTTGTATTGCAAGGGGGAAAGAAGTGATGGAAGGGAGGGAGAGAAAGAGAGGGAAGGTTAGAGCGGAGCAAGGTGGAAGCAATTGCTACAGCACAGATGGATGGAGACGTGCCTTCAATGTCAGGTAGTCATGGTAACCCGTCACACAGGAGTCATCACCGGATTGTTGGGAGCGAGTTGAGAGTGATGGTAACAACTGGTTTAGCACATTTCACCTTGCACTTCACGCAAAGGCAAAGTGTTTTGTCTTCCAGTGGAGGAAGGTTATAGAATATGTCAAGTCACTGTCACCATGTGGACACAAAGCATGCAAAATACATAGAAATGGCAGAAACACCACATGTCTACGACACCATACTGAAGACACAGACTGTTTAAAAAAAGATTTTAATTTGCTTCACTGCACACCCATGTGCACACATTGCCAAAAATCAAAAATGAGATATCCCTATTAGTCGTGGTTGAGTGGGGACAGGAGACCTCAAACAGGCAAGAGTTAGAGCACAAGAGGATAGTAGGCATGGGGAAGAGGCAGCAGGTGTGTTGCTGATAATGACCAGGTGGAGTTGGCTGGGTTCTGTTTCCCTCCATTGCTCCACTGAGTCCTGTGGGGGGAAGAAGAGGAAGACAGGGGGAGAAAAAAAGGAAGGAGAGGTGGAAGGAGGTGAAAGAAACCGAGATACCAGGGAGGTGTTGCCAAGATGAGGCAGTCATCCTGTCAACCTTTTCCTCAATCTCTGTTGCCCCCTCCATCGTTTCCTCCACCTGAGCTCTTGTCAACGTCAGGTTCCTCAGCCAGATCGATGACTGGACTGTCTGAGTACAAATATGAGGACCAACCTGCCACAGTGAGCCATTTTCCTCATCAGAATTACTGATAATTTTATTGCTTGATATGACGCCCTGAATGTCACAGTTTATTATATACTCCATATATCTGTGCTCCTCAGCCCCTTGTTATGCTCCTTAGCTGTACACATATCACCCATCTCACCACAGATGTTTTGACGTGTCACAGCAGGAAAGGCACAGGTGTAACTAATAACATTAATGATGGCTTCGTTCCATTTGAATGTGTCAGTAAGCCAGCACACACAATACCAGGGCTCTATAACTAGGACGCCTGAATGGAAGGCAGCCATCATTAATGTTATTAGTTACACCTGTGTTTGACAAGTCACGTTTCTGGAAAACAGTTTATCTTCTCACCTCGTGCTAGTAGATGTGGCTAAAAAGTGCAGATAATTGAGTCATAGTCATAGATTTCAACAATCCTGCCTTTCTGCTTATCTTATAAAACTGCCATTCTCTACTGGCCCATTGTTTTACGCTTAACACTGATGCCCTGTTGTCTTGTTTGAACAGGAAATACATGACTGACATTAACAAAGTCACTGTATCATTTAATGTGACTTCGTCTAAAATGTCGGTTATATGCATCCTTTAAGCTCCTGAAAACTTTGTTTCAAATCTGAACTATTTATCTGTAAAATTAAACATTCATGACTAAATAATCGACAATTTTAAGTCAGCTTATCTGCTTCATCATGACTGTGTGAGTGTGGTTTATAACATTTGAATGACAGTGACCAGACAACCCACTAACTGTCATCACATTCTGATTCAAATGTTGCTAAATCCTGAATGTGTGTATGCAAATATTTCCAATCAAATCCCATTTCAAATCAGTGAAAAAGACAAAATTTGAATTAATCAAAACAGTTCCTTTACAAATATTTGCTTGTGTAGAACCCACTCTCTAATACTAAGAAACTGATTCAGAAAATAAGTTTCAGGGACTCTTCTTTCTATCCTTCGCAAGTGCCGGCTAGTAATTTAATGCACTGAAAGACAAAAAAATACTCACACTGCTTGTTCATTCTAGTTCTTGTTTTTATTCTATGTAAACATGACTGAGCTGATCAGATGGTCTTCTTCAGGTAAAGGTGATGGAGTGAGCACACCTTTATTGTAGACAATGGACTGGTGGCACAGCAAACATTTCATAGCAACACATTTGAAGCTTTACTAATAAATGATTAAACATCTGTAAACAATATATATAAATGTCTTGGTATTTGATGGAGGTGATGAGTTTGACCAATCACTAGTGAGTCCAGCTATGCTGTGAAAGATCACTTGCTGTTTCCTGTGTATCAGAATTGCCTAGTGACAATACCTGACAGCTAAAATTAATTTGGTCTGACATCTGAAATGAGTTTTGAGTGGATCTGTGGGGTTTCAATTTGGGGACGGGACTGGCTGCAGTCTCACCCTGTGATTAAGTCTAATACCACAGGTATGAATATAAGGCTGACTGTCATCCATGAATGCATTTACTGCGGTGTTACATGTTGTTACATTAGCATGCTACGCTCTCGACGACATTTTGTGGATAATATCACAACTTTTCATGCAGTGTGTCTGATGTGACATGTTGAGCTGTGATTGTGTGATTTCACAGTATGTCTGAGTGGTTCAGGCCCCTGGGCTGCCACCTAAAGCAAAGCATTCACTGACTGGGTTCACTGCCTCAGCTACGGTCCATTTAACTGCACCCACTCCACAAACGTGTCCAGGTCACTGCCTCTGTCCACCCAAACACACACACACACACTGTAAACTTGTCTACCTCTGTGGTGTGTGACTACGCACATTAACACATATTTTGACATGGAAACATTTATGTCGTTTATGTTTATTTTTAAAGACCTTTGAAACAAGAAGCATGTTTTAAAACAAACATGACAACATACTTTTATCTGACAGTCACAAATGAATATATAGATAACACAAAGATACAAAACAGAGAGAGAGAGAGAGAGAGGAGAGAGAGAGAGAGAGAGAGAGAGATGATGACACACAGTAAAGGGCCACAGGTCGGACTCAAACTCATGGTTGCTGAAGCAAGGACTTAGCCTTAATACAAAGGGGCACCAGCGCTACCAGTGAGCTACCAGGTGAGCTTACCAGGTGAGCTACCAGGTGAGCTACCAGGTGAGGTACCCAGGTGAGCTACCAGGTGAGCTACCAGGCACCCCTCATTACATACTTAATGTACTTTTACACTTATTCCTTCGTGTTTTGGCTAAACATGAGATCTGTAGATTTGCTAATGTTAAGTATGGAATTATGGAGATAAAGTTTGACTGGTGTACACCTAAAGAACATTTACAACAAAAGACAGCAAAGCAAGTGACAATCTTAATCAAATTTACGCATTAAACACCCACTGATGGAATTTTATATTCATGTTAAATTGTCATTAGTCATATATCTTTGAATGTCCTTTTCTATTTCTCTCCATGGACATCACTGGAGCTGGAAGGTTTTTCTCTTGGTTAAGCAGAGTGCTCCTCTGTGGGTTGCACTTCTCTGGTTCACTTCCACCTACAATGAGGCACCCTCTTATCCAATCTGATTCTGATTCTTGGTCTAAGCACAAAAGAAATGTTTTAAAAATCTCTGGGAAAATCTGAGAGAGCCTGTTAGCCACTGTGTAAACCCGAACATCTCTTCAGGTGCTGCGGTAGTGTTGTCGCCTGGGGAACACGAGGTCCTGGTTTCTGTGTAGTCCCCACTGAATGTCATAATACCTTCAGGCTGAATGTGTTTTTGACATGAAAAGAGGAATTTCCTGCCACTGGAAATTGTTATGTACAGTAAAAAGTAGACGGAACAGATCAGTAATGACACATGGTTTCCCCCACTGTCACCCTCACAACCAATCAGTATTGACTGTGTTAACCTGTCCCCTTTTAACCTGCTGTTGCAGCCAATCACTGTACTTGCACCAATTAATTATTTCAATTCAATTCGACCTTTATTTACTTTTCGGGAATACATTGAGGGGTGAACCCTCATTTTCATTGACGCCGATATTCCACGAGGCAACAGAAACAGAGATAAAACAAAACAACATAAGAGTGGAGCGTAGATGTAATTTTTTCAGATTTGTGTTTACAAGGCCTGGTAGGTACAGTTAACATGGCTCGGTTTAGAAAGGCAGTCAGTCATATCAAAACAGTCAAGAATCTCATCTACATACATTCTTGACTTGCACTCGAAAAGTTTCCTTTGCCAAGTTTTAATCCTTTAAGTCTTCTTCATGTCTGTTGTTTCTCTTACTTTTTCTTCTTTTTGTACATGCTTGGTGTTCTGACAACAATGCCATGACCAAACTACAAATCAGTGCATTCATTAGCCCATCAGCAGCAAGTACCAGGAAAGTTAGTGTAGCTGCATCTTGGAAACTTAAGTTGCAAAAATGAGAGTTTAGTTGAAATAGCTTGAGAAAAGATAGGCTTAAAACTAAGCTTGGAGAGAATGCTGTGTTTTGTGTCAGTGCAATGTTTTTGATTTTCCGGTGGGACCTCCATGTTTTGGTGGTGTCACACTCTTTGACAACTCAGTGCTATCTACCTTGATTGTTTTCCTGCTTGGCAGATATGATGTTTCTTCCTCCCCCTTCAGCCCCCCACGCAATCTCTTTCTAGAAAGTTTGTTATGTATGCTTTCATTCAGTTTGAAAAAAACAAAAAAAAACACTTGTCAGTGATTTTGAAAAAAGTTTTTTGCTTTTTCTCCCTGCAGAAGAGAGAACAAGTTTGTGACTGAAGAGAGTAAAGAAAGCGTGAGAAAAACAGCCCTGTGATGGATGGTAAGGCACAGGCAATTACATACAACATTCTGGAGACTGTGCGTATAGAAGATATCATACACACAAATACACACTCAACAATGTATGCACATACGTTCAAGACACTGGCAATGTGAGATAAAATTGAGTTTCTTTTTTTTCTTTTGGAAAAGGCGATATTCTAGCTAAAATCCATTTAAGGCTCCCTGCTTGGCATACTGATAAACATACTGTACAGAAAGTGCACACACACTCACCCACACACACACCAACAAACTGGCTCCTACATGCAAGCACAGATGAGCAACAGCCAAGTCCAGTGCACTTGTAGTACCAGTGTATAAAAGGCCAGCCTTCTTATCATTCCTGGTTCAATTACACACTCATACGCACAAATGAGGGAACACAAGGCAAGGTGGCAGCTACGCTATTGGTTTTCGAAGGTGTTTCTGAGCTGCAGAAGGGAGGGGCTGTAATGCAAAGAGACAGATTCAGGTCACTCACTCATTGCTGAGATGAATATAGAAGGAGAAGGAGAGAAGATGCATGTTGGAGCGAAAGAAGAATGTGTGGGATCAGGCAAAGGACGATGAGAAGGAGAAGAGACCAAGGAGGCAAAAGGCAGGAACGTCTCAAGTCCTGCAGGAAGATGAAATAAATATGGTAAGGCTTTAGGAGAAGAGAGAGAATGCAGAAAGAGACAAAACAGAGGAAGGCAAAGGCGAGGGGCATGATGGATGAAGAAGAGAATGACAGAAATGAAGTGAATAGGGTGAACAAAGTGAATGGATAAGAAAGGGGAACATGAGAATGCTTTGCATGCAGAGAGGAAGAGAGAAGGGAAGGGAGCATAAGAAGGAAGGATGAGAAAGGAGTGGGATACAAATGGAGAAGGTGTTAGAGAGGGTGAGCAGTGCCAGAGGAAGGAAAAATGGAGGGAGATGGTAATTGACATGAAGGGAAAGTGACAAGCGAAAAGATGAGTGTGTAGGGGGGAGGAGAAGAGTCAGAGAGAAAGAATTACTATTGAATGAGGAATGTGGGTGGGGTGGGGGCTTTGCAGACAAGAGGGAAAGAGTACAAGCTGTCATACAAGCTGACGTTCGATTCACAACTCACGAATATCTTAAATCATTGAACAAAATAGCCTGTGTAATAACAAGAGATTGTACTCTACTTGCACATAATTCATGTTACTGTGGAGTTTCGTATTTAGAGAACGAGCAGCCACACCCATTTTGAAAGTCAAGTTCAATCTAGGATTCAGTTTCCTGCTTCTGTTTGAGACATTTCTGGTTACAGTAATGTTGATGTGACGATCCCTGTCAGATGCATCTTAAAAGTGCACTTTATCTTCACTTGAGTTTTGATCTGTAGTATTCTTTTTACTCCAGTAAAGACGAGTTTTCAAAAGAGTCACAGAGTTTGTGCACAAAAAAGGCTGAGCTTTATTAGCTCAAGTGCCTTCCTTCTCTCTGCTCTTTGTAATTTGAGATCTGAGCGAGCAGAGATGATGTGCAGAGGAAACAATATAGGCCAAAGTCTCTCTCTTTCTGTGTCGAACTCCCACGTGCTGAATATTTAAGTCAGAGAGCTTTTATGAGGATGCCGCAGGTGTGCCACGGAGGGGGCCTTTGTTCAGTGGGGGTGCAGAACAAGACAGGTGGGCAGGAAACTCAGAGACACTTTCCTATCCCAGCAAGACCAGAATATGACTTAATAGGTCCCTTCCCACACCTTATTATCATTGCAAAGGCCTCTGATATTCATGGTGAGTTAATAATATTTGGTTATGGGCTAACTCTCAGTGAGTTTGTATGAGGTAAATGTATAACAGAACAGCTAAAATGGACAGAGAGTCACACAAATGGCAGGGGTGTCTGAAATACTGGAAGAACTGTTGAGTTTGGTCTTTGATTTTTTTTTTGCATAATTTTAATCTAGGTTTTGTCATTGAGTTCTCACATTCGCCTATTAGTGATGGGATTTGCGGCCAACTCATTACTCTTTTTTTGTCCTAGGGGGCAGGGCATACCTGGTTTATCTGCAAAATAATCACCATGATAGGGTAAAATTTAGATCAGATCCAAACTTATACAACCCCCCCCCCCCCCCCAAAAAAAAATTCCATTTCATTCTTGCCATGTGTGGACTAGATTAGCAACATCATTACTGTAATGACTTGTATTGCCAGTTGCCAATGATCTGCAATTCAAAACATTAAATAAGGGTATGCCATGACCTTTTGTTTTGTCAGTGAATTTAGTACTTTGAATTCACCCTCTGTACTGAAATGTGTTATGTAAATAAAGTTGCCTTGGCCTTGAATGAAAAGTTAGATATCAGATCTGGAAAATTACTTCACTGAAAGACGAACAAAGAACTTTTTTATCTATGTAAAAATGTTTTCTCTCTTCTTCTGGACTGACATTGGCCAAGAGTTTGATTTACCAATTGGCTCTGCTGGTGGTGCTTTCATACTCGTCCATATGATTCAAACCAATAATTTAAAGTAATTCAAACCAGCACTGACAAAATACAGAATTAGATTTTATTCTGTAGTAGTATTACTTAGTAGTAAGTGTACTATTTTGAATGTACTTGAGATTTTTCATTGCAGTTATTGTTATGTTACTTTGATGAAAACTAGTTTTATTTCATTTGTAAACCCAGCCACACAGCTTAGAGATGTAGGTTAGAGTGAAGTACTACCTGCTTGGTGTGATTTACTGTGGTTAGATTCAGCACTAGCAGCAGGTGTATAAACCATCACTATCTCTGTTCTATACGGTCATGAGATCCTTAGACAGAGTACAAAGGCTTCCATAATCGATTGTGACTGTGTTAGAGGCTGTCGGTGATTCTTTTTGCATTGCTGGATCTACCAGAGGCTGCAACCCGGAGGACAAAAAAACAAGTAATTTTTTGCCGCAGCATTGGTGTCCTCGAAACAGTTGCTGGAGTAGTGATAAATGCTAAATCTGTAGTTAATAGGTCTATCTGACATTCATATGGGGCCTCTGATTAGATGAAATGTAAATGTAAAAGGATTTAAACCCCAGTACCCTGTTGCTGTGGGGCGAGAGTGCTAATGTGCCTGGTGCTCCTCATCAATCGCTTTGATCAAACACTCAGGGCGCAAAGAAAGAAGAGAAAAAAAAAAAAAAAATTTTTGTTTTTTTTTTCCCTTTTTTCCCCCAGGAGCAAGAGGGTTGGGGGGTACAGTATGTGGATGTGCCCCTTTAGAGCGTTGACAGCACTATTTATCTCCCTTGATTCATTTACTAATACTTCCTCAGCTGATATGGTTATATAACACTGCCACAATTATAAAGTATTCCAAAAATATCAAAAAAAGAAAATAATAAAATAAAAAAGTTAAAGTCAATATAATTGTGAACTAACATTGTAGAAAATAACAAAAATAAAATAAAAACTGAGCTTTGACTCTGTTTCCTGGTTATAGCAGTCCGTCACAATGTTATACAAATAGCTTTGTCTATACAATGTAAACATACGCCTATAGGCTGATCAGTCTCATCAAGTCCATTTAAACTGGCCTCTAAGATTTCCTTTTGTACATTTTAAAATATAAAGTGAGTGAATACTGATTATTATTTACTGAGAGCACCCATTACCCAGTATGCATACATTTAAATTCAATATTTAATTAGAAGTCAATGTCAGTCCATTGCTTTACATCTCACATTACAGAGTTGTAAATGAACTTTGACTGAGAGACTAGATAATCATTATTTTAAAACGATGTGTGTCTGTGAGGAGTGCCATCATGCCATATATTGTCTGGACTGGTGCCCAGAGACTTTACGGCTGCTGGAAAGCACGAGTTTCATTTTGTGTGCATGCGCATATGAACACAGCACGGTGCGGTTATCTTTTCTGAGCTTCAGTTAATAAAAACTGCTGCCCGTTTGTGTTTATCAAATGTAATAAATAGTTGTGTTACACTCTCACTTTTGTTAGGAATAAAGTCACAGAACAGCCCTGGAAGACAGGCAGAGAGCTGCACTGTCAGCTGTTATGGGAGAGAGATTCACTCCCATGGTGTTTTCTTTCCTCTTTTCTGATGATAATCTGTTCAACCTCTTATTGAAGTTGTAAACATTGAGACCCGCTTTGATGGGGAGGCGGGGCCCTTGCAAATTTGTGGGGCCCTACGCAGCTTGTGTAGCTCTGCTCCAATAAGTAGAAACTGAAATAAGTAATCAGTAAATCAATTTCCCAGAAAGAAAATGTAATGTATGGAAGAATGACTATATGAGGCTTTGCATTAATTTTGAAATTCATTCAAAAAACTCCACAAAACAGATATCATCTCAGTGTCTCAGAAACTATACACAAACTTCCACAGTGGCATGAGCTGTCACGTGGGGAAAATAGCAACCTCTTGACTTTCAGTTTAGGTGGAAAGAGGTGATTGACAGGACAGATTGATCAGTGACTATAACAGTTTGAAATGAGGTCTCATCTCCAGTATGTTGGTGGAACAGGAAAAAATAAAACAGGACAAACAACCTCCCTCTTTGCATTACATAAAAAAAATATATAACTAAAAACTGAATCATTATTCTAACCAAAAATATAATTTTTTTTGTTATAAAAGCTGCGTGACATCTACATTTGTAACACACACACACACACACACACACACACACAAAACAAATCAGTCATGCTGATTTTAAATATGATAAACTGTATTAATCTGCATCGTGTTAACATAGGACATACTAAAACAAGTACTGTATATGCATAAAAATCCAAGATCAATTGTATATACACACACACTCATAAGACACACAAATACAGTATTACAATACAGGTTCACAGCCAGTATTAAACTTTGTCAGTGTAAAGAAGAGCATTAGGAGAAGTCTTGAATTATTATAACAGCTACTCTACTGAAGAATCTCAGTTGTTTTATTTGAAAAAGAAACTCTAAAAAGTTTAAAAAGTAATCTTTCTTTGCCCAGACCCTTTTATTTAGGCTGACGGTGGTTAATTTTACACAACCTCTCCTCTCGCTGAATGGCACAGAGGCAGCTTTTGATCCTGACACAGGTGAACTCATGATGAAGTGCTGTTTTAATAGAAATTCTTTTTCCATTTAAGTCCATGACATCTGTCTCTATGCAGCGAATATATATATATATATATGTGTGTATCTGTGTGTGTTTTCCTGTGACAGGCATAGACTCGCACACATTTTGGAGACGCATGCTGCTACGTTTCTTCCTTTGTGTGTGTCCCTGTCTGTTTGGATGAAGGTGTGACCTCTGGCTTTTCGACAGAGAGGAGGTAGAATTAGAAGAAATGGGGGGGGGGAGAGAGGGATGGAGAGACGGATAGAGGGCTTGATGAATAGAGTGGTGTGGAAGAAAGTGTCTCGGCAAAAGAGAAGAGGAATGAGGTCATTATCTCTGTCCTCACCTGTGGCCTCCAGTCCACACACACACACACACCAAACACACACACACACACACACACAACACACACACATACACACAATCCACATTTCATCAGCAGCAGCAACAACTCTTTCCCTCCCCACTTCTCCCCAATTCACCCTCCTTCTTTCTTTCTCTTTCTCTAACTATTCTTTCGCCTAACTCAAACTCTTTTTCTGTCTACTCATATGCTGATTTCTTCTTCCCTACGTCGCCTTGTCAGCCTGCATAATTCTCTTAAACACCCTCCTCCCTCATTTATCTCTGTCTCCGTTTCTCCTTTTCCAAGTGGAATCCAACCATCACATTCATCACAGTGATTTCTCTGCTCCTCACATCACTATTACAATCGCTCGCACCAATTCCCTTCCCTGCCCTATTACTGTTCAATTTTTTTGCCTCCCTCCTTCCCACCCTGTCACCCCTTCAGAGCACAATAGGCTGTAATCACATCCACTGGACCAAGATCACCCCTCTCATTCTCTTCCTCTCTTTCCCTCTCTTTGTCCTCTCCCTCCCTCACTTTTGCGAGGCGGGTCACGCCTCTTGAGGCAGCGGAGCAGAGAAATTGCCTGTTATCGAGGGTCGATTTTTCATGCGCTTGTAAATTGCTTTGTATTGACACTCTGTCAGAGCGGGGTCGTCACACCGGCCCGGGCCTCTCGCCACCCCGCCATCGTGCTGCTGATCTCGGGGTGCTTCCACCAGGATTGAGGGGTCACGAGGGGTACAGCCATGTGTGTGTTGGTTGGGGTGTTGGCTGTAATCTTTTAAGTGACTGTTGAGTGTGTATTAGTGTATAGCTAGCATTAATGGATTTCTGTTGGGATGGGATGAAGCTTTCATTCTGGGTCAGTGAAGAGACCTGGGGGGGATTATAATACTAACATAGCTGCTTTGTCTTTATGCAGATTATGGTTCTGATGGTGTGTTTTTCTTTGCAGCCTGTTGCAACAAAGCTTCTACAAGGCAGATGGTTGTGTTGTGACACGGGTTAGTGTTGTTAAGAAAAACAAAAATTCCTGTCCCTGTACAATTACTGTTTTATTTATATATTCGCTGACTTTGATTCCCAGTTCGTTGTTTGCTATTTTCAAAGCAGTATTGACTCTACGATGACGTCATAACTCAAAAGATATTACATCATTCACAAGCCTTAACTCACTTGATCTATTTCTAAATTTGTCCATAACGGCGTTACAAAAAATCCCTTTTTTACAGTGAACAAGGTTCACAAGATGTGAATGGCTTCAAGTTCCAATGTCTTTGTTGCATCATTCTCCTCTCTCTGTTTTTTTGCGTTAATGTGTTGGCATATGTCTCAAGTTCTACCCAACTCTTTCTCATCCATCTTATGTCTCAAATCTCTCACCTTGTCATTCACATTGTCTGCTCTTTCATCTTTCACACCTCTTATTCACTTTCTCTTTTCAGTGTTTCTCTAAGTTTCTCCTCATTTTCTAGTTTGTTGTTCCACAAACTCCTGAACTGCAACACTGAGATTTTACACGTTGTCTCTGTGTTGACAGTTTCCAATGTGGTGTATTGTGCCTGCTAATAAGGGAAATAATGTATGTATTTTTACTTTGAGTTACCTGAAGTGTTTTCGGCAGTATTCATATTTGTGAGCAAGCCTTTTGGTTGCTTTTCACAATAAGGCTCAATATAGAATCAAAAAGATATCTATGAATAAAACACTGTCTCTATGCACAGCAGTGCTGCACACGGGTAAAAGCGGAGCAGAGCTACTGTAGTGGAGATGACTTAAAGGAATATTCCACTGAAATCGGTCTTTTAAGTATCAAATACTCGTTGCCTGCAGGCTTGAAAAGGTGGTGCTGGAAAGTTTGCAGCTTGCTCCTATGAAAAGAGTGGCAGCTGTCAGCCTGGATTCACAGTAGTTGCAAAGGGTTCCAATAGTGACCCAGAGTCACAGCAATATCAATATCTGAGAGCTTTAAATGTTGGATAACAATATGTCAGCCAATGTTCATTTTTCTAACCTAAATTCAAAGTGTAAGCAAAACAAATAAAATGTATTTGCATTACATGGTCGAAAATGGCTCAACAGGCCCAGGAAGGAAACTCTGTAATGACAGCATGGTGACATTATGTAATACACAGCTTCACAAAAAGACTATTTTTCCTAAGCCTATGTGAAAGAATTTGATCTATTAGGTAGCCTACAATAACAATTGTAAAGTCTAGAAGAGCCACACGATTAAATAATTTCCCTCATTTAAGTTATCAGAGAGTTAAACCCAAATTTTGTGGCTCATGTACATTTGCTTTGTGGAAGCATATGTAAAACGTTCGGATAATTTCTTAAACTTTTTCGGCTTCATGCGAGGAGCTTCCATAATCAACGGAGCCATGCCTCTAATGCTGTATACAGTAAAAGGACCCTTAACGGAGCTGTGCTAAGTAACAAAAGTCAAGTAACTAGTAAATAATTGCTTTTGCTGCTGATTAATTAAGTAATGTAATGCAATTCATTTTTAAAGAGTAAAATGTAATGTGTAAATTATTATATTTTTCAAGTAACTTGCTCAGCATTGAATGTGGGAGTAAGAAAAATGATCCACAGAAAGCATATATTTTTAAAACATTTTTTTTATTATCTAAAAGCTATATAAAAAACATAAGGCACCAGGGCAATCGATGGTCTATATGCTGTCATCTCTTCACAGTCAACCACCAGGTAAATCTTACCAACTTCTGCTGTATTATTATAGTAGCAGAAATAAGGACAGAATATCAAAAGATTTTTTTTACTTGAAATAGAGTTATTCCCTCAGATTTAAGTGAACCAAAGGGATCAGGTCCTGGATGAGTGGGTGGCAGCAGACATATATTCATGTTTCTCTGCAGCCATTGGCTTCAATGTGGTGCCATCTCCCTGGCAAGCTGTGCCAGTGTCTGTGTTTGACACCCACTCTCTTGGTAGGGTGGCACAATCTAGACTGCACTGGCACAGATCTCACGCCAAGCTCTTCCCCTGTGAAAAGATGGAGCAATGAGAAGATGGTTAAAACACACACAGAGGCAGAAGTGGAAGGAAGGTGCAGAGGAAAGATAGAGAACTATGAAAGGAATGAAAGAAGAGGATGACAGATGAAGAGGACATATAGAGCCTGGACAGGAAGAAGAAAGAGTAGCAGTGTGAGGAATCCAACAGTGGTGTTGAAAAGAGAAAAAAAGGATAGAGTGAGTCCAGATGTGGTGTGAAAACGGCAGAGAGGAAAAGGCAGAGACTGATAAATGGGCAGAGAGAAATGACGAATGCCTGAGAGAGTTTCTTTCTTTCCTTCTGTTCCCTCCGATGTAGAGCCAAGCCAGCCCTCCTGGCAGACATCTCCTCCTCCACCCCGTCCGCCCCACCTGCTTCCCCTCCCTTTATCCTCCCGCTATCCTCCTCCTCTGTCCTGTATGGCACACAGCTGCTCATCCACTCCCCGTGCATTAGGACTCATCTGCCATGAGTGTGTCCTGAAAGAACCCTCCAATCTGTGACTAGCTTGTCTCAAAGTGCATTAAAGCAGCATTGGCCAAGACACCTCATGTGAAAATACACCCTGTTTGTTAATCTAATTCATAAATTGGGGCTGCAGCTGATGTACTGTAACCCCTTAGATTTTATCCACTGTTTACTAGGCATGTACAGGTAATGACAACATATTTCCTAACTACCTTTATAGAGAAATGTTGCATCTTTATCTGTTACTACAGCCATGTTAAATCATGTTAAATTTAAAGAACTGTGTGTTGTGTTATGTGATTCATTTGGAGTCATTTTTCTGGCCGCCTGATAAATGTAAGTCCAACATTTACAACATTCTTTTAGCTCTGTTTTGGTCTCCACCAGCTTGTGTGGGAAATATCTGTACTGGTGTGCCGTGGGATTATCACAATATACAACTATACAAAAGGTTTTCAGTACTTTCTATGCTCTCCTTCCCCAATACAGGCAAATTCTATAAAGGATGCTAAAATATTTAATAGATTTAGTCATTTAATTAATTGTTAATATAAATTGATGATGATTGATTAGTGCAGCTCTAATTATATCATCTTTTTTAATAATTTAAGAAAACCATGGATTTGTTTTTAAAACATCTGCATCTATTGAATTTTACTACCATTAATTTGTGAGTTATCTTGATGTAATTTTTTCTTATTATCTAATTCTAATTATTTTTGACTTATTTCCTAACTACTTTACTGAGGATCCACAAATTATCCTTTTGGGAAATTCTCTCAGATTCTGGTTCCAAGTGATGAATCAGAACAGTAAACAGCAAAATACTTTTCCAACCTTATAGAGTTGCTCAGTCTATGGAGGGCTGGCCTCATAAACAGCTACAAATGCTACCATGGGGATTTTTGCATAGCCAGCCTTATCAGGCACTAAAAAGGAGGGAATTTATTTCTGAGAGTTTAACAACACCATATTACATAATTTCTGAGTAATGAAGCAATTCAAACTTTTGAGAAATTCAAATTGTTATCTCTCGCTGCCACTTGGGACTACAGAGTTGCAAATTAGGCTTGTTGAGTGTACAAAAGTCACATGTTGTTTCTGTAATTCCCTGAACAGATAGGTTGCTGCGCAGAGATAAGGAACATTTTGCTACTCTGAGTTAGAGAAGTGATGTCTATTTGAGGTTCCATTACTTGTGGAAAAACAAAAAACACCTATCTCAAAAACTGGTGAAATACTTCACAGTGTAAGTGTGGGGCAACAGAGAGGAGAGGCAACTGGATGCTTCTTTATCCAGGTTAACATGTGAATGCCATTTATTAATGCACTTTTCTGTGATTTGTTGAAAGTAACACAGTAGACATGATTGGAGAATTGAGAAGTACTATACTTCTACTTTTTAAATGTCAAAGACATCATCTGCAATAGGCCACACGCTCCATTTCTTGTGTGTGTGTGTGAGAGAAAAAGAGAGAGCAAAAGAGAAAGGAGGTTGTTGAAAGTGGGTAAGTGCTGTCATTATTCACCCTCCACAGTAGAGTGTGTGCTGTTCTGCAGCTTCCCATTACTTGTCAGTGTTATATAATACAAGAGTTAAATTTTTTAACAGATAGACGTGAGTTAAGAGGCGAAAAACATCAAGTCATGTCAGACTGAGTGAGGCACAGAGGACAGGTCATATAGGGACCGAGATGAAAGGGAGAAGTACAACCAGGAAGGTTAGAAGCCTAAGTGCCACATGCTTGAAGAGACTAGAAAAGAAAAAAAATGAAATTAATTGTCTTACTTTGTCTGTGATGTTTTTATTGATCAGACAAGTGCATGCTGTTGTCCCATTAAGGTGCCATATTAAGTAGCTGCCATAACTGTGATGTCACCAAGGAAATTCAGGATGAAGTAAAAGGACCAAGGGGGATTGACTAAATGTATCAGGCCTTTTTGGCAGTATAGGCTATTTATTGCCCTGTCTTTTCCTCACTCAGACACTCAGAAAACATTTTATTTGGGCCTCCTGTGCACAATAAGCAACATTTTACACAACTTAAATCTTTTCACTATACACAGTGGATAACTACTTTAAAAAAAACTCTCTTTTGCCATGCTTGAGCTGTCACTTTAAAAGAAAAAAGTTTAAAAAAAAATTGCTATTAACACAAAGGGAAAAAAGTTTTGTGTTTTGCACATAGAAATGACTGCTGACAATTAAACCTGGGATCCTACTGCTATGAGGTGTGAAAGCTAATAGCTGAGCCACGTAACATTGATTAAAATTATAAATCCATGTTATATGCATACAATATTGTAATCATAATTTTACTTTGATTATGAGGATGCTTTGATAAAGTTGTTAACATGCATAACAAATAGTCTTTGATAATATGCACAATTTCATGCATGGATGAACATACACAAAGCGAGCTCTGCTGGGGGAAGAGATGCACCTTGTGAAACTCACAATGAGCAGGCTCACCTCCTGGGAGCACCCCCAACTAGGAGCAGCAGGAGAGCCTCTGGTATTTTGTGAGGTTGCCCCTCATCTGATGGAGCCAGGTTTATATCCTGTTCATGCAAATATGTAGAGGTGTCCTTCAGTCAGATCCTTGACACTGACCAGTTATATGGGTGTTTTTGGGGCTGTGTACACATCCTGGCTGACCCTGCACCCGAAAAAGAGTAAAGAGAACATGTTCCCCTTTCGATAAATAAAAACTGTATTTAAATCAAAACAGGTGAGCTTCCAAAAATGTTCCATTCATGTGCTGCTATATTCACAGTGATACACATTGCTCCACGTAAGCTTTCAAGCCTAAGTGGAATATAAAAAGCTCTTTACGCCAGTTGTTTCAGAGATTAACTGCTTTGTAGTAATAATCAATGTAAAATA
This sequence comes from Morone saxatilis, assembly GCF_004916995.1. Classification (NCBI taxonomy): domain Eukaryota; kingdom Metazoa; phylum Chordata; class Actinopteri; family Moronidae; genus Morone; species Morone saxatilis. Next base: position 9,839,827 of record NW_023339740.1, on the reverse strand, counting down.
ATGGATGCAGCAGGAAAAATCTACTCTGTGTATAATGTGTCAGTTGTCTCACCCTGTGCGGACTCCCACTACAACTGCCATCTAGTGTCCAACAGGCCCCAGACATCCACACCACAAGTTTCTGTTTGCATTGCAACACATTGATATTCAAAGGTTGAGTTTTTTTCATTAGTCGAAGTCTAGTAGTGTTTTTATTGATCAAATACATCTAGAATTCTTATCATACTACAAGCTTCTAGTTTTTGCAGACCTTACGAACTGCCCATCGATCAATTTTTTAAATTTAAGTTAACAGACAGCAGTGACTTTGAGGACTTTTCTAGCCTCCTGCTGCCTGTGGGAAGCACTCTTTGTAGGTTATTTCAGTTGAGCACTGTGGCATCATATTTTAGCTCATAAATGAGTCGGTGTTTGGGTCTCAAAGTGTTGTCAAAAGATTGTACATTACAGTCAATCAGATAGACTGATAGTCACAGGTGCATCACATATGCATTGTATATGTAATAAAACAGTAAAAGGTTCAGAAAAGTTATTGTACACCAGCAAGTCTTAGTTACAGGAGTGTAGGAGCCAAAACTCCCAAAAGAGTCATTTACCAGTAGTGACTTTATTTATTTTGGTCTTACCTGATGATTAACTTGCACTATGCATTACTGAATAAAGAGAATAGATGAGATTGGAAATGTGTAGGATTCCTTGTTTGTTTTAGGTCTTAGTCCGATGCACATTATATTAGTCCTATGCACCAGTCGTTAAGCTGGTTTAAGTCCTATTTATCAGATCGATCTCAGTTTGTACATGTTAACGATGAATCCTTCATGCACACTAAATTTAGTCAGAGTTCCACAAGGTTCTATACTTTATACTATACCAGTTTTATTCACCTTATATATGCTTCCTTTAGACAACATTATTAGTAATCAGTCTACCCCCTCAACAGTCATTGTTACACAGACGATACCCAATTATAACTATTGATTAAGCCTGATGAAATTAAATAAAGAATAAAGTTTCAGATAAAAGAAAAAAACAATAGGCTTAAAAACAAAAGTGTAAGACAAATATCATCCATATCAATACGACTGTCTGGAATAGATCTACTCAGCCATGTCTTAGACCATAAATATCAGCAGTTGGGCCCCAGATTTGGCTGCACATTCCCAGATAACAACAACATAAGCGGAATGAGACATTTCCGCAAGTGTGTATAATGCAAGAAGATTGGGATTTTCTTTGAATCAGTTCTCTTTATGAATACAGGCCAAATGTTCTCAGATGAAAGTCATTGAGGAGGAGGAAGCTTAAAAGATGTTTAAAGTCTGCTTGTTGTGAGATGAATTGCTGCTTCACAGAGCACTGTTTGCTTGTTTATTCAAAGTTTATTAATAAAATAATGTGTTGCATGCTCTAGGCTCACCTCTGATGGGAATGGGAATCACCTCAAGCTGGAAGAACTTTTCTCCATAAATCAGCTAAAAACACAAAGAGACTTTTGATTACATTTCTACTTGTAAACCTACTCTTATTTATGTTTAAACTAATCCCGATTTTATTTCTAGCCTTTACATGATATGAAAAGCATTGGAAATCATAATTTTGTTTCCCACTATCAACTTACCTCTTCTTGTGTTTCCTGAGGAGGACAGATTTTCTCCTCCTCAGGTGATGCGTTGCTAAAGTTCTGGTTGACGTCCCCTCCATCATCAGCAGAACTGGTCTTCTTCAGTTCAGAACCATTACACAGCAGTGCAGTCCTCCCTGACTCCCAAGCAGCTGGAGGACTTCACCCAGGGACTGAGGAGCACTTTTGGCAGGGAGGGCAAGGTCACTCTTGGTGGGGTTGGGGTAGTGGCCCTGTCCCTAGCTGTGCTGTTTGACACCCTTGCTAAACAGGCAAGAGGAAAGTGGGTGTCAGAGTCAGAGCCCATTCCCGGTTTATTTGTCAAAGACCTGAGAGGGTACTACCCACCACATGTCTACACGGTCAGCAAGTACCTGAGGCTGGTACGCCACATTGCTAACAACCCCACCAGGATGAGAGAGGAGACAGCGAGGTAGGTACTGCACTGTGGATTTGTGTTCATGTGCCCTACAAAATCAGTTTACTATATGTACTGTATGTCAGCTTATTTGATTTTATTTTGTTTATCTCACCAAGGTACATTCAGAAGTTCAATGTTGATGACCAGTCTCTGGACAATTTGGGAGAAAACACCACTGTACCAATAAAGGAAGACATCACACACATCAATATGATGCTGGGACAGTTTTTTGCATCCATTTTGAAGATTCACCTTATCCGCATCAAAAATGGTACAGCTGATGAGTTGGTCCCCTCTACTGGAAAGCCATATGGTACAGTTACCTTTTTCAACTGTAAACCAGAGGCAGTCGACAAAGAATTTCTAGCTGAGGTACAAAAATCTGACAACCGCACCCAAGAAGCTTTTGAGAGATGCAAGCCAACGAGCGGTAATATTAGTGAGACATGGCTGCACTATGTTGCTCATCTAGAATGGACTGATATCATGACCCTTCCCTTGTATATAGGACATACTCCCGATTCAATGATTGCCCAAACAGAAGATTTTGATCTGAAGGCCTATGCACTCGGAAAATGAGCGGATTAGTTCACTGTACCATTTTACTTCCTATCTGGGTGTCTTTTTTTAATTTTCTGTGGTCTTAAAAGAAGAGAAATGACTAGTGATGTTTATGTACGATGTGTTTTTTTTGATTATGTATGATATGTGTGCATACACTGTAAGCCCAGTGTGGCTTTCATTTTGTCAATAAATACACATTTGAAGTCATGAACAACCTTGGTCTTCTGTAACTTCTGGAGCACTATACTAACATATCTCAACTACTTGATGGATTGTACTGTTTTTTTACAGTTTTGTACAGATACTCATCTACCCCAGAGGATGAATCCCACTGACTTTGGTGACTTTTCCTTTAGCACCACCAGCAGATTGACATTTTTCCTTTTTAATTAAATGTCTCAACAACAAAGCAATTAAAATGAGCTCAACCTTAAACATCTACAGCAGTAAAATGCAACATACATGTTAATACAGCAGCAATATTAATGTAAATATTATAGATGTAATAGTAAACCACTGACAGGGAACATTTTTCTCCGTAGTGTTGTTAAAGCACTGGAGATGGTTTAAGATCTTTTTAGCAACCAAAAAACCCGATAGCATACATGTTTCCATCTGTCTCACTGTATCTCTACCTGTTGCACTCTACTCTCAATGCCATTCTGCAGTCTTCTTGTACGAAAGTTCCTCTTTTCAAAGAATCTCCCTGCTATTGCTCTCCAGTCATCCTTGGTTGGCAAGTAGGTCCCAGTCATCCTCCGATTATTGATCACAGGTATCCCTGATTGCGATGGAAACAGGGCTCTCCAATACGTTGTTTGCAGTCACATGATTCTGATGACACTTGAAATTCAGGGGCAATGAGGCAAGTAAGTGAATGGCAGAATAGGTGAAATGGAAAGATAAAAGCCTGCTTGTGCTAGTGTTTTGCCAATACATTCTTAAGTTATAGATAAAACCCTCTTTGGGGTCACAATGACCTTTGACTCAAACGTGTTACTAAGAAATATGGTCACAATCTCCTTTTCTGTTTCTGAGTTATGGTGTTGAATAATGGCTATGAAGTAGGACGTGTCGCAGTGAAGTTGACCTTTGTGATATAAAATAACAATAATGAAAGTAAATAATAATAATGAAAATCAACGCTTCATCATGCTATCCTATAAGTCATTTGTGTGAAATTTGTCATAAGTAGTGCATGAATTCCTATGAAAAGTTATAGCAAAAAACATGTTTTTTGAAGTCACAGTGACCTTTTACCACCAAAATCTAATCAACTCATCCCAGAATCCAAAAGGATGTTCATGCCAGATTTCAAGAAATACCCTCAAGGCGTTCTTAAGATATTGTGTTCACGGGAATAAGACAGACATGAGGTGACAGTAACCTTGAACATAACATAAAGATAACAAACATAAAAATAAAGGAAATGTAAGATAATTATGGTTGATAGTTTAGTTGTTAAAACATATTTTGGTGATAGGATGATGAAGAGACATAGGAAGCTAAAACTAGTCTGTGTATAAAGCTACAGTATTTAACACATTGAATTGTTTGTGTAAATCTATACAGTAATGTATAAAGAATAACTTGAGGTTTTACAGGGAGCTAATCCATGAGGAGATGCTGCACACAAATGATTAAAAACAATCTTCTTCATCAAAAAGTAGTTACACTATGGACCATACTCTAAAACCACAAATTGTTGTTTTTACATTTCTGTTGGGTATGGATTAAACATCACAAACATGTTTTACATTAAAAAAAATCTGGTTTTAAATAACAACAAACAATAATAAGTTTTCATTGCTTGTAATAGGCTTGCTTATTAATAGTAATATACTTAAGGCCCACAACAGTCTTTCAGTGTCTACATTTTTATGCTAGCTGTAGGAATTCTAGAAAATGTGATTATATTTAAGAATATTTGGTTTGTTTCTAGAAGGGCTGTTTTTGCAGTGTATTTGTTGGATCATATGACCCTGCCACTGTTTGGTGAGTGTCATTGACAACAACAGGGTTGTGCAAACATTGCACTTTGCTTTTTACCAGCAGGCTGGCTAAAAGTGGTCCTGATCAGAAGGTAAAAATTGCGACATGCACAAATAACTAAAATGATGAAAGTGGGGTAAGAAACATTACTTACTGTAACTCATTGTGAACATGAATTGGAAAACACATAAGCACATAAGAGTGAATTTCTCCAACTATTGACTATTAGGCCCCTTCTTTCTTGTGAAATGGTTGTGAGCAGATGGTCACTTTCCATTTTCCACACCTTTTCCTGTAATTGTCCCTCTGACCCCGACTTCAAAGAACGTTAAAATACTGCTCAGAATTGTGCCGTGGACACTTATGCATGTTTTGAAGAGTAGATTTCCATGAAAGAATAAAACTCATGTGCAAGCATAATACAATGTTCACTATCTTAGCTTTGCATGTTATCATGCTAACATTTGCTAAACATAAACTACTCTGAGGCTAATCCCAACTAGGCTGCTTCAAGAAGT
>NW_023339740.1:9834447-9834577 GCF_004916995.1 Morone saxatilis | reverse complement strand
AGCCCACTCTTGACCCAGGGGTTTTAGCCAACTATAGACCCATTTCTAACCTCCCCTTCCTCTCTAAGATTCTGGAGAAAGTAGTCGCCAAACAGTTGTGCGATTTTCTACATAACAATAGCTTATTTGA
>NW_023339740.1:9809469-9834347 GCF_004916995.1 Morone saxatilis | reverse complement strand
AGGTGCACTGAAAACATCTATTATCACTTTATTGTTGTAGGACATATCAATCTGACACAGTTCCAAAGGGAAATAGTCTGTAAGAGAGTGTAATCTAAGTCCACAGAGCACTGAGTTGAACCCAAGCGCAGGCGTGGTGGCAGAGGTAAATAAGACAGTCTTTGAGTGGTAAACAAAATCCACTGTACCAATACCCAGTACAATCAACAGTACTAGAAGGGCTAAGGAAGGGAGGCTAAAGTCTGGATAGTTAAACAGCGTACTGGTAATCTGGTAAATTACATAGGGTGACTTAGCAAATGGGAGTGGTAAAGTGACTACTACTGCATACAGTGTACAGTATACTATAGCCTTAATTAGGGAATAATAAAAGGGGGTGGTGCAGGACAGGGCTCATGTGATTGGCAGGTACCAATGTAAATGTCTGCCTAATTGCAGCTAGTGACATTTTAAACTTTAATTGAAAGTGAAAGCACTGAGTACATCAAGTGAAAGCAGTTAGCTGAATTTAAGAATCGGATTCGACCACTAGGTGGAGACAAATCACTGTCAAAGTTTCTGCCAATCCTTTAGCTGAGGGATAATGTAAAAAAACATTTTATAATATTACGTAAATGTAGATTTAAATGTTAGTCTGTGTATTGGAAAACGTGTTCAGACCATGCATGTGTTGGATGTGGATTTTTTTCAATTCTGGTTTTATGCTTGTGTTATGACTTTGTTTCATATCCCTAATCAAATCTGTAATAATTCGAAGTCAACACTCGGATAGAATTCAGAATCAAAATGATTAATGTCACCATCCACACAGCATTATGTAAAGCAACATGTAAAACCAGCCAAAACAGTGATAAATTAGAGACCGAATGCTGTTGCTGATGATGAATCACAAATAAACAGAGACCACAGGTGGATGCTCCGCAGACTATTAGAGAGGGATTACATTTATGACATTTATTATTTTATGATTCAATACAAGAGCTACAGCAGCTGTGGCCAAGTGTTAAAAATAGCAATCTGGGAAAGAAGCTGACTTTGTTCTGCTCCAGCCGTACAGACTGCAGCCCATTTTTATTATTTTATCTGCCAACTTGAAGTAGAAGTGTAAACAAAACTACCTGATACTGCTTTTCTATCATGTATTGACCTAATGACCCCTGACTGAGAGAAATATTTTATGGATATTTCATATTATATTCAGAACTATACAATGAACCCAAATAGGGAGTTTGTGTAAAACGAGTGATTTGAACGAATTTTGAGCAGATTATTTCCTGTTTAGGGAACTATATACTATATAGTATATAGTTGGATGGTTTCCTGACACTTGACCATTGTTTTATTAGACAATTTACTTTGCATTTACTTTTCTTCACAGAAGTGAACCAAATGCTGAGATATAGGCCTACTGTGTGTATGTTTAAGGTTTCTAGTATGTCTTAAAAGCAAGAACCACTAATCCATTAATGTCCACAGTGAAATTGTATTATTTCCTTTACAACATTTAAATGCTACCTGATCTAAGAACAAATCCATTAAAATGTTCCAAATTGGTCAAAGTATGAGACAATAGTGCAAGTTTTTTTTAACATAGTTCTTTTAGTTGTTAGTCACTGGTTTCGTTTTTGTTTTATTGATAGGAAATACCTCTAGAACAATAGCTTAGGAATTTCAGATCTTCATCATTTTTGATACACACATATTCTGGACTGTTACAATACAGACTGCTATATTATATTATATATATTGCCATTGTGCATACCTTATAGACATTTTCACCCTAAGCTGGTTTAAGTCATACTTATCAGATCGTTCTCAGTTTGTACACGTTAATGATGAATCTTCCATAAATACTACAGTTAGTCATGGAGTTCCACAAGGTTCTGTATTTGGACCAATTCTATTCACTTTATATATGCTTCCCTTAGGCAATATTATTAGGAATCACTCCATTAACTTTCATTGTTATGCAGATGATACACAGTTATATCTATCGATCATGCCTGATGAAATTAATCAATGAGCTAAATTACAAGCATGCCATAAGGACATAAAAAACTGCAATTTTCTGATGCTAAACTCAGACAAAACTGAAGTTCTTGTACTTGCCACCAACACTCACTATCTAAAGATATTGTTCCTCTTGATGGTATTACCTTGGCCTCCATCACCACCGTCAGGGATCTTGGAGTTATCTTTAATCAGTATAAGTTATTTAACTCCCACATAAAGCAAACTTCTTGGCCTTTTTTCACTCATATTACATCGCAGAAATCTGGCACATCCTGTCCCCCATAAGTCCATTAAGATGCTACAATTGATTCAAAATGCTGTGGCACAAGTACTGACAGGAACTAGGAAAAAAGAATATATTTCTCCTGTATTAGCTTCTCTGCACTGGCTCCCTGTAAAATACAGAATAGAATTTAAAATCCTCCTCCTCACCTACAAACCTCCTCATGGTCAGGCGCCATCATACCTTAAAGAGCTCATAGTACCCTATTACCCCACTAGAACACTATACTCTCAGAATGCAGGGCTACTTGTGATTCCTATAGTCTCCAAAAGTAGAACAGGAACCATAGCCTTCAGCTTATGCTGCTATAGGCCAGGGGCCTTCTCATGATGCACCGAACTCCTCTCTTCCTCTCTCTCTATCTGTACACATTCATGTCCTATTAACTTTCTGTGCTTTCTCTCATGGAACCGGCTTGTGCCAGCTGATGTGGTCCTGCTTGACCCCCACCGCTATTGTTATTATTATTATTAGTTATATCATTCATTACTCATCATCATCATCATTATTATTATAAGTCATGTTATTATTATCATCATTATCATTCATTCATCATTGTTATGGCTATTGTTTTTATTATGTCATTTCTCCTAGTCTAGTTGATGCTATTGTTGTTGCTGTGCATCTTGGTCTCTGTCCCTTTTTTGACTGTCCACCTAGAGCCAGGGTCTGCTCAAGGTTTCTGCCTCTTAAAAGGAAAATTTTTCTTGCTGCTATCACCAAGTGCTTGCTCATGGTGGGAACTGTTGGGTCTCTGTAAATAACTTTATAAGGAGCACAGTCTAAAGCTGCTCTATTTGAAAAGTGTACTTGGATAACTTTTGTTATGAATTGGCACTACACAAATAAAATAAAACTTAATTAAATACTGTGCGATTTTGATTCACTTCCTGTAATCAGCAGCAAGCATACAGCCTAGTGGTGAAACCCAATCAGATGTGCCAAGAGCAAAATGGTTTAAACATCTGACCCAACTCTTGAAAAAAACAAGATTTTCAATTAGATGTCACAAAATAACATAACGTGACCTCATGTTAAGTCAAATAATGTAGTCAATAATGTAAAAAAAATCTTGCATGTGAATCTTCACAGTCACCAGATCTTAACCCAATTGAATCTATGGGAGGTTTTGGATGAACATGTTAGACAGAGCTCTCCACCACCCTCATCAAAACACCAAATAAGGGAATATCTTTTGGAAAAATGCTGTTCATGCCTCCAGCAGAGTTCCACAGACTTGAAGCTGTTCTGGCAGCACACAATGGAGCAACACCTCACCTGGCATTTTAAGTTGGTCTTTCCTTTAATTTATCACCTGTCTGTATATTTATCTTTGTTCAGCTTGGTTGTCTTTGTTTTTAGCTGTATGTCTATTTTTATCTTCCTGTGAATTGTTCTTGGAACTGTGGGTAACATTGAGAGCAACTTAAATCTGGAGTCCGATTCCTGTAGTATGTATGTGCATCTCCATCATTGAGGCCAATATGATCTCAATGCATTGCCAACGATCCAATACATTAAAGATGCATGAAGTACGTACATACAGTACATATGAACTACCAATGCAATATGATACGATTCACCCCGTTGTGATTGTGCGATTTGACACAATTTGATACAACACAATGTGATTCAACACAATAGGAAGATTTTATTTTTTTGGTTCTTCTTAAGCGGCTTGATGATGCTACATTTGAATCCTCCTTTAGAGAGGAATATAAAATAATTGGTCACATTTCTAAGGGTCTACTAATAATTATATATAAATAAATATTTTTTTACTGATGCAAACCATTGTTTAATTTGAAAGAAACATCCTACTGGCAAATAAAAGTATACATTAAACCAATGGGAATGTCAGTAGTACATATAAATCAAAAACTGACATGGCTGGTTATCTTCTTAATACAATATCATCTCCATGTCAGCTCACCCGGCCAATGAACGTTGTGAAACAATACACACACACATACACACACACACACAGTCTGTAATGCTTTATTTATTTACTTATTTTCATTGCTTATGGATGTGGAAAGAGAGAGTGAGAGAGGTGGCGGGGAACCATGTTTTTGAACAGGTTGGCGATGATCACAGAGTCTGGGGGGCCAGTGTTAATGACTTATTCATGGACCCTTCTGGCCCCTCACGGCCCCTGGGAATACACCAAACAGATGCAAGAGGGAAAGAGGGAAAGATGGGGAGGAGGGAAGACGTAGGGGAAAGAAGGAGTGATGTGGGACAGAGGAGAGAAACAATGTGTTAGGACAGTGGTGGAGGGATGCAGAGAGGGAGGGATAAGCTTTGCATAAAAAGACAAACACAAAAGCGAGATGAAAGAGGGGAAATGGGGCATGGAGCGGAACAGACGGAGAGAGCACTCGCACTGGTGACCATGTCCATACCTTGGTATCAGTCCTGGGACACAATCAGCCAGAGGTGCTACAGGAAGACTAACTGGCTAGCTGAGCAGATGACAGACTGTTGGCCTGGATCATCATGCTCATTTACATCTGCATCCAAGAGAGGAAGCAAAGAGAGGATTTTTGCAGACTTTAATGAGGCAGTAAGATGTAAGTCCCTGTTGTCTCTGTTGATTTAATACATTGCATATGTATACAGTCCATGTAGAACTTTGCACTTTCTCCTGAATGTAAAACCAGTAAGGCAGTAAATGGACAGCCATACCATTAAAAAATGCTAGGTTATCGCACAGGGGACTACATTGCAGTTTATGGAGTGTAAAGCTATATGCAGACGTTCTACTTCTATGAGCACTGACAATTAATTTGTCTGATCAACACTGTCTTCCCATCGCCTCATTAAAACACGACCCTAAAATAGTTGCAGAGTCTCAACAACTCTTTCATACAGGCCTAAGAAATGGAAGTATTTGAAATATTGATCAAAAATACTTTTGATTCTTTTTTTTTGCCCGTTTCCCTCGTCTCAGTGTAAAAAAGAGACAACTTCATTATCAAGAACACAGATGATGACAGAATTTGAGACCTTGTGATTTTTTTTTGAACTTTTTGTTCAAACGCTTGTTTACTACCAGTTTCACAATACCTCAGGTTGTTTATCCATGCCTTAATCAGAGTTGTGTTCAAAGGTAAGATAAGGGCTTGGCAAATCCTTCTTAACCCACCAGCGACACACTTCACAGCGATTTCACAATGTATCTTGTGTCTCATAAAACAGAACGACTTGATAGAGTGGCAGATATCCACAAAGAATTACGGGTCTTTGTTTTTCACTGAAAAATCAGACCTCAACATTTTTGAAGTGTGTGGCAAAATTTTGAACTCCTGAGATCTTTTTTGAGCAATAGATGATGTCAGATGAAATGTTATTGACTGGCTTTGGCTTGAAACTTGCCCCAGCATCTGCATAATTTAGGATGATGTTGCCCCAGTTTTGCAAACTCTATTTTTGACCCAGAGTTAAATCTGATTTCATTGTTTGTGGCAGAGTGCTCCCTCTTTTGGACAGGTTCTGAATCCTAAAGCTGCAGTTTCCCCTCTCCTTCCTCCTGCATTTGCTTCTTCCTGTATGTTTGGATGGGACACATTTAGTGATTTCTAAATGACTGTAAATTGTGCTGCTAAAAGATATGAGTGTTACTTGGTAATTGCTTGGTGAAAGATGTGTATATTTATCTGTCTCTTTCTCAAAAACACACACAGTCACACAATCACACACAAACACACACATACACAGCTACATTGCACCCAGAAGACTACTATTGTATATCATATCATTATAAAATATGAAATTAAGCTTTTTCATAGACATTGAGTGAGGGGTGAAATCACTCTCTGCTCACACTCCTCACCTCCCCATCACTGCAGCAACGTTGATGCAAATCCTTAAAAGGGCAGAACTGGCGGGTAAGCTGTGCATCGCCATGGCAATGCGGACTGGGAGAAATCCATTTTTCATAGACAGGCATTGCTGGTTGGGCTACTCAGAGTGCAGTGCGTGTGATATCGAGAGAAAGGAGAGCCAGGGGGAAAACCAAACACTCTGAAACAGCCAGAAGTCTGACAGCAACTCCAAGACGAGGTTTGAAAAGGTTGTACTTTCCACTGTTTTAGGATGTCAGTTGGCCTGTTTGACTCACAGTATGTTTCAGTTGATGAGGGAAGAAGTTTGCGTTGGTACCACTCACATATACAGAGAAAAGTCACATACATTATTTGCACACAGTGGTCTTTTATCTTTTAAATCACTTTTCAAAACAGATTTCTTTTAAAAAGCCTTCATTCATTAGCCTATTCATTCTAGCACAATGTTCAATTTAATTCTATTATTAATATTGTTTTTATCATATATTAGTGATTGGAATTGGTATTTTATTCTTTTAATTTTGTATCATTTTAATTGTTTAAAATAATTTGTCCCAGTGAAGTTCATTTACAATATGTTCATTGTTAGTATAATTTTTACTGATGGGGGTCTTTTTATTCTACCTCACTTTTAAATGATTTTAATTATCTGATTTTATTTTGAACCATTGCCTCCTGAAATGTTTTTAATCCTGGTTCCGTCTGTGTAAGGCACTTTGTAACTTTGTTTTGAAAAGGGCTGTATTAAAAAAGTTAAAGTTTTTTGGAAATTAAAGCAAACATTACATGTTTTGGTTAATGTTAAAGCATCCTCCACTCAAAAATATGTTTTTCTTCTTGTTCCTCCAGTTGACTTCATCAGTATATATATAATATAAATAATTATATAATATAATAATATAAACCCTTTAAATAGAATATAAATGAAAGTGATTACTCATTGGAAAGGAAGAGTGGAAGTTGTCAGTGCAGCTCTCTAAAAATATATATATATTTCTAATTTTAAGCATATATCTGACCAATTTCAAATAACATAATAATGTTGAGGACTTGTAAAAGAGAGATAAAAAAAAGAATGGTTTAAATCAGTGAGGCAGATGTCGAGATATCCTGACTGATTTGTCAAGCTTAATTTTCAGCTGGATCCCACAGTACCCATAATGCAACTCAATAAAATCTTTCATTAGACCTCATTGTTAAATGCCTCAATCTTATTTTCTCAGACTTTGAAAAGCTCCTCAAAACCAAAGAAGACTGTTTGTTTAAAGTGGAGTGCCCCTTTATAGTCAATAAATCATTTATATACATTTTGCAAGCATTATGAGGAGTGTTGGATAAAAAAAGGATGTGCTACTAACTTTTGTCCAAGGATTTTCTGCTTGTGCCAGTTGTCCATGCAGGGAAAAGGATAGCAACAAATATATATATATATATATAATATATATATTCTGCTAAATTTTAATAGTCATACAGTATCTGTACCTTATAGTATAGTTTATCTCTTCATATTCATATGGTGTATCTATATTTATTTACATCCATACTACAAACACACCCTTTCAACATTCTGTTCCACCTGTTCACAAATGCTGAATTTCTCCTAGATACACACACACACCCCATGTAAACACACACACCACTGTAGCTGTTAACACCTGCTTATATACACATTAGTTTTGCATGGGTACCTGTGCAATGACTATAATCCATCATGGGCTGTGCCACCCTGGTATCACAGTGGAGCTACAACACAGGCCTGCAGATGTTGGGCATGCTGCCAGGGCCAGAGTAGGCAGAGACGATCCACACAATCTCCCCCCATTGCTTAACAAACGCTGCCTCCCCCCACTCTCTTACACACAATCAAACACACACAGGCAAATGCAAATCACATGCACGCAAGAGTTTGATTATAGGCACACACACCCACACACAAACTCATCCACGAGATATGCAAGCTGACATTCACAGATGTATCTTTATTATTCATTGTTTGTTTGCCCTGTAACAGTGCTGGGTCACTTTCTGCTATAAATTAGGCAAGATTACTTGGAACTATTTGGAACTCCATTAGCTGCCAGACAGCATAATTTTTCATGCAGCTTGAGACATCAAAAGCTCTAATGACACTTTCTGAATTTATACTGTGATGGAGCAGATGGTACTTCCTTTTTCTCTTATGTATTTTTTGTTCATATCAGTGATTCTACCTAGATTTGTGATATAATTACGATTAGGAAGGTACTTATAATACACATAACGAAAACATAGTTCCAGGTGTTTTTTAAGAGTCTACAGGGGGTGACAAAGTACCTTCACTCTTCCATGTTTCTAATCGTTTTCCAGATTACATGCCTGGATGTACAGATGATATTAATTATTAAAGCACATTAACAATCAAACAAGTCTTTATCTTAAACTCCAGGAGACAGCAAAGAGTCTTCCCATCTCATTAACATTTTCATGCATAAAAGCCTGGAACATAAGTACCATCTGATGCACAGATCAAGTGCTGGCCTCCGCTCGTAGTGTATTCACACTGAAATCAAAAGGCGAGTAAAAATTTAATTGGTCTCTGTGCTCTCACTCTGTTCTCTTTCTCACCAGCTCCCTATTTCTTTCTCTCTTCCCCTTCACATGCATGTGCACGCATGTGTGCAGGCGAGAACACACACACAAACACACTGACACACAACTAAATTTGTACTGCCACCCACCGGCAAACTGGCACCAGCTCTTCTCATGCATACTCACACATGTATACACACTTCTGCCACAATCATTTGTATGCAAAGTGGCTGGCTCCACTATTGCTATGGGTTGCTATGGTTGCTGTTACCAGGTTATGTGACAAGAAGCAGCAAGTTGCTTTACCTCTTATTTGTGCCAATGTAAAGGTGTCAGTGTGGGGACATATAGAGCTGAAGAGGCAATGACACAACACAAGTCAGCACACAATTGCAGTAGAACAATAGAGATGGAGACAAAGCTACACAGGAATAAAAAACATCAATGTTGCACACTTAAGGGTATAAAAAAGTGTTACAAACCACCTTAAAAAACCTCCAATCTAAAGCAGGTACAACAATCAAATTGTTAGGTATGTCTTATTATATATGGGCTATGAACACAGAGCCATGAAGGTAGTAATCATGGTAGCTTCACTAGAAAAAAGGACACAGACACACATTTTCTGATTCTGATTCTGTTTCTGATTGTGAGAGGGGAGGAAAACATTTGATGGCCAGCCAACATGAAGGGCTCAGCTCTGTAATTGCCTCCATGAGATTCGTTAGTATGCATGTGTGTGTGTTTGCAGCAAAGTGAGTTTATGGGGATGCTCTGTGTGTGTTTGTGTGTATGTCTGGAGCAGATAACACTGACAGCTTAAGGTCATGAAAAAGGGAAGGGCACAACTGAAGACAGTGTATCTTTGATCTCAACACAAGGAATGTGTGATGGTATGTATGAACCACCGTGTGCGTACATAGAGGAGATAGATGGCAGAGTCAGCATGCTGTGTGTGGGTGTGTTTATGTAGTTTGGCATGCATGCATGTGCATGTTTAATGCATGAACGTGTTTGTATTACATGTTTGTGTAAGAGAGAGGGAGAGAAGCTGTCTTTTCTCCAAGTTTTTATTTAGATTTTGGAAGATGAATGTGTGTATAGACGTGTGTGTGCATGTGCACAGGTGTCAGGCTATGGTGCAGACAATACCTAATAAGGTGAAGTCACAAGGTTAGAGGTGGCTGTCACACAATCTCATCTCTTTTCTTTTCTTTTGCCGTCTGCGTTTACAATTAATACCTATAATTTAGTTTGGCGAGGTTAACTCAACCAATGTGATCATGGAACAGATCATGACAGTG
Source organism: Morone saxatilis (assembly GCF_004916995.1). Lineage (NCBI taxonomy): Eukaryota > Metazoa > Chordata > Actinopteri > Moronidae > Morone > Morone saxatilis. The sequence continues at coordinate 9,824,331 of NW_023339740.1, read as the reverse complement.
ATAGAAGTCATTGTTAGTTTCTGAAATACCACTCGATATGATATTAGGACTTCTATATGTTATATAATCACATAATACCAATCAAAAATTGTGGATTGGTGTGGATAATAGAAGGCAATCAACATGGTGTCTCTGGACAGTCTCCTAATGGAGCGTTTGACTAATTGACTGAATCTATCCGTGAACTGCCTTGGCCCCCTCAGCTTCTCCGTCACTCCTTAATTGGCTATTGTTCTGTTATTACCAGTTCTCCAGGGCAGAGCCATCTGCCAGCTCCAACAGGTGAGTTGAGGCTCATCTGTGTTCGCCTACATCTGTCTTATGTCTGTGTATATTTATCTGAATTTGTCGTCTACACTGGCACAATTAATAATATCTCCTTTTTTATTAATATGCCTATGAAAAATTGGATTTGCAACATAAAATGCATTCTGTGTGACTACATCTTCCTATTTCCCCTTGATATCAGAAAAAAGGGAAGTGGGGGAGACTGCAGTGGGCAAAAGGGAAAGGAAGAAAAGAGGAAGGAGCTGCAGAAGGAGGACAGGGACCTGTATCATTCATCAGCAGTGCAACAGTGCATGAACTGTGCTGGCTACAGTATTATTTTAACTCTCCCTCTCATTTACCTTATTATCTCCTTATCTATGCGCATCATTATGGTGGATGTAGCCTGTGTGATGAATAGCCTTTTTGATTAAGGATGCATGGTTCCTTTTGTTTAACATATGGAGCGAGCCTTGTGTGTACTGCTGCACTCCAGCTTCTAACACTGCATGATAATAATGTATTTTAATAGTGTGATCTCTAACCTTGTGGGGCAATTATTTAGAGGCTTGGTTTTTTTGCTATTGCTAATGAGTTATTCACTAAGCTAAGTTACATTTTATCTTGCAATTCTAATTTCATCTTCAACTGTGTTGCTTTGTTAATTAGATCTTTGTTTAGGAAAATCTATTTAGCTACTTGCACTTGGTTAATGTTACTCACCTGGTGTGCTACATTCTTGGTGAAATACATCACATGAAAAATCGAAGTGTTGCTTTGTTGGAGTGATAAAAACAATGGAAAATGTGATCAGAACGACATGAACTTCCAGATCCAGTAAAATAATCTGGCAGCAGCAGCCAGATTGGTGCCACATGTTTGGTCCTCGGAAATGCCTGAGCTGTCTGTCTCTCCAACTTCCTGTGAGGGCTTTGTAGTTTCACATGAAACAGTCTCTGATGTGTTAGACACTGACATTTCCTTACCCCTACAGTTTTACAGTATATTTGATTCCTGAATCTTATACTTACTGTACAATAGTATATATTATACTGGTACATCCAACAGGACATGTTTTCAATGCGTTTTGGGCACATTTCACTATGTGTATTGATAAATAACTGTGTTAGGGTTTATTAAAAAGAATGTTTGTGCTGATCAGGCCTCAGTCACATTAAGGTTGTGCTGAAGCATTCCTCATAGACATGTATTTCAAACATACTATAGTAATGCGAGCTGGTGTACAATGGCTGTATAACTTGAAACTCTTCAGAGAGAAATGTGCTCAGTGGAAATATGTATAATCTAATGGGAGAGTTTACCCCCTTCTGAGAGGTTGGAATATGTTGATCGTTATTTTGGCAAATTTGACCCTCTAAGAAAGTGGAGAGACAATTATACCCACAGTATGCAAACATTCAGGTTCAAGCACATGTGGCTCAAACTTTGTAACAATGTGGTATTCTCAAGGCAAGTTTTTAGATCTACTGCCCCTATAGTTATATGTAGTTATATGGTTCAGTTGAGGCAAAACTCGATTAAACATTGTCGCTTTTTACTTGTTTGAACAACAGTAGAGATCACAAGAATCTCTACAGGTGTTCGTAGAAACAATATCTAGGCAAATCTGGTTAATGTTCTCCCCTGGGTATTCCCAGTTGATGCAACAATAGTGCAAGATTCAATTCAAAGTATTTTCCAAGCTATGAAGCTGACATTAACCATCAAAAAAAATCTTCTGACCCTCTAAGGATGTCAGACAACTTTAATAAGTGACGCAACACGAACCATTACAACCCATGGATGTCATTTTGATGAGCCTGGAATAAATGGGGGCTAACACTGTCTATTTAGCAAAGCACTTTACTTAGCCTCTTCCAATCTAAGTCAGTTTGGAACTGTAACGTGCATGCTGTGTTTCTGACAGGATACAGATGATGTGTTGGAGTGGGGCTGTGCTCACTAGCCTGACTGTAATGAGTGCTAGCCGCTAATTAGCTTGTTACTGGATGCCAGATATGGCTGGAGCTAAAGCCCCGTCACTGGAGCAGTGCAGCGAGGAGAGGAGAGAGCTACTCTAATGAGCTCTCAGTGGTGTGTTTACTGTTAACCAAAGTCATGGCTTTACTCTCACTGTGTCTCCCCCTCCATGCAGCTCTTGCACTCACATACACACACTCTTGGATCTCAACAGCCGTGCACACACAAATCTATATTCATAACTCCAGTGTGCAAACACGTACACACACACACACACGCAGGCACGCACAAAAAGCACCTTGCTGATTCAATCCTCAGTGTTTGCCAGTGATGGGGGCCTAATTAATGTGGCTACGCTGCAACTCTTCATCATATCTGTAACAAGCAATCTCCAGTCAGACATTTTAGGCTTGATGTATGACGCATTAGTTAGTTGTAGATGACTACTCCACAGCAAGGCAAAAGGAAAGAACAATCTGCTTTTGGTCGATAAGAATCTATTCCCATGTCAGCTACATTTTCTTTTTTCCTCATTTGTCCATTAAAGGAGCTGTGCTTCTTAACAAGGGCAGATAGACTGCTTTAAAGGACAGAGACACAGCTTTGTTTACCTATTTCTTTAAGATTGATCACCACAAGGATTGAGCGATACCAGTGTCACCACCAAGCAGGCAATTACCTCCTGAGAGCAGAAGACACTGTACATGTGTGTCTACCGGCTGCTCTGTGGGTCAATCATCAAGCAGATGCACAAACACATACACACATCATGTAGAGCAGGTATGAGTATGAGTCAGTGTGTGTTCGGTTCTACCTTGAGTCATTGGCAGCAGCAGAGGACGTTTGCACAGCAGTGTAAGCGAGTGCCTGTGATGTGGTCCCCCAATGGTTCATTAAGAATACAGACCTGACAGAGCAAACTCATTCAGGATGGATGAGCCTAACACACACACATACACATACACACACACAAGCGCACAACACATACACCTGCCGTACCTATTGAACTTTTTTATATTTTGCTGTCAAGAGGGCTTCTTTAATGAAAAGCAAGTACTTTGAATCTATCTGTTGAAGCTGTTTGTTAAGGCTGTGATTGGGCTGCAAAGGGCACACAGTTTGCATGTACAGTTACAGTTAATGTCACCCATCCCACTACCTTGGATATAGAGATTATTTTAGGATTTCTAGTATTTGGAAATAAAATATACAGACACACCCCAAAACTTGAATATAACAGATTTACAGGAAATCAAAAGTTTTTGCTTAGTCCAACAATTTACACACGTTCAATATTGTCTTGATCAATGTCTTGATCACTTTACAAGGGATGAGAGGAGCCGAGATACCAGACTGCTGCTGGAGAAACCCGATTTCTTAGCCATTAATAAGTTTAACTGGATTTCAGTTAAATCAGTGCACCAGCCCCTTAGCAGCAGTGCATTTCCCTCTGATGCTAGCCTTAGTTTAAACAATTATGAGGATTATCTGTTTTAAAAGAATAGTTTGACATCTTGGGAAATTGCTCTCTTGTCGAGAGTTCGATGTGAAGATAGATACCAATCTCACATCTGTCTGGTTAATGTGTGGCTACAGTTAGCAGCTGAATAGCTTAGCTTAGCATAAAGACTGGAAACAAGGGGAAACAGCCGGCTTGGCTTGGTCTAAAGTACAAAAAATAAATCAGCCTACCAGCACCTCTAAAAGTCACAAATCTACATGCTAGATTATTGTATCATATGTTTAATCCAGGTGTAAAAACAACAAGTTGCAGATTATGTATCAGACTATGTGTGTTCAAATACTAATGTACTATTCATAGTTAAATTGAGTATGTAGTGCATTTCAACGGTATAGTATGTGAATTTTGTGTATCTGAGAAATGTCCGGATGTATAGTACATTAGCAAGAATTTCTGAGAATAGGGCGTGAGTTTACTCAATCGCCATAATTATACTGGAAAATATTACAGAGGTAATTTTGATTCACATTTGTGATAAACACTTGTTCTCTGCTGCTTGCCAGGCAACTTCACAGTGATGACAAGACTTCAAGAACTCTAGGACCAGGCTAGCTATTTCCCCCATTTCCAGTTTTTATGCTAAGCTGTAAAAAAAGAAAATATGTGTATTTCCCGAAATTAAACAGAAACATACTAAAATGAAAATAAATAATTGTCTTTCAACATTCAAAGTCATTTCTCATGTTTCTCTTCATCCTCCCCTACAGTACCTGCTTTGGCTGTTAAAAGGCCAAAGTAGTTTCACCTCTGCCTACTCTCAAACGTCTTTCACATTTTTGGTCTTTATTGATGCATGCTGCCCTTCACATTTGTTTCCTTCCTGCAGTGTCCCCAGGTGAGCTGGGACAGATAGCGGTTCTCAGTTATTCATGGGGCTGTCGGACACAGTGACTGGTGACTTCCGCAGGTCGCCACAGGAAATAAAAACGTCTGTGACTTTCACGGAGCAGGAAGATTCAAACAGGTAACGGAAAGATGATAAAATCTTAACCCTCCAAAAAAGAGACATTTTCTCTATGACATAAACTGGCTGTAAATAGCATTACATAGCATCAATATCTTTATCGTTATCCTTAGTAAGAACTTCTATATGTGTTTATTTTCAGTTATATAATACAGCTCTGACATTGTAGAACTAATCTTGCAATTGCCGGTTAGGGAGCCTTTGGTGATGTAAACTGGTGAGAAAGGTCAGGGGCTGTGGCGGCATCGGAGAGCTTTCGCTCCTTGCTGTTCTGTTCAATAGCTTTTCCCTGCATGGCTCCAGGTTTTTGCCCAGCCACACTCCCCATGGCTGTATGAATGGCAGGACCCACTGTCTGCTGCTACAGTCTACACCTCTATGTGAGGCCCAGATTACTTTGTGTATGACAGAGTGTGAGGTGAATGTGAATATGTGTGTCCCCTTCATAACTTGTGAGTGCTGCTTGCTGGCGTCTGTGTGCAGGTGGCGTAATGAAGCCTCACAGTGTGAGACTGGCAATATATGTTTTTGTTTTTCAATCCCTCAGTTCTAAAAAGTGTGTGTATATGATAATTCTCACATTATGGCTTGCTGAGTCTGTGTGTGTGTGTGTATGCATGTGAAATATCCTGCCTGCTGCAAAAATTACAGTTTCTCATGTGGATTAGAAGCTGCTTCATGCGCTCACCTTTTGCAAGCACATGTGTTTGGGTATGTGTGTTTGTGTGTGTTCCTCTCCGGCTCAGTGTGTATCCTGCTCTACAGCTGGCAGTGTAAGACCCCCTGCGCTTGCAGCCAGGTGTGTGTGTGTGCACATGTATTTGTATCTGTACGTTTGTGTGTGTGTGAGAGAGAAACAGACAGACAGGACTCTCCTATGAGCTCCATGCTGTCACTGAGGAAAGCCGATTATGGGACATGCCAGGGTGTCAGGAACACCCCCCACCAACATTATACAGACTCACAGCTTTCCACTCATCTGTATGGATGCAACTGCAAAGCGCTGTCTCTTCTGCTTCCTCCTGCCATCTGGAGACTGGGCCAAGTGCTTCCTCCACAGCTTGATATGAAATTAGACAGTTGTTGCCCTCATATTTTTTAGCCTGATTTACCAGTGCTTGTTGTATTTTTGTCTGAATGAGACCCTAACAGGCTGACATGAATCTAGGCTGTTGTGGGTTGATAAAAATCAGGACTGGAGTCTTTTGAGCTCAATAGATTGTAAGCTGAAATCTTCATGACAGCAAATGTCCCACCTAACCCTACCCAGAGGTGGAACATTTCATATGGTGTTGTAGTTAGAGAAAGACAGCTGTTTCTGCCCCAATTGGAAAGACACAATAGAATTTTTGTGTCAGGTGTTTCAGTCAATGTATACCACTTTAGTTCAGACTGAAATATCTTACAAAATATGATGAATCCTAAAGACCTTGGTGATCCCCTTCTAGTGAAGTTGACAGTTTTGATTTTGAGTAAAACTAAGACAATGAATGTGGTAAACATTATACCTGCTCAGTTTGTTAACATTGTCATTGTGGGAACACTGACATTAGCGTGCAGTCTCATAGAGCTGCTAGTTTAGGTATAGACTCTTTGGTCTTCTCCATTCTAGTTTGACAACACCTAGGGTGGGTTGTTGACATTCCTGATTCTGGTATCATCTGCACGTCATGCAATTTTTACAGAGCTCAAGCTATGATTGGTGGGAGTTCAACATGTAGTTTGACATTTCTACTGGCCATCTCACAGCAGTAATTTAAGGAACCACATGTTGTATGGTCTGATTTCAGTAGAAGAATTTGAAGTTTGAGGAACTTCACTGGAAACAGACATCAAGGTTCAAGGTTGTTTATTGTCATTTCCACAGACAAAGTACATGGAAACGAATGTTTTTTTCTTGCGATCCAATGGTGGTATATAAACATATATAATATACACACACATACAAAAAAAAGAAAAATAAATACTATAGTCACTGGCATTCATACACACTACAAACCTTAAAATCTGTACCTGACCTTACCTTAACTGTAAAAACAATAAATAACATAAAAAACAAAGAAATATAACATTAATGATAATTATTATGTACAGATAAATTAGTGAAGGACTATGAATCAATAATAAAAATACAACCTAACTAAAGATATATAATAATAGGAGGCACAGCAGCAATGATACACCAATAAAGTCTGTTGCACAGCACCTCACTACTGAGGTCTTGCGTTACACTGCTTTGCTGTTTCCATATGACGCAATAACCTTCTACAGAGGATGGACGGTAGTAGGCTGCCTCTCTTCAGTCTCTGCAAGAAGAGGAAGCGTTGTTGTGCTTTTTTAACTGCAGAGTTAGTGTTGAGGGACGAGGTGAGGTTGTCAAAGATGTTCACACCAAGAAACTGATGAGCAGAGGCGAGTGGTTGGCTGGTGTCCTCCTTAAGTCATTAACCTTTTGTTTTGACATGCATATAAACTAGATGCCCTAACCCTAGAATGAGGAATACACTAATCAAGTAAAGTTTGTACATTGTCAGTATTTCTTTTCCGTTTATAATGTGTCCAGCGCAAACAAGGAAAATTAAAGGCTTTGAAATGATGAGACATGGTTAGTTCTTCCCGCCATTTCCTACTGATGAGTTTGTCATCAAATTGTTTTGACAGCCACATCAAAAGTAATTATATCGAACAGCAGAAAGTTGAAAGAAGCTAAAAGGAGATGAGCAATCTAATTGCCAGTATTATGAGATGTCTGTCTTTTTTCATAGCACTAATTGACTTCTCTTATTGAGCGGGTTTCCCTTTGAGGACAACCTTTGTGTCAAAACTGTATATGTGTTTATCAGTCATCCAATGCTAATGGAGCTTTGTATTTTTCTAAATGGTGGCGAGGAACAAACAGATCCGAGCCGGGTCAAAAACCTGTTCCATGCTGTGACCACACTCACAAACACATCAGTGACAGAGACGCATGCACACATACGTGAGTGCAGCACTCTCATTACCGATACAGCGTGGACCACTGTCAGCTGTGTTGCCAGGGACATTTGGTGGTGGAGAAAGTGACCAGGCTCCCATGAGTATCCAGTCCACCCGGGGCTCTTCAGTACCCGCTAATTATTCTTCACACCTAATCTGAGAAGGAGAGGGAGGAGAGACAGATGAGAGAGGATGAAGAGAAAGAGAGAGAGAGAGAGAGAGAGAGAGAGACGGAGAGAGTGAAGGAGCGAGAGAAAGAGAGGGAGGAGAGATTGGCGACCAGTGGGACTTGTGCTTTCTTACAGGAACAATGAATCACATGTAGCCACCACCTGTCCTATGTTGTCCCTTCTGTTGCTCTCAGCATTGCCGACATGATGACTGTGTTTGTACAGTATCGAGCCAGCCGTGTTGGTATTGGCTAGAATGCCTTTCAGTGGGCATTAGGCATTAATAACAGATTGGACAGCCGTTGGCAGAACAATGTCTGTATTTACTTTTTCTGTTATTATCAGGCTTTATGCAGAAGAGCTCCATCTATTTATGTAGAGTTCCCCAGCAACATTTCTTCACTGCAACTCCTACTTCTCTTTATGTTTGTACTACTCTTGACTACAGTAACTATTCATACATTATGTGTAATAATATAATAACAGCATTTTCTGTGGAAGGACATATGAAGGAACCTTTGACTGATTGTGTTTGACTGTTTGACCCACTGAAATTAAAGCTTTATGATGGTAAGAGTTTTGTGTGATCCTGAAAGTTGTTTTTTCCAGGTGAGCTGGTTTCAGGTGAGGGGCTGGACAAATAATGATAGAAAGATATTAATTCTATGTTCAGTTCACAAAGATTAAACAGAATAAACATGCAGGAGCCCAGTGTGGCTGTGTTCAGAACAAAAGAAAGAAACCTTAAAGCTGCACTTATCAGTATTTCTATGTGAATAATTGATCAAATGACTATGTGTAATATGAAAGCGGTTACTTGTAGTGATGAACCCAGCAGTTGTCAGCTGTACAGAGAGTTTTAGTGTCTTTTAGTTTATGGTTTTGCTTTCACTGCAAACAGCAGTCAGAGAGTTAGCAACTAGTTGGTGAACATAGTGGAGCATCTAGCTGCTAAAGAACCAGATATTTCCCTCAGGAGTAAGTGGAGATCAAAAAATTAGCTAAAAGGAGAGTGAATACAGGCCACTTATGGACTTCATTGATTCATCAGTTGGCCAGAGAAAGAAAAATTAGCTCAAATATTGCTTCATGTCTGGATTTGTAAATATACAATTGTTTGTGAACATGTTCGCCCATAACAACTAATAAGGGGTCTGATATGTCGATGTTTTTTTACAGGTTGTTGTGTTGTCCCCAAGTGGCTAAAAACTAATGTAATGCTAAACCTGAAAGTTAAACTTCACCAAATAATCAGTGACGTTACATTACATTCATTTTACATTACATATATCAGTGTCACTGACAGAAATAGTAGCTTTTTGCATTGAAGCTGCGCTCACTGGTGAGTGCCGTTGTCAGCACTGTGTTACTCCCTGGTTAAAGGTTACTGAAGGTCTGCAAAAAGCCAGAGAATCAATAATGATGCCACAACTATTGCAGACAGCTGGTTGCTCAGCTATTAAACACCCTTGGTCCACCCACACAGGTGTTTTCTCTCATTATGCCTGATTAGCCATCTCTTCTGGACTGTGTGCTTGATTGACAGCTCGCTCACTCCCTGTTAGTTTTCTGGCACCTGTTGGGGCAGGACAACACCTTTACCAGTTTTATTAGGATATGGACTTCGGTGACCTCACATAATTCCTAGTGCAGCTCCCCCCAGCTCGAACCTGAGCAGGAGTCTAATGAGCCATGATAAGTGAAAACACCTGTGTGGCTGTCATGTTCTTTAATGTTATAAACAATGCCTTTATATACCTTGTTTTGTACTGAACACAACAAAACAGTTTGAACAAGTAACAGACTTTAACTTGTCTTAGAACCCAGAACCACAGAAGAAAGTTAAAAGCTGAACCTGATGTGTTTGTACATTGATGCAATCTTTTAGCTTTATATAAATAGCAGTCACTGACTATCTAGGTCAGTCATAGACTGTATAATAAACACTGGACGAAAGCGTGACCCCATTTGTTTGTAGACTACTGTTTTGAAGCCTTGAGTTTTGAATTACAGCCGTCACCATCTTTTTGGATGACCAGAAATCACCGTGATTGGTCGAGAGGGTGAAGCTGCGATGGATATGCATTTTCAGGTCTCTATCCTTATTGAATCTGTGGTGGCTATTCTTGAAATAAAGCATACAAAGTATGAAAGGTTTATTCAGTCACCCATGGATGGACTCAATGCAGCCCTCACATACATCAGTATGCAAAGGCTTGAATGAGTGAAAAGTCAAAGAGGCGGTTTCCCTTAATCCCTGTTTGAGCAACAGACTAACACATTAACACATTCCTGAGTTCTGGGGCAACAAACAGATAGTGTTATGTGATGATGGGTCTTATCATATCCTTGGATGTTCAGCGAAGTCTCAACATCCTGCTGTTTACTTGGACACAGAGTGTAGTTAGAAACAGGGTTAAAGGTTTATGCATATAAAAGATGACACGCAGCAAAGGCCCACCGGTCGGATTCGCCCCATGGCCGCTGCAGCAAGGACTCAGCCCTTGTACATGGGGCTCCAGCTCTACATGCTGAGCACACACACCAAGATTGCATTGTGTGTCTTTGCTCAGGGACAGTTGCAGCTGAAGAAATGAGTTTGCAGCTCTGGAAACGGGGGGAAATGCTGTGAAAGAATTTATGTCCAAAAGACTTTCATCACCATCAGTTGACATATTTGCTCCCTTCAAAACACAAAAACTGAAGACCTTAAGTGACCAGGAAAGAAAGAAGTCTGCAGCAGGCAAGGAAGTGATTCTGCGTGCTGACAAAAAGTTATTCTCCAGACTACTCATCATAAGTCAAAGTAGAAAAATAGACCTCAGGGAAATTCTTTCCTACTCCTTGGGAATGGCTTCATATCCTTTAGCCAGTGTTGATGGTTCACTTGCTAAAACAAACAAATCAGCTCTTGTGGAGACCAAAGGTGGAGACAGCTTAGTTGACAAAGTTCCAGCAGATGAAGCTATTCTTTTCGATGGCATGGCAGTCATTCAAGCCATTTGGTCCATACCAAGTACCACTGGAGAACTTGCCGAGACCATATTGCAGTACATTATCAAGCTTGCTTTGAAGCACAAGTGTACACAGATAGACTTTGTGATTGACCAATATCCAGAAAGCAGTGTAAAAAACGGTCACATAGAGCTTGTGATGGTACACAACAGGTTCAAATCTATGGACAGGATCAGAAGGCGCCAACACAATGGAAACAGTTTTTATAAAATGGAGCAAACAAAGAAGCACTGATAGAATCTCTATATGTTGTGTGGCGAGATGCTGATCTTATCACTGTGGGCAAGAACTTAAGCTTGTACATAGCACATGGAGAACTGTGCCACTGCGTAACTTTAACAGAGGGTTTACAAACTGCCGCAAAAGTGCTGTTGAAGATCTGATATGATCATGAGGAATGTGACACCCGGGTGTTTTTACATGCACAGCATGCTGCACAGGAACATCAAACAGTTATAATCAAGAACCCTGATACTGGTGTGGCAGTGATTGCTTTAAGTCTGCAGACAGATTTACCATGTAGATTGTATTTTTTCACAGGGGTTGAAAACAGAACAAGGATCATTGACTTAGCTGAAATGTCATCAGCTCTCGGCACCAGTGTGTGTTCTGCTCTTATTGGGATCCATACCTTCTCAGGGTGTGACTCTACAAGCGCCTTTTATGGCAAGGGCATAAATACATAGATACAAAGCATTCTACATGACATCATTGGCTTTGCCAAACCTATCCATGCCCCTGACAAGTGATGCCTTGTACCAACACTGCAAAAGCAGCAATAATGAGGCATTCTCTGTAAGGTTTAATGTGTGTCCCTTTACCTGTTGGCAATGGATGGCACCTCAAGGATAGGAAGTTAACAGTGACCTGGATGACTAGAAATCCTGCCCCTGAAAGTGTGTTGCAGGAAGTCCACTGCAGTTGTTAGCAAGGTAAATGTGAGACTGGAAGGTGTATCTGTATGTCTGCAAGACTGTCTTGTACTGATTTCTGTCGGTGTCAGAACTGTGCAAATGTTTCCACGGAAACAGAGGAAAGGGCTACATGGGATGATGACTCTGATGATGGTGATGACCATGGCAGCTTGTGTGGTCAGGCACAGGCTGCTGCAGCTCACTGAGGAGGAAGTCTCAGAAGGAGACAGAGCACTGGATTTGGGATTTAGAATTGGTTCACCTTACGACCTAAAATGGGACCATACAAAATGTATAAATGAACATCATGCAGTGTGGAAGAAGACTGGATATTAGTGATTGAGACCATAAACTCATTAGGAAACAGTTTCAAGTGAGAAGCAGGGTCTGTTTCTCATAAGCTTACATACAATATGACTTCTTTTTGCAACCAATGGAGTCGCCACCTGCTGATCATTAGAATGAATGCAGGTTTAAGACACTTCTGCATTGGCTTCATGTCTCAGACCCAGAAACTCCATCCACTTCTTATATTGTCTACGTGCCCATAGCTGGAGTGTGGCCCAAGTGTGACGTCACCCATTGGTATGTGGATTACCGCTTTGAAGCCTCGAGTTTGGCATTTTGGCCACCGGAACAGAAGCCTTGAGTTGTTACACTGAAACTGTTGTATTGAGTGTCTGTAAACAGCTCCTAATTCGTGTGTGTCTGGTCAAATTGTCTTTTTATCTTTATCTATCGCTAATGTCTCTGCAATGGCACTTACTCATTACATAAGGCAGATTGTTACCCGGCACTTTGACAGAAATGTGTGTTTTTGAATGTCAGGATGCTTAAATCCCTTCTATCTATATCCTGATGTCATTCGTTTGATGTTATTATGAGTAGCTTCAGCACTATTGAGTGGTGCAGTGTCAAAATATTTACTTCATTTTCCCTCGTGGGGGGAAGAGGATATAGAGGAGAAATTTACAAAGTTACACCATCACCACCCAGCAGCATGTATCATTGGGTGGTTGATTAGAATGTCATATTTTTGTCAGAGCTCATAACTGCCTAATTTCTGATTTGGTTTCTGGCAAACAGAGTCAAGCAGCCAAATGCCTCTCCTACTATTTCTCTGTGTCTGTGTGTTGGTCTTCGTCACTCCGCTCAACCTTGGACAACATCCTGAGGCTTCTGGGAGACTTGGCCAAGGTGAAAATTCCTTTTGGAGATTCCCATCGTCCCAGCAGCATATGGACACATGCTTACACTCCACCTCTCCCATCATCCCTCATTCCACCCCATCCTCAATCAAACCCCACACCCCTCCTACCTCCACCCTCTGACTCTTGAGGAGGGCTCAAAGCACGACTGTAATTACAATCAAACACACACCCTTTGCTCTGTCACACGCCGCCCTAGCCTGTGCACCAAAGTCCCCGCACACAGGCGTCTTCATTCATTTTCTGGCTGCCCTAGATTGATCTCCTCCTGCAGCATATTAAAAACTCAATGACATGCTCAAATCCACCCGTGCCTGATTCTGCCTCCATCTAGCGGGCCCACAGGATCGCGCAGGGATGTGAGGTTTAAGGCAGCTGGAGATGACAGAGAGGGAGGTTGGTGGCTCAGGATGGCTGGATGTGTCGTTCCAGTATTAATTAAACTGGAGTAGGTTCTGTAATCTGTGGACATTAGCTAGCACTGATGCTGCTGCAAGCTGCTGCTGGCTATGGTCAGTGTACATGAGCAGCTGATGTCTGTATGGTGCTGGCTATGCAGGGCTACACAATGTTAATATAACTGGCAGCATGAGATACAGTACTGTATGTGGAGCTCTGGCGGTTATTCACAGCACAAATGTGAATGAATATGATTAGATTTATGGTGAAATTTGGAACAACTTGACAAATTGATAGTAAATTGATAGCAGGCTAATGCCTGGCTCCCTGAGCTCAGGCATAAATCAGATGTCATTTGGATTCTTAATTCAGCCAGATGGTATGTATTTAAGTCGCTGTGTTCTGCCATCTGATGGTGATTGTTAGCTTGTTCTACTGCGCATGTGTACTGTATGTTTGTGCATGTGTGTCTGTTTGTCTTCCTGCATTTGACAAGAAAAGAAAGAAAAACGACAAGTACAGTAAGTTGCACTTTGAAAGCCTCCATAGAATACTGGGTTTCTTCATGCTGAATATGTAGTTTACCTTACACTTTTAGGGCATGCTGTAAGAATTTTAATACATCATCCAGCTACCTCAAAATTCACAAAATATTCAGTTTTTCTTTATTGTTTTTATATCTAAGCCTGGTACAAAGTGTGGTGTTCTGATGTACAGCCTGGTTTGAAAACACAAGGCAGCAGTATATACAGTACATAAATCCAATCTAGCACAGAGCCCATTGCTCCATCCAACAGCGGAGTCATTCTGTACTGTACACAGACTTCTGTTTTTTTACAAGGGGAAGAAAAACGCTGTGGTTTATGCTGACCCAAGTCTGATCAGAAATGATGTATAGCAGGCGCAACTAGCAGAGAACTATAATCGCCTGCCCCAGGCTTTTAATACTGTTTCTCCCTTTCAATTCAGAGGTCAATTACTGGCAGGTTAAAGACATCATTAAAGTGGTGTTTCCTGAAGTGCCTCTTGCTCCCTGTCAAAATAACTTATGATGCATTGACAGGATTGATTTTAAATGGAGACCAACAGCATGCCCGGAAAGCCTCTGCACAGGCATCTATTTTCATTATGCATCACGTTGCATCTCCAACAAATCTTTCTCTCTCCTTGGACCGAGCATTGGTGATTTGTCATTGTGGCTTTTTTTTCTTGTTTTCTTTCATACATTTTTCACAATCCGGAGACTCATTGGTGGACTAGGCTGGAATTCAGCTGGCACAGAATCTTTGATTTAGATGAAGGTTTCCTGCCCAATTATCTGTTGGTTGTGTGTGTGTCTTTCTGTGTGTCACTGTGTGTGGCTATGTCTTAGTATAAAAATTAGCCACGCTTATGAGGGGCCGTCAGGGACATTATTCAGAATTACCTCTCACAAACACATGTGAAA
>NW_023339740.1:9797718-9809369 GCF_004916995.1 Morone saxatilis | reverse complement strand
GAGGGAGAGAGAGGGAGAGAAAGTCTATGCTAAAATGTGAGATGTAGAACTGTTTGAGGGTAGAATAATTCCTCTTTGTGTGTATGTGTCAGAGGACAACCTTAATTATAATTGCATAGCAGCTCAAAGCAGGAACTCGAGCCAAGCCCGAGCCAAGCCATGCTGAACTAGACTAAACCAAGCTTGGACCTACTCCACTCAACATGCTTTGCGCTTTAAGCCCTGGCTAATTGGGCCAAAGGCAAGCAAAAGCCCCTTCCCAGCTGTGACGGGCACTGGACTGGGAAAAGAGAGGGATGGAGAAATGGAAGAGGAGAGCAAGGAAGACATGCAGAGAGAGATTACTTTCCCCCTCGATCCATTTACATGAACCCCCATTGGATCAATACCATTTTGTATTCTTCCCTTTTTTTGACATTCTCTCCATTTTGCATGCACAACCTTTTTTATTGGCTCAGCTGGTAGGGAACCCCAGATGTTGCATCTGCCTGGTAGCTCTCTCTGAGTTAAAAGTGATGTCTAGAGACTATCGACAACCAGGCAATCTGGCCAACTAAATAGGAGGACCGTGTGGAGAGGCCTGCACTGGTTATTGCAGCGTGAATTTCTGCCAGTCTGTCAATTTAAAGATAGGGATTGGATGTCTCAAGTCCACCTACCAGCTGTTTTTAGCAGCAGGGGGCTTCTAGCCTTGCCACAAGGATGGCAGAGTATCGGATGCAAAATAATTGCATGTCTGCCCTGCAGTACCATGGATTTCATCATCCTGTTAGCTGCTAGTAGTTCTCTTTCTCATCCTCTTTTTGGACACTGATTTGTGATCTTTGTGTTGAGAGACACTCATATATTATGAAGATATGCAATACTACATTACTTTTAAATGAGGTTTATCTATCAAGCCGTGAGTTAGTTGCATCATAGAGTGGTCTCTGTTGCTAATTCTAACAGTTTAGAAATAAAAGGGAGAAAACACAAGACTCCGTTACTGAAGATACCAAGAGGCAGTGTTGTTGCAGCTGATTGCATGATCTGTGTGCATTTAAGTGAGTGTATGTACTGTATATGCAAGTGTGTGTGTGGCTGCGGGGAGGAAGGCTGTGCCCTAAAGGCTAATCTTCAGCAAGCAGACAGATAGCCGACAAACACACACACACACACACACACACACACACACACACACACATATGTATTCACCGCAGGCCCCCTGCTTCTCACTGGCTGAGTGACAGCATGACTACTGCATGCAGTCTCTCCATTATTCAACAGCATTAGAGGGAAAGAGGAGAGAGCACAGATGAGAAGTAACAGAAAGAGAGAGAGAGGAGGAGAAGAATAGGCTGTTTCTGCTCACACATGATGTTGGATCCCTGAGACTGTTCTGAAAATAATGGAGGAATCCGTCTATGTAGGCTGAAGATGCCATTTGCTTTGAAAAAAAAAATGAAAAAAAGAAAATGAGACAAATGAGAGAGGGATCATTACAAGCGAGAGCAGACAATGATAAAAAGAAAGAGGAAAATATACAGAACAAAACAATTTACAAAGAGGAATAGCATCAGGCAGACATTACAGAGCATATGGATATTAGGGTCAGGAAGGTCTGGTATGAATTAAAAAGAGAAAGCTGAAGGCTGAACATGTGCATGTAACTGAATTTGCTACAAAACAAAATTCTCCCATTATCAATCTTCATGTGTCTCTGGAGAGTTTGAATTATCTCTGACCTCAACTCAGGATATATTTTCGGATAGGAGAAGAGACCTGGAGACATTGTGTATGATGAAAAAAAGGCTTTGTCTCAGCGTCATCTGATATCCTGTCTCAAATGAAAGATAAGCTAGGGTGATATCCTCCTCTGTTGCTGATCTGGATGATTAAAAGGTTGTTTTTGATGAGTTGCCTTTAGATAAACCTTTGCATTTCCACCTTAGGGGCAACATTGTCTGTGCGTTTTTACAACCATTGCCCTAATCTTAGTTTCTTTGCTAGGAGTTGAGGAAAAGGCAAGGGAAGATGGAAGGGTTTGGCAGTTTAGAAGAGCTTCTGTTGAGAAATCTGTAACAGCGCTTACACTCATCAAGACCTCCTCTCTCCCCCTTGTCTCCTGTTGCTTCTCAAGTATTGTCACTGATTAGCATGCGTATGAAAAATCATGTTAGGACTGATTGACTACTAGGACTGATAATGCCTGAGACTGTATGATAGATACTATGGGCATCACTCTCCCATTTAACCCCATCATACCTTTTTATCTACCTATGCAAGACCACATCGCTGGGCTCCCCTCCAGTGTTCAGGATGGGAAATATTTTGGCAGGCTGGTTGTCACTCCCTAGGTAACTCTGGGAATCACCTGAGCGACAGCTCTCATAGAACCAGACACTCCTTTGATTGTGTGGAAACTAGATAAGGACTTCAAAAACACGTTATCAGTGCATGCTGCATCTGTCCGTCGTCCATCTGAGGATTTGAAAACAGAGAAGCGGCTGGTAAAGGTGCCAGTGCAGACTGGAAGCATCAAAATTCATTTTTGAATATTTTAGATTCCTCAGTATTTAAGACAGTTACTTAGTATGCTTTAAAATACTATTTAAACTACTTGTTCTGGCAACCTAATCGGACAATGTAAAACCCACAGTAAGGGCAATACCAGTGTATGTGCATGTTTTAGCTCTTTAACTAAAAATGATGTAATATACTTTTGCTTACAGTTTTCTATAAATGCTGTAAGGTTTTCTTATTTGAATTTGTTTGTCCTGTTCAAGATAGTCAAGTCACTAGGTTCCATTCATCAGAGATTTTACCATACTGTTTATACCATGTTAGCTGACATTGCACTCAAATTAATAACTTATTTAAGGTAAAACTGGATTCCTGCATCTACATGTACAGTATTTAGATTCTACAGTATTTTATGGATTAACCAAAAACACTCTTCTGTCTGGCAATTTTATCCGTTGACAATTTGTTAATTGATTTTTCAGAAAATGTATTGTATCATAATATATATTGATATTGTGATATAAAATGACATATGCCACAATGGATCATTGTTATCCATATCAGCCATTCTTACATGGCAATGCAGTTGAAAAATGCAGATTCATTTGAAATGCATTACCTTACAGCAATAATAAAAATTGATGTTAACTGTAATGGATTACACACCTCAAGCAAATTTCAACAGTCTGCCAATTGATTTTTACCCTGTATAGAAAGAGTGGAAACCATTGGCTGCATGGAAGGCTAGAACTCTATGAAACTCTATAAATATGGTTTGCACAGTGATATAAAGACCACATTACTTGTAGTGCTAAAACATTTATACCTGCTATTATGGTTATTTAAAAGCATTTGTACCATACCTTGCTAGCTTACAGAGACATGCATTTTCTTGAAAAGACCTCAAATACACACTAAAACACGTCTCTACTAAACTTGCGATTAGAAGTTTTCTTGTGGCAAGACTTTTTCTATTTTTTCCCCTTGTTTATCTTTCCCCCCTCATCATTACTCTCCCATTTAGCTCTCTAAAAACAACCACAAACCATTTCTGCTGAACAATGTTAGCCTAAAATAGGCTTTTGTGTCTCTGAAAGGCCAGTCTGTAATTGTGCATAATTGAGAACACTGTACACAATACATTTGTGTGATTTCATATTAGTCCCCTTGAATACACAAAGCTCCAAGTCTGAGTGGTTTAGATTGGATCGCAACAATAAGCCCTACTCTACAGCGCTGTAATTATGCAAATGAAATGCATGTTTCAATCAAATCGTGTACATAAAGCACACTCATAATGATTTGAATTAATCACAAGGCATTTAAGAAACTTACCACAAATGATTGAGTTCAGTGAAGAACAGTTTTGGTGATGTTATGAGGAATAGTTTGGCTAGTATAATCAAAGTAACAAAACAATGTAGCAAAATTAGTTAACAAGCAATAAATCTATCTCTTCTGCCTTATTGCACCTTATCCTCTTATCTAACAAAAACTCAGATGCATTAGAATACAAAAAGTCAAACTTTGTTAGCACTGTGAGGAAGACAAACAACTCATTGCTTAGACTCCTGTTCATTCTGCAGAATTACAAAGCAACACAAAATATCAAGCTATAGATCCTCTAAGCATTTTAAATCATTGCAGACAAGTGCTGCTTTACGTCCGTAGTCTCTCGGAAAGGTGGCATCATACACAAAAACCACATCAACAAAGCACTGAACACAGTCACGCACAAGCTGTTCCATCAAGACTAGCAAGCTGTTGTCACGACTCAGACAGAAAAGACTGTTTTCTCAGAGGAAAACATGCTATTCACCTGCGTCTGCTGAAGCTGCAATGATGAGTCTTGATTCTGAAGCCCAGTGTGTGGCTGAAGCTAATAGGGCTGCCCACAGGGACCTGAGCAACAAAGCTAATGCTAATAGATATGCATTAATATTCATTTATGTTTATGCTGTTATTTATGTCTGTGTTAATGGTGGAGGAGCAGCTGTTCAGTTCAGCAGCACGTGATGTGAACTGTATAATTGATAAAATATAGATGAGCAAACCTGTTCTGGCTGTTCAAGGTTCAGCTTCATGGTCAGTGAGGTGGGGTTGTGTGTGTAAACTACATTTGACTGTTTATTTACAGCCTACTACTGTAGATTGGGTTAAATAAGAGACACATTAAACATTATATTTTACAAACAATACGATACAAATGACTTTAACCCTGCATTAAATGAGGAAGGAAACAGAACGTGTAAGAGGGAGAAAAAAGCTAAACACTGGCATAATATCACCTTTTAAGTTTTTACCTGGTTATGAAACAGTCTCAGTCTAATACTGATGCCTCTATATGACCTACATAAACAAGACCATCAACAACAAGACCATTAATAAGAAATATTGGGTATTTCTGTATAGTACTTAATGCCTGCCAGGTTTAGGTTGGATTCCCACAAATCAGACAAAAAACATGGTGGAAGTAATACCACTTTTGCCCACAGGGACCGCAAACCTTTACTTATTCATAGACATTAGCATTCATTAAGAGTTGTGTTTGGGTCACATAATAATTTGTTGGCATAAAAATATTGACTTGATATTTTACTGAATACAATAAAATAAACTTTACAAACACAGGTGGGTCTGACTGTTACTTAATGTGGGTCTTATTGTTAAATGTTTGTCATGTTCCTGTTGGTTAGATTCAAATTGTAAATATTCAGCTCAGTTTAGCAGTGTTTGTAATGATATTTTAGATGATATATTAAATTATTTTGCAGTTTTGTTTTTTTAGAAAAGCCTTACAAAACGATCCTGAATTAATCTTGGACGCTCAATTTCCCTACAAGACTCTAGTCTGGAAAACATCCTCTTACAACAGATTGAGGATGGCAGCTGAAAGCTGGTCTAATCAGCAGAGTAGCCTATTGGGAGTGGTATAGATGATGACCTGACTCACCACCTCTCGAAACTCCTGGCCCTCCTGACAAGTAGGTATGCAAATTTAAAGTGAAGCATGCTTCTGAAACTACATGGCTTATGTGTTGCTTTCTAATTCAATCAGGAGACAGTTTGGATGGGCAGTATTAAGAGACGTTTGACAATATTTCCAGGACAGGGGCTATGGATTTTCTTGCAATGGATTAAAATACATTTAACTCAGTGTTTCAGGAAGAACACTGTCAGTCATTTAGTCACAATCTGCTTGAAAGTATGTCTGGTGCCAGCAAATTCCTTTCAAGTCTCACTAGACCACAACTTGCAAAGCTAGCTTTGCAAAGCTACACTGCTTCTACATAATTTGGTTTCTTTGTATTTCTGTTTGTTGTCGCCACTTGCCTTTGCCATATCTCAACTAGCTGAATGTTGAACCTCCTTTACAGCTGACAAGAAATATGCTGTATTTAATGTGATTAAGTCCCTTCAAAGTCCTAGTTACTGTGAATCTTTTCCCTGAGATGTTTGCATTATGTTGTTTAAGCAAAACCCATTGAGGTTCCAATGTCACAAGAAAATATTGGAGGAGAAAGCATTTCAACTACTAGTCCCTCAGGGAGAAATTAAAGGAGTAAATCCCGCATTCCTTCATGTTATCTTATCTCACGTTTCCCCTCTGGTGTCAACCTTGAATCCAATATTGTATATCATGGCCACACACATCACACAAATGTCGATTTTCAGATACTGTATAGGTAGCATGGGTTCATCATGATTATTTAATCCTATGTATCTGTTGCAGGACACAATTTCTTCCAAGAAAAAAACAGTTCAAATTGTCAACTTGAACCAATAATTGTCATCAGTTCTCAAGCTTTTTGAACCTTTCCCTGTTTTCTTATGATAACATTCAAGTGGAAAGTCAAACCTCAGAGAGGTTTATGTGGTCTAACCAACTCCTGAAAGAATTACACAGTGAAAACATTTTAGAATGAAAACATGTCAATTTCTGCCTAATGTTGAATGATTTAAGATTAAAAATACACTAATGAGTTTTGTGATAACCATCTCTCGGTCTCCACAGAATGCATGTCTATCTGTGACACTTTTTTCCTAATGAAAAGCACGACAATGTTATTTCAAACATGACTCCTTCCTCAGCTGCAATCCTGGGGTGCTATGATTGGGTGACACACAAAACTTGTGTCGCAACCCCTGATGTGTAATTTATGGAAAAAAGAAGAAATCCTTTATGCACTCAGGTGTCTAGCTGTGTGTGCTAATCAAAAGATGTGCGGTGACAGAATGCAGCAGGACGAAGCACTTGATGTTTTGTCAGTTGGAGTGGCACTGGGAGACGCAGGAATGCTGTACGATTCATCATTTAGGTGCTTTTATCAAAGAGAAAATACACTGGTGCTCCAGAGAGAGAAGAAATACAGCAAGTGTGTTACATAAGTACCATTTTTGAAAGATCCACAGGGAGTCAAAGTTAGGGAAGTTTTCTCTTTGAATGTGACAAAGTGATGACTTTACTAAGCTGTGGTTACTGTGATGGCCAGACACAAATGTGCTCATCAGTGGCCTTATGAGTCATCCGTTATAACAAAAAGCAATGATGACTCATTGATTTTCTTCGGTACACGAATCAAGGACAATCATCTGGGTGGTTTTGCTTTTAATTAAGACTCAGATGGAGTCTTTCCAGTCACAGTAGAAGAAAATGGAAAATGAGATGAAAGAAAGTAAGAGCAAAGGTAGAGATATCTGAGTGCCATATTAAGCTATATATTATATATTAATCATAACATAATTTTCAAATGTGCACTGATATTTATAAATATGTATTAATTTTATCTCTATATTCTCCTGAATATGATGTGAAAAGAACATGTGCAATGTCCATGTATTGCTAGATTTTTCTTTCAACACAAAGATGTAAAGAAGGCACAGCTATAAAAAATCTATCAGTGTTACTAATGTGACACTAAACTAGCTCAGTAGCTTTAAAGCATGATTAATTGATCTTTTCTGCTACTCTGGGACAAGCTGTAAACACAACATTGACATAACATAACCATATAATGTTCAGATGGAATATGTCTGTGTTAGAAACAGATGCATATTTTCCCTTTTTGCAGACATGGAGCAACGATAATCATTCATTTGGAGCTGCATTTCTGTTTCTGTCTGGTCTGTCAAACCAAAACAATGAGCTAAAAGACACTAAAGAGCTAAAAGCAGAGTTGGTGATAATTCTCGATGGGTTTGTCATTACAAGCAACCACTTTCACATTAGTCATTTTATCCATTTTTGATAGAAAAAATATTGATTAGAGAAGCTTTAAGTTTGACCAAGATTCAGTTCCGACATCATGTGAATGTTTTTCCTTGCCAAAACATAATTGGCAAACTTTATCATTACACATTGGAGAGAGATTTGCGTGTCTAATTCATGCTATTGTTAATCAAATCCTTTTAATCACTGCTAAATTTCAAGTAGACAGTCTGTGTCACTTAGAGTGGATAACATCTCCTTCCCAGACACTATGATTCATAAACGTAATTATGCATAATGTTAATGTAACACATTTACCCACACTATTCATCCTTAAGTGTGTGCAGAAGAAGCCTTTCACCTTTGCTGCAGATGCTGGATTGTACAAGAATCTGTTGAAATGAACCACTGGAATTTGACAGCAGCTACCTCACTTAACTAAATATACCAAAGACACAAACTGCCTTGAAATGAGCATGACTGTAAAAAATCTCAAATCTTACCTGCATTCTTTCATGCCACCACAAATTTCACATTCTCAAACTCATCTACTAGAAGAGAACTCCATTACTAATCCCCCAACCTACATTTTAATGACAGTATCTTTATTACAGACATACCTGGGGGATAGTATTGAGTTGAGTTCAATTTAAGCCTGCTAAGGGATACAGTATTTACCCTTGCAGACACAAACAGATGAGCTCATACAGAAGTATTTCATTAGAAACGTGGATGTGAATCTTTCTGTTTGTCCAAGTATTCTTAATACCAGCTGCTCTGGAATCAATGTACTTAATAAATAGCAGCTTACAGAGCCTGACCTCAAGGTCTAAACTGATGAGTGCATTTGTCTGAGTGAGGAGGCGGACAAAGGAAAAAGCTAATCTCACTATCATCATCAGTGCATGGAATCAGATAAAGAAAGCGAGTGAGAGAGGCAGAGAGACAGAGGAAATGAAGAAAGAAGACTGTGGGTATTTTGGTCATTATTTACACCAACTCCAAATAAAGAAAGAGAGATGAATGCTGCTATGGTAGAGTGACCATAGATAATACAACATTTTCTTTTCATACTCAATCATGTCAGCAGCAATATACTGCAATAGACAGTGGTTTTCATTGTGAAAATAATGAAATCAGCGCAGTATATCCTTAGTAAATGTTCAAATGAAAATTGGCTGTATCTCCAGTTTCTTTTTAAGGCTCTCCAAGGTAACATCAGTGTAATTTATTTGAAGATGAGCCAACAATCTGATACAGCCAAAAGAAGCCGACAGTTTCTATAATATAGGTAGATCATTTCCCTGAAGGAGCATACTAACATCATAAAGTTTTAGCTTTAACACACAGTTTCAGACAATTTTTCACAGTTTTGTAGGGTTTTGTTTTAACTTACATTACCTAAACCAGATTCCAAATGAGTATTTTGCAACATATGAAGGCACTGTAAAAGATTAAAAACTATGACACTGCTTGTGTCAAATGTTGGAACTCTATTGGGAGATGGCAAAGTAAAAAAAAAAAAAGTGAAAAAAAAACAAGACAACTTTGATGCTCTCTTTTAGGCCTTCCAGTTCTCTGTTTTGTCGTAAATTCTCATTTAACCCATCCAGTTAAGATTACATAGCCTGGCTAACAAGACCTAGTCACCTAGTGTGTTCACTTGATAACTCTTATTGAGAGAACAATAATGTCCTCTGCCTCCAATCAATCCCCTGTTCTGCTCTGATCTGAAATAGAAAATAGTTTGCCAATAATTTTTAAAGAACGAGATACATAGAAAAACTTGCAATATGCAATGCAAATTTGGAAACTGAAAGACATTATACTAGCAGTAGCCTGGTAACTTATTGTGTAGTGCAGTTCTTCTTCAGGTTAGTAATTCATGGATGTATGCATGTGCATCCTCACTCTTTAAAACAATTTTTTGTTAAAGATTCCCTCCAGATATGTATTAAGACAAATATACAAGTAGTCTATTTGGATCAATAATGTGTGTCTTAGTGTGTTTTCCCTTTCTTAAGTTTTCCTGCTCGACCAAAGATGTCTCTAACTTCACTGTAAAACCAATTCTCTATGTATATGCACTGGAGGCTTCAAGTTTCTAAGACACGTTTGATCAAATAATATTTAGTGTAACATTTAGCAGGATCTATTGGCAAAAATGTAATATAAAATGCATAACTGTGTTTTCATTATCACATGAATAGAGGAATCCTTATGTGGAGGGACAAACCAAACAGTAGCTCTAGAAAGCGGTGTTCATGTTTTTACGAAGCGAGGAGGAGTTGCGATCTGCAATTACACCGTTAGTTGCCACTAAATCTTACACACTAGACCTTTAATTGACCCTTTACTGTAGTGGCACCTTAGCAATGATGACCTTTGTGAAATTCTGACACCCTCTTGTTGGTGTAAGCAACTGCTCTGGAAGTTGAAATCACCATAGGTTGAAATAGCCACCTAAAGTCACCCGCTAACAAGGTAATGATGCAGAAAAATCTATGAGATTTAACAGCAGCATTTGATAAATCATGTAGATCAGTTATAAACAAGCAAAGGCCAGTCAGAGGCAACACAGACAGAACTCAGGGCGGGATGTCAGGAACACAGCATTTGCATTAAATCTTTCATTAAAAATACCACTGCTGCAACAGACAGATTAGGTGCTCCAGACCAGGTGGATTTTCCACCATATTATTTACGCCAGCAGTGGAAAAGTCACACTTGGATCTCAAATTAAAAGATTTCCTATTCCTGTCCAGATCTACTTCTCTACATCTGAAGTTATTATGCATGTTGTGTATATGTGAATATGTATTTCCAACACCTGTCAGCTTACATCCCTAGCGACCACTGCAGCCTTCTTGATTTAATGTCAGCCCTTAGAAATGCCCTACATCCGCCCTCAGGTACTTCTTACACTCAGGCAGCCACCCCCACCTCCTCTGAGGCCCATTCATCTGTGTGAGTAATCAAGTGTTTGCACAGGAATGACTTTTGTGATTGGGATGAATTTTGAAAGATAAATCAATTTTCAAAGTTTAATATTTAAGAGAAGAGAGAGCATGGGGCGTTGTTGAATAATGCATTTGGTTATTTAGAGTTAGAGACAGAGGGAGAGTCTGGACTGGCTCCAAGGCGGAGGATATGAGAGCTCCAAAACAGTCTGCTAATGAAAAGGAGATATATTCCTCTGCCCTCTCCTTTGAATTTCATAACTCAGAAACACGCATTGTTGCTTTTAGCACATGCACTCTCTCTCTTTCTTTTTCACACTCACACATATGCACATTTGCCAGGTTTCTATTTCCACAGCACCTGACTCACTCTCATTTCAAACAGCGCTTTTTCAAGTTTGGCTTCGCTTGGAAAAAAGCATTTTTTTTTAAATAAACTATGCACCACTAACAACTCTACTTTGACTTCTGTCATTTAGAAATAAGTTAACAAATGAATATACATAAGGTATTTCTTATGTATTACATTGTAGATTATGATGTGTTGATTACAGATAAGTGCCTCTCAGCCGTGATGATATAAATTGCTTCAACCCTGTCTCACATAAATAATGTATATTACTCATTTGTTTTGCCAATTCGATCGAACAGGTATTATTACATATAGCAGCAAAAAAAAAAAAAAATGATTTCAATGTAAATATATAGTGTAGTAGTGGTGTCCTGAGCAGAGAATGATGGCACACTCCCTTTCCTGGTGTTGATACCCTAGCATTGTTTACTTCTCCGGTCCAGTCACGTGTGCATGTTAATGCATTTGAGTCCCTTCATGTGCAACTTTTGGCTTTGAGTCAAAGTCAAGTCAAAGTCAGCTTTATTGTCAATTACTTCACATGCACCAGACATATAAAGTAATCGAGAGGACGTTTCTCACTCTCCCATGATGAAACAGATAAAGTGCACAGGCACAACAGACAAGA
>NW_023339740.1:9784326-9797618 GCF_004916995.1 Morone saxatilis | reverse complement strand
ACGTCGCAGAGCTGTAGGGAGAAGCTCGTTGAGAAAACATGCGATGACAAAAGTGAAAACCAGCGAAGAAATGGCTAGAGTTGCCAAGTTAATAGTAAGAGGGGAGTGACTTCTATTTTTCAGATCTAACACGTGACTTGAGGATTTATTTGGGCCAACCCAGAGTTGGTAATTGTTGTTGGGACAATGGAAAGACTAACAAAGACTGTTTTAGTGAGTGAGTTATTTAGTCTCTGGCAAGTTTGAATAAAATGTGTTTTACGATTATCTGCCAGGTTAAATGACTGTTTTTGTCTATGGAGTCTGGTGGCGATCAAGACCGACAATGGGTTGTTTCTGATTTTAAAAAATGCAGCTTACTCTTTAACAAAAAAAAAAAAAAAAAACTCTGTAGGGATCATTTCCATAATGCTGTCAGACACATAAATAATAACAATCTGAGCCTTTGAGGGGCAAAAACAAGCGCTGTTAGTAGACAGCTTTGACCATTTGTCAACAAGGATTACATGGCACCCTGTACAACACATTTAACAGTGATTTTCTCATCTAACTGAGTGAATTAAGGGTTTATTTCAACCAAACCAGAGTTGGTGATTGTTGTTGGAACAGTGTGGTGACTAACAAAGACCATTTTGGTGTAATTTATTTTGTTCTTAGTGAGTTTGAATGATGTGAATTGTGCTTTTGTCAATGAAGTCTGGTGGGCTGTAGCCTTGATCTGAAATTATGATGCTCTAGTGCAACATCTAATCATATACCTTTAAGCATCTTCTAAGATAAGGGAACGATTTGATGTTTAATTAAGTGCCAATAAAGTAAATATGTATATCTTGTGCTTCAAGTCACTGTTGCCTTTTTCAGTATTAAACCAAGACCACAATATTTCCCTAACCTTAACCAAAAGTTTTCTGTTTGAATACACTGAATCATTCTGTCCAAGCTGCTTGTATTACAATATCAGATATTGTAGGAAAACTAATGAAATGCACTTTTCTATACATTTTGCAGATTAACTTGTGACTTGTCAGATACTGTAATTAACAATGTTTTCTTGTTGTGTTGATTAAAAATATAATCCTGGTGGCCTAATTTATCCTTAAAAACGTATTTACTGTTGTAAATTAGTTGTATTTAAAGCAAGACTATGTAAGATTTGGTATTTGTTGCAATTTGATGCCCCCAGTTGCAATGCCACTGTAGTAAATATGGAGAGCTGCATACGTGCATTTGTCATGATTACATTACTTATGATTAAAAATTAGCAAGTCAACAACTTTGCTAACACAGCCAAATATCAAGCAAGTGCAACAACACAAGATGCAACATGCCAGATAACTTACTAGTCCAACAGCAAGGCCAGCTCACCATCTGTCTGGAGCCTTTTGTTTCATGAAGCTCTTGCCAATGACTGAAAGCCAGTCTGAGATTTAGTCTTTTCCGGCAGCTTTTAGCTTTCTCCATCGTCATCTTAGGTCTCTTTACCTCTGCCATTAGCTATGACCATAGAAGCTGGTGAGCTACAGTTCTGGCATGAGGCAGTGCTGCTCTCCATCAGCATTCCCCCCCGTCCCAGGCCTGAAAACGTCCTCTTCCCGGCTGCCCATAGCTCCTGTGCTACCAGTTTAAACCATTTAGAGTATATATCATGGACACAGCTTCCGGGTCTGAAAAGTGAATCCAACGCGCAAGTGTCTTAAAACCTGCATTCTATGTAAAGGCCAGCAGGAGGAGCTCCATTGGCTGCAATAACACAGCGATCCCATTCACTCTAATGGAGAATGAGCCGACTTGTCACTTCATTCATGAGCTCAGTTTCCTGATGAGTTTAGGTTCTCAGTCGCTAGTTTAACATCTTCTTCCATACATTATGATGTTCATTTAGTCATAATGGTCCAATTTAGAGTAAAATAGACAATAAAGTCGCATATGCTTTTGGGTGGGGCTACCTTTTGATTGACAGGTCATTCTCAGTGAGTCCATCCAGCGCAGCACAAGAAACTCAGATCAAACTGTCAAACTAGGCAGTGTTGATCAAATACAAAGCTAGATGCTGTTACTGCGTTGTCTATTTCTTGCTTAAAATTGTTTCAGAAACATATTTTAGTGTACTGTTTAGCCTTTATATGAGATCGTGTGTGACCAGGCGAGCCACTATTGTTTCCTGCTATGGACGAGTCAAAACTGCGCACCCAATGAGCGTAGATCAACTCACAGTAGGTCACGTCCGCTGGCTCTGTTTTACTGTCATGGCGGTGGCCAAAACACCGAACTCGAGGCTTCAAAATGATACTCCACATACCAATGGGTGACGTCACAATAAGTTCACACCTGGTGTAAATGCCAACTCTCCCCCAGTGCTCTGAGCACCCAGTCCCAGGCAGTACGGCTGAGCTAACTAGCTAACAGCAGCTACATTTTGCAGCAGTTACTTTTTCCATCAGGAAATTTTGTAAATCACAGAGAGTCAAGGCGAAGTAGCTGGAGAACATTAGAGGGAAAACCAGAATACATTTTAGTTGGTGGTGTGCCATTACCGCCGTAGTGTTATGCACTTGTTGCAACCTGAAACCAAAAGTTACATAGTGCAAGAATGGGCGTAAGAGGTGCAGAGTGGGAATGACAGAGGCCCCATTCACCCTATTACAGCAAATGATTTTAAAGCTGTTATTCTAGGGTAAAAAAGTTACATACTGGTGCTTCAAACGTAATGTCTAGAAGACATGGTTGATTTTTTTATTGCTTTACTGGAGATAGCAACTAGTTCCGGGAACTCAGTTGGTTCTGTTTTATGTTTTATGTTTTTTTTCATGCTCACAGCTGAAGCCTGCTCCTGGGGTTTTCTGTCCGTGTTCCAAGCTAAATTGGCATGTACGGGGTCACAGAGTAAATGGAATACACCTGAATAATACAAAAAAAAATCATCCACAGTATCAGAACAAAGCAAGTTGGAAGTAAACAGTATGGAACAGAGAATATTATAGTATAATTGTCATATTTGCAAAGCTCCCCATCTCTCTGATGAGCATGTTGTCATGTGAATAGAGCTGGGTTTTGTTTCTCAGCATGTATCTCTCCTCTCATTTCTGTCCTTTCAGTTTATCTCACTCTGCTGATCCCACTGTGCAATCAGATATGCAATTGTTACTATTTCTTTAGACAAAAACATGTTTTGAACGAAGGCGGCTGCTGAAGATGAGTCCCCTGAAAATTAAGCAATTGTGTTTTAATTGCTTCTCTTCTGCTCTAGCACATTTACTACTCCTCTCCTTTTAATTCATCCACCCCTCCCTCTTAATACAGAGGAAGAATAGAGGCAAAAAAAGAAAATAAAGCACTGTACTTTGACCCTCTTTCCTCTGTCCTTTCCACACTGCAACTAATGCAATTTAATAGGTTTGATTCACCGTGACATTATAAGCTCAGTCTGCATGTGTATGTGTTCATGGGCATGGTGCAATTTGTGTAGCTAAGATAAATCCACAGGATTGTTAGCCCAGTTTCTGTGGGATCGTATATTTTGAACTTTATGTCCTGTTGGTCTTTGTGCTGTCCAGTGGGCCTGGTTAAGCTAAAACCAGTGGAAAATCAATACAAGCCCTGGGAAACCCTGCAGGGAAGATGTTGCAGTCTTGGGATAGAATAGCGAAACATTGGGTAACAAGAATAATTTGACAGGTAGCTGTCTGTGTGCAGACACACAGCATGACTCTCAGTTAATATATGTAGTTCAATACTGAATATATATATCTGTTTATTGTTCATTAAGACTCAAATACAAGGGATCATATGTTGTGTTTTTCCGTGAGAGGAAGTTGTTATAATTATTTTACTTCAAATTAATGTGAATGGGATCAGTGTGATAAAGTTGATTCAATCACATTAACTCAAGCTTAAGTTCAGACTAGGAGAACTTTTACTCAAAGTTACAACCAATGAATAGCAAACCATCTTTATGGAGTGGTTCTTCGAAGAAGTGTCCAAAAATCGAATAAACTAGTGTTTTAGCTAACATCTTCACTGGTAAAATAAACAGAACAGTGTAAATGTTGTATGGTGTAGCTTGTACACAGTTGACACAGTATCAAGTTTATATGGTATGTGTTCTTGAATGTTCCTTTCTTTCAGTTGATAGCTACTAGTTAGCCTGCTGTGAGCACACATGAAGGATTTTTGCTCTGCCACTACTGGAGGAAGTATTCAGACAGAAATAGAAATACCACGATGTTAAATTACCACATAATGAGTAAAATTCCTGTATTTAAAATTAAGTAAAAGACAGCACATAAGTGTTATTTGCAGAATATTCTCTTAGTTAACTACAGTAGCAATTGGTGTCAGATAAATGTAGTGAAAGTTCTGCACCTGCTTTTGAAAGGTAGTGAAGTCGAAATATAAGGCAGCATGAAATTCTCTACAAGAACCTCAGAATGCACATAAATACTGTGCTTAAAGATCCCCTTCAGGCATGTATTAAGAAATATACAAATAGTCTGCTTAGACCAATAATGTGTTAATTTCTACATAAAAATCTTTAAAAAGGCATCTAGTCTTTCTACCTCTACTTACTTCTGAATCCAAGAGTCTATGAATATGCAAATTCTGTTCATTCCTAAGCTTCAACTTCATCTCACCTGTATAAATTGCATACTGGACTAGGGTTGATTTATAAACTTCCAAAGACTTGTAGACCTGCCCCTTTAAATCAGGTTTTTAATGAGCACAGAGAAACTTTTCACTTTCAGCAGATGAACTCTGCACATAAATCAGCTCAAACATCCAACTGTAGGAACAAGAAAAACATATTTTTGATTGGAGGACGACTGAGTGTAGTTACTTTCCACCGCTGTTTTCTGGTGTGACTTGACCTTTAAACTGCACTCGGCTCACTGTGGCATCCTGCTGCACTGTGTAGGTGTCCTTTTATTCTCTGTAGTTATGAAATGTCTCACCCGGGCTGTGTAGATAGACATCACTCATATACTAAAATAACTGAGGTTTGCATGCTCCATTAGAGACATGCATCTATCTTCTGTCTGTGTCTTCCTCTGTGCTTGTGTGCCTCACATTTCTCTCTGTGTAGCAGGTTACCGAGGACTGCAGACAGTGAAAACACATAGAGATTGCTCTCCTCCCAGCTTGACTGATCAGAAGCTCCCTGGTGGATGCTGCTAGATAAAGTGAAGAGGAGGATATAAGGGAGTAGGAGTTAGACTGGCTGCCGATGGATTAGCAGCCATGTTTACATAGTGGCTGATTTAGTCTGCTGGAGTTGCCCAAGAATGATTTATTGATACTGAGGGAGATGGGGAGAGTATTAGAAAGTGGGATGTAGAGGATATAGAGAGACACAGAGAGAGGAAGGGGAGACTCAGGTGTGTCTGCGTGTGGGGAGAAAGATCCTGTAAAACAGCTGGAAGAGCATGTCTGCATTGAATGTATAACACTTTACGCCTTAAAGTCAGAGGACAGATGTGTACATTTGGTGGTACATGTGCGCTTAAGAAGGCTGCCCCTTGCTTTTCTGAAGCAGGAGACACTGGGGCTCCGGAGGAAGGGACTGGAAGAAGTCAACCCAGATCTGTCATAAATACACCATTACCCATCATTCCGTGCACCTTCAGGCTGAACGGAGCAGGGGAGGGATGATGGGGGAGGATGAATGGAGGCAAAAAAAAGACCTCTCAGGGCCTCATCCTGCCATTCTGACTTCTGACGACTGACTTCATTGTGTAGAGCGGGTGACGGGCTTTTAAAGCATGTCAGACAGAGAATCAGAGCCAAGTGGTTGGCAAAATATAGGCTGCAATTGAAGGAATGTGGAGTGCAGCAAAAATATGACTTTTATGTGTTGAATAGCGAGATGATCTCGTCCTTTAAAAGCATGTGTGGGATCATAAGTACAAATGCTTCAATGGTGAATTCACCAAAGGATGGCTCCTAAACAAATATAAGGTGACAAAATAGTTAGCGGCTAATGGCGACCAAAACGTTATCACAATAAGGATGAAAGGAACACATAAGACAACCCTGGTAAGTGAAAGTAATATTCTTTATACTTTTGTGCTTCAGATTTGTTGTATGACTGTAAAATAGAGGGAAATAATTTTAAGAATTCACATTAAGAGATGGTACAGTGAATGAAGAAGAAGCTTTATATAAACGTTGATATAAGTTGGAAGAACTTTTATATTGCTGCATTCCTCTTATTTGTAATGTACTGATGGTCTTCATTGTATTGTATGAGTTCTTTAAAGCACCTTTGTGAAAGTGGTTACCCATAGTGATGATCCACTTAGTTTCACTGAGCTTTTCAGCTCACTGTCGGCCCACAACTTTACTGTTTCGGTTCCCTTTCACCACTATCATAGTGTCGTTTTTGGCTGCCGCGGGTTGCTGTTTCAGCATTAAAATCTCTAAAAACAATTCAGCACCAAACAGCAGGCAGACAGAGTTAGCGACTTGATGGTGAACATAGTGGACCATTTAATAGCCGAAGAGTCAGACATTTCCCTCTGGAGACGAAAACAGAGCTAAAAGAAGGTGGATATTGGATTTACTTATATATTAATGTTGCTCTTTAAGATATAACTTTAGCAAAAAAAGAAAGCTGTACATTTAGTCATCGAACCAGAGCTGAGTGGTAAAGTATATGAAATGAAGGGCTTGAATGTTAGTTTCCCTCGTTATTTAAGAAAACAACATAGAAAACAAAGATGGCAGTGTGTGACAGATATTGCAGACATTGATTAATAAGAGAAAGGCAAGAAAATAACCACATAATCAGACAGCAATCCTGTAATTATGTCGCCAGTGTTATTTATTTCTCTGAAGGGGAACCACTGGATTATTTTTGTCACCTGCTGATACTGCATCATTTTAGCTCCCAGGAGACCACAAACACACCCACACACACAAAGGGCACCTGCATTTATTAGCATTATCTTCAAAGATGTCCATGATGTATATGTGAACTGCCAACAGTTTCCTTAATATGCCCACATTTCTCTCACTTCTGTCCATCCTTTGGTCTTGAAGGAGAAGAAGAGGAGGAAAAGGAAGAAGCCTTGAAGGCTTGTTTTAGAGCTGTGTGCATTAACACCACCTGATATAAAATGTATTCCAGGCTCTACACCATGTTCTACACACATACACAGCTACACACACACACACACACACACACACACACATTATTCTCAGTGGGGATCTCTTTATTATTAAAATGTCTAGCAGTGCCCTTTAGGCCTTTCTCCATCACATCACCTGGCAGTCTGCACCCTCACACACCCCTGATGCTATGACAAGTCCTCATTAGTTGCACTAATACCACACACACTCACACACAACAAGATACACACGCACTCTCTCTACTGGGCAACTGGACATGGTGTGTAGCCCTTGCTCCACTGCTGCTGTGTATCTCCTGCTGATTGATATGCTAAAACATACTGCTGCTAAAAGCTCACAGGCAGAACATATTTTATAATTACCTTAAAAAGAATAGTGCCCACTTTACACCTGGTTTGGCTCTGGCTTGCTGGCATTAAATGTGCCTCTTTCACCCAAAGCACAAATTGCAACACAAGTAATATCCTGATGTTATATTTACATCCTCATAACTGCTTTTAACAGCAGATGCTGTATCTAGCCATTTTTTTCAGTAGGAAAAGATCTTATTAATAACATAAACAATGCTCTTTAAGTGTCCCAGTTAGTTATGACGGTGATCCAGCATGAACAACACCAGGACCCTGAAGCTGAAGCAGCTAAATGGATTCCAGCTGTCATTAATTTTATTATGTACAACTATGCTTTTTATACTTTGTAGACACGTAAAACAAAACACTGAAGGAAATTACAAAAATTGAGCTGCGAATGTCAAATGCGTAAGGAAAAGTCTGCTAATGACTAATTATCTCTTGTTGTCACAGAACATGAGGGTCTATCTTGAGTATGATTAGACTATTTTTGTGGTATTTCTTTTTACAGCTGCAAGGTTTACTTCACATATATGATATTGATATGATATGATAAGATATTTTAAAATAAAATATTATTAGCATCCCCCATTGCTACCATTCAAAGAAATATGATTGAGATTTAAGGAAAACAGAGTGCAGGTTTAGGGTTTGAGAGAATGAAAATCAGAAGCATTTACTGATTGATTTTATAAAAGACAAAGATTCAGTGTGTTAAAGTGCAGCTAGAGGATTAAATGTTGATGTTGTATTCCACTTTGATTTTTTTGAGGAATGTAGACGAAGCAACAGTTGGTTGGATGGTGACATACATGCCACAGGTGCTTTATTCAAGTGGTTATGGTACTATTTTTGTCAAATGAAAAGCATATGTTCTGATCACAGCTCCTGAAATAGCCCAGGTATCACCACAGTGAGGAAACTTGACATATTAATTCACAGTGTACAGGTCTGGGACACACAGTATTAGCCTAGCTTAGCGCAAAAACCGAGAAGAGGGGGAACACCTCATATTTCACAGTCAAAAATAAAAGAAACACTTCCAGCAACTACAATTCAAACTACAGTATCATTAACACTTGGGGGAATTGAAATGACAGAAACAGATCAGTTGCAATTGATTATCTTCATGTTTTTGCTGAATGCACACAACAGTGAATCTTACTGACCTCAAACAAAAACTATGTTTGAACTGTCTATTGCTGGTTTTGTACAGGATAATGAAAGCATCTCTCTCAGCCTTACAATAGAGTTCGCAGGAAATAAATCACTCCTATAAAACACAAATGCACATGCCATGTTTCCCGTAACAGCTCATTTCAAAAACACACAGCTTTACTCACATTTATCATCTTCAACAGCACCTGGGGCATTTTGTTGTTGCTGCGCATTTCAGCTGGCTCCAGCGCCAACCTCCCTCTCACACCCCTTTTAGCAAATTAGACCGTTTAATTAGGAAAAGCTCATTTGTATCAAATCATTTACATGGTGCAGCCAGCCTTTGCCAGGATATTCTAATTGATTATTGTTGCCTGAGGTGCTCTTGGCGTGTGTGGATGTGCCCGTGTGTGCGTGTGTATTCTTGTAAATGAGTAAATGACTTTGTGGTAATGATAGAAAGAAAGAAACTTTATCACTGGTGATTGCTATGGTCATGCATCCATGTACAACAATGTAAAAGCAGCCTATTAAAATATCTCTTTGTAATAGATATGTGCTTTTTTCTTTGTGGCAAATATTTTCAGTAATACTTGTAAGTGCTGTTGTTCACTTTTCTTTTTATTTCAGTGGTTGAACACATCTATGCTCTGAAGTGCATCTTAGCACACTCTTGTGGTGACATATTCCATTCAGTCACCTCAACAAGCACCACCCACTGACAGGAAACAAGTTCCTTGATTTCATAGTTCCCTTTCATAAAACTCCATTTAGAAATAAAACCCTTTCCATGGTTGCTCCAAAATGCTTCTGTTGAGCTGAGTCCCATTGAGGAAAAGAACAAGCCTACTTCCCCATTGATACTTACAAATGACCCTTTGATGAGGCTGCTCTTTGACCCTTTTAACAAAGCTGAGTGAACGAGGGAGAGCCGAGAGCATGAGGGTTTGAAGGATATGGGATAAAGAACAGAGAAAAAGAGACGACAGATTATTAGAATTCATCCAGCGGTGCAATGAACGGCCTTTCAGCGGTGAGTTCTTCTTTCTATTCAGCAGCTGCACAACAAAGAGACATTAAATTATAACCAAATGCAGTTACCATGGCACCCCATGTGAGTAAATGTATCAAAATCTCACTTCTCTTTCTTTGTATCTCTGAGGCTTTTTTAGGAGCATCCTAATAATTACAGCCAGAGGGGAAGAAAGATGTTCAGAGGTCTCAGTAATGAAAAAGACACTTTTTCCACAAAAAAGCATAAATGGAGTTGGAGACAGGGGTATGGAGAACACAAGGTGCTGGTTACTAATAGGTATAATGCCGTAAATGGCATATTATACAACTGACATCTGAAATTATTTGAAACTGAAATATCATGCAGTGTACATAATTACAATTAACTGGGGGAGTGGAGAAATATGTTCATTTACCTGTAATTAACATTTGCCTTATAAAGACTGCACATGTCCCTGTCAGCTTTTAAAGTAGTCCAACCTGAACCATCATGCATTTGGAGATCTAAATAAAGGTGAACATTGTAAGTTATTCCCACAATATTGAACTATTATCTAGTGAAAACATGAAATAATGGAAACAGCACCCATAGCTAATTAACATGTATTGTACATGCTGGAACCATTTCTTGAAGAACATTGGCACAATGCAACTTACTGTAAAACCAAAACTTATCTTTTTGATTACTTAATAAACAAATTAAATATAATGTGGTAATAAGTCAGCTTTTGAGGTGCGTGTAGGTGTATTTTTTAACTTTGGACAGAGCGAAGTTAGCTCAGTGTTTTTGCTAAACTGAGCTTATTGCTACCTTGCTCTAGCTCCTTGAGTCACACACAGACATGGGACTGATATTGATCTTCACAAAATGAATATGAATGTTTCCCAAAATGTCATTTGAAATAGCTATAACTGAGAAAAAAAAGACGGAATATTCCTTTAATGACTGAATGCATCAATAGTATGGAAAAACACTGTCGATGCATAGGAAGAAGAGCTTTGCGTTTAGCCCGTGTGTGTTTAGACCACAGGAATTGATTTTGTGCTTGGGGACAAGGAATAATTCCACATCTCTGCCTGCAAATCGTGGAGACAACACAACCAATTTCACACTGCCTCTGGACACTCAGATTTACATGCCACACCAGAACAGAAAATATTTGAAAATGTATGAATGGACTGAAAATGCATGGTGCGCTTTAGAGATATGCCCTGTTAGGTGAGACCTAAA
This sequence comes from Morone saxatilis, assembly GCF_004916995.1. Lineage (NCBI taxonomy): Eukaryota > Metazoa > Chordata > Actinopteri > Moronidae > Morone > Morone saxatilis. Next base: position 9,786,740 of record NW_023339740.1, on the reverse strand, counting down.
TGTCATTCAAGGTTAGGGAAAAGGACATCGTTTTTACACCTAACAGATCCTTCAGCAAGCCAGTAAGTGTGTGTGTGTGTGTGTGGTGGTGTGTGTGTGTGTTGTGTTAAGCGAGAAGAGACAGCGGAAAGAGAGAGAGAAAGAGAGAAAAGAGAGAGAGAGAGAGAGAGATAGGAGACTAGAGAGAGAGAGAGAAGATATCTCATAAAGAGATGCCATGTCACATCACATGGACTAACATGTTATGATCTACTAGGTTTTGGCCAAATTGACCCATCCATCAACAACAAGCAGCCTGGTGGTGCAGAGAGGGGGGTGGGAGAAGGGGTTAGGAAAGAGGTTGAAACAGAGATGGAGCAAGACAAAGAGACAGAGACGGTTTGAGGAAATGCATGAACGGAATTAAATTAATTAAACATAAAAAGAATATTATGATGTGACTTTTGAACCTTTAATAGAATTTTAATTTGCATCTTCATTTCTTGTGCAGATGTTACACATACACGCCCATACCTCCAAAGCCCTACAAATTAGCTCTTTTTTTTTTTTTTTTTACTTTTAGAAACCCTGCTGTGAATTAAATTTAACTTGTCTATGACAGAACCAACAGGCTCCTTTTCTGTTGTGCACATTTGATCATATTACTCTGACCAGAGACGGATGGAACAAAGCACTTCTTTCCATCTCTGTTTATTCTTTGTCTCTTGTCTCAAAATGCCAGAGCCAGTGTGTCGACAAATCCAGCTTTTTCCCTCTGTGATCCAAACCAGATACATGTGTAGTCAGATCAGTGAGAGTGGGGGACTGTGGGTAAAGAGAGGTGTTTGAGGTTCCTTTCTCTTTTGGTAATGAATTGGGTAAAGATGAAGGGAGTGTGGACAGAGATAACAGCGCTGTTGTTAAGGTTTTATGAAGACAGATGTGAGAAAATATCGGGTTCAAATAGTCGAATCATAAATGAAAGCATGTTGACCCATGATGTAACTACAAAGTTTATTAGCCTCAGTATCAAAGGCAACACAAGCTTCTAAATGCTTCTCCACTAATTGAATTCAGTTGCAATGTGTAAGTTTGTAAAGTAATGAGAGAGTAACCCAGAGACAAATTAGATTATTTAAATACATTATCGTTCTGTTTACACTACACTACACTAAACGCACCAACAGTTCTATACACATATCTGTTGCAATACAACAGCAATACATAATGCTAATGATTTGATGTAATGATACATTTGCATTACAAGTATTATACTTTTCATGTTTAGATCTACTTACTTTGGAGTATTACAGGTATTATTTAGACAGACTAATTTTTGTTTTTTGGGTGAGTTTTTCCTCACCAGAATCAAGGGTCTAAGGACGAGGGTGTTGTATGTTGTACAGATTGTAATGCCCCCTGAGGCAAATTGTGATTTGTGATTTTAGGCTATATGAATAAAATTTGACTTGACATGACTATATTTTTCAATCTTTAACCAATGTTTAGGACAAATGCTGGCTGCAGAAACGGGATACATGCATTTTTGACTGTGAAGTGAAAGGGGAAGACAGCCATGTTCAGACACATCAGAAAAAGGATTTCTTTGTAAAACAAATACACAAGATAGTATTGTATGTGCAATAGCAAAAATCCCATCTATTAAATCCACAAGAAGACTTTAGAATTCATTAAAACATGATAAAATGTATTTAAACCCATTAACACTCATTGAACAATTAATGATTAATCAATGTTCACACACTGAAGAAGTCTCCTGCACACTGGCAGCCCTCTGTTACCATGGACATGCCCCCTATTGTTAACACTTCTATGCTCAAAATAAATCCAACAGTTATCAGCCAACGTGTTAATAAAGCACATACCTTGCTTTTGACAGCAACCATTAAAACCCATAGAACTTTTGAACCTGAATTAATTGATTAAATGATTAAATGACTGTGACAATAACAATGATGGAAATGGTGTGACTAATGTGTTATCTTACACTGGCTGAAGTGAATCAAAACAGGAAAGTTGTGGGCTGTAAAATCAAAACAATGTGTTAAAAGATGCGAAAACAGTGCTGAAATATATATGAATATTATATTCCATTTCTTCCAATAGAGCCTCCTAAATGATACAAAGAGTTACAAGTTAAAAGATCAACTCCAGACATGCATTAAGACATATAGACAAATAGCCTGCTTGGAACAGTAATATGTCTGCAATGTGCCCGCAAAAAAACATTCTCACCTTAGAATCCTTGAAAATGCATCTACTCCCTCTACCTCATTAAGAATCAGATTTTCAGTGAGCACAGAGAAACTTTTCACTTTCACTTTTCAGCAGATGAATGTGAAAACATCCTTCTAGAGTCAAACTCTGCACAGACAGCATTCAAACAGCACACTGTAGGGACAAGAAGAAACACT
>NW_023339740.1:9772847-9784226 GCF_004916995.1 Morone saxatilis | reverse complement strand
GGGGGGGGGGGATAAGCAAGATCGATCACAGGGTTAAAAAAACCCTTTAAAGATCTTCTCCCAGCGAGAAAAAGCCACCAGGTCACAAGTCACGACCGAGAGACACATGAGAGACAGAGAGAGTTTAGACTAAAGACAGCCATTCTCCCAGCTGACCAGAAGTGCAATATCATGTATCTTAGAGTCAAGCTTGCCATTAAAACAATAAAAAAACATGCCTCTTAGAGTCTTACGAAACACTTTGGATTCATACTCTGGATCTAGTTTGGGACTTTGCAAAGGAACAACACATGTGCCTTTGAAGGCTTTTGGGTCCAAAACAAATTGAAACATTGTTAATATTGCTGTAACAGGACACTGAGGGGACCACATGTTGTAAGGACTTAAGTCAGTGTAGCGTCATAAGGACAAGAATGAATCAAGGGAATGCCAATATAAACAAAATGACCAGGAATGACAAAGCCAAAACTGTATTTTATTTTATTTTATTTTTTTGTGTTGCTTGGGACCTTTTTTTTTTCGTTTCCATTTTGCATACACAGGAAATATCGATTAGTTTCTAACACATTCCGGACATATTTATTGTCACAACTGTGCTGTATGTCAACATCATCATTGTAGAACTTCCCACAATGTGTAAGTGATTACTTTATCCACCAAACTGCGGCTCAAAATAACAGAGCGTTCAGAAGCACTCTTCCTTTGTACATCTATGTTAGAATGAACCAGTCCTTTCATTCCTTTGATATATTTTTTGTATTATTGGACAAAGCGATATGACATAATGTCATGTGTACAAGCGCATTATCACTACTATTTATAATAAAATAAAAATTCTGAAAATAGCTGCTGTTTTATCCATTCTTTATTCAGCTGATGGTAATTACTAAATGGAGTCTTTGTATTTATTTTTGCCACAACTTGAGAAAAAGAAAGCGAGCGATTGTGATTCACTCTATAGAAGAATACGATTGCACTCGGAGACAAATGTGTACTTTTGAAGGCGCTCATGTGAACCCTCCAACCAAAATAGGCCCGGCCAAATGGGGATCACCAGACATTAGATTGGACACTGAACACAACAGGCTTTCTCACGGATGGCTGTAAATGCTTAGACATCTGCATTGGTGTGTATTAATACCCCCGCTGGCCCCCGCTACTGCAACAAACTGACTTTTGTTTAACAACCTCTCGGATAAAGAGAACAAGCCTTAAAGCGTTTTGGACAAACGGCACACCCAGCCCCTCTAAAAACCTCTGCAACCCATCCACCCTGCTTACATACACAGGGCCCACTCTGTGTGTGTGTGCAAACATGCATTCATACATTTATGTTCATGTTCACATTTAGTGGGTTGTTTCTGTGTGTGTGTGTTCATGCAGCCTGAGGGTATTAAGCCTAATTATAACATTCTTCTGATTAATCGTGTCTGCTTGCAGGCCTCGGAGGGGTGGCGCTGTGTGCAGCTCGTGCAGCGGGACCACACACTCTATAAATAAAGTCTAAGTCAATAACAACGTTAAGGATCACTCATAGTCTTGTCAGCTCTGTTTGCTAAGCCTGAATAATTCAGCCAATGAGAGGACACTGAGACACACACACGCCAACAAACACGTGCACACACACTCTGGAAAAGTACAAGCAGTGGTGCTTTAATCACCTGCGGATACACACTTTGGCGTACAGATGTGCACCAACTGCATGTAGGCTACATTTGGGCACACACCCACACACACACACACCACCACACACACACACACACTGTTTGCTTTCTTAATCAGTCCATACCATTAAAGATGAAGACAAATCACACCTGCAAAATTCCAAAGCTAAGACATTACTGTTATTAATGAAGCCTCCCCTGAACTGAAAAGGCTATTATTTCTTTAATACACCCCAGAGTGTAGTTAAATGGAACTATTTTAATGGTATTTCATACTGCCTGATAATGACAGATTTTTGGATTAGACCAACAGGTCTTTTTGCTCCACACATACAGCTATATTCAAAATAAATCCAAATTAAATAAGCAATTCTTTCCCCTTAAAATAGTTTTTTTTTTTCCATTTCAAAATGGAAACCCCCCCCTTTACGTTTCAGAAACACAAATTTAAGCCACTGGCGTTGGTCATATAGCTTTACAAATGCATTAAATGAGCCTTGTTTTTTTCTTAGATTCTTTTGTTTTATGGCAGTACACAAAATAGTCCCTCACTGCCTGCTGGCTCAGGGTTCACACCTGTGCAGAGTTGGACTGTTGGCTCTGGGCTGCAGCGCAATTATTTATTAAGGTGTTAATTATTTTTATGTTCTACATAGTGTGAGTTGATGCTTTTAAAGACTCTCCTGCTGAGACAAATATGCTCCTGCTGCGCTCGGTTTAGACTTCTGAAGTAAAACTTTTCTAATGTGAAAGCCCATTAAGCCCACATACACACTAACTCACTCTTTGTCACTCTCGGACAAACACACACATTAAGGGAAACACTCATGGCCTTGTATAACCATGTGATCCAGTAACTCACATCTTTGACAACCCCCTGGGTTAAAGAATTTGTTTTTTTCCTCAGTGTTGTGATCTAACATGACCTCTAGATCATGCCAGCAGCTGCTTCTGTCATTCTCACTATGTTAAATGTGAATGTGTGTGTGTGAACCCGATCTGATTGTGTGCGTGTCTGTCATGTGTGTTGTGGCTCTTTGTTTGAGTGGCCACAATAAATAACTTTAAAATAATTACGTAGTGGAGGATAAAGCCATTGGCACATTGATGCAGTGTTTAATACGAGAGGTTTTCAGTTGGACTCTGATGACCAGCTGGCTGCTGTTTGCATGTTCTCCCCGTGTGTGTGTGTGCCCCAGATGTTCCGGTTTCTTTCTACGGTCCAAAGACATGCATGGTACAGTAGGTAAAATGGAAATTCCATCTAGATGTGAATGTGTTTGTTTAGTTCTGAAGAGAATGAGCAGTTCAAAAATGGATGAATGGATGTATAAACCTTTGAAAAGACCCATTCACTATGATGTAAATGAGCTTTTATTAAATTTGCTGAGGCAAAAAATGTGACTTAGCCTAACTCATGGCCTACTTGTATCTAGTCCAGCCAGAGATGTCTGACAAATATCTAAACACTGAATACTGCTGTGAGGTTGAGAAACACTAATGTTTATTTTTTTTAGAAATTATATTTCCCTCTCTTAAAGTGACAGACCCCAGTTAAAAGTAAGTGTGAAAACACTCCCAGTCCACACAATACTCTATTTTGTTTGCAAAATAAAAAAGCAGATTTACTTACTGGCACACTATGAGCAAGCAACAACCCATGTACAGATTTATTCTAAAGATCCCCTCCGGATATTTATTGAGACATATATACAAATAGTCTGCTTGGAACAATAATTTTGTGTCTTACATGTTTTCCCCTAAAAAAAGTTCCACATTAAAATTCTTAAAAATGCATCAAGTTCTTCTACCTCATTAGAAATGCCACAATCTATGAATATACACATTTTGTTAAAATTTTAAAGTGTTCCTGCTGGACACAAGATGTCTCCTTATACATACATACACACTTATAAACTGTATAAACTGCCTTCCAAACTTTTGTGATGTCACAAATCATGCTTGTAAGCCCCGCCCCTTAAAAATCGGATTTTCAATGAGCTCAGAGAAACTTTCCACTCTCAGCAGATGAATGTGTAAACATCCTTCTCTTGTTGAACTCTGCACAGACATCATTCTTCACGGTGAAGATCAAACATTGCACTGTAGGAACAAGGAACAAGAAGAAAAACATATTTTTGGGTGGAGGGGGACTTTAAATAAGGTTATGATCTTCCAGACTACATGCACAGGAAGAAATGCTTTTAACTGAAGCACTAGTTTAGTGTAGATGGAGTAAAGCAGGTGTTGCAGTGCATCAGTTAGATGTGTGCCTCCAGAGGAAAGCCTCAAAATTTGGAAAAAACAAAACAGCTAGTAAACTGTAGCTTTATAGTCATTAGATTTACCCTGCATCTTTGACCAATCGAATTGCTACCTGTCATACATCAGGTCAGACAAACAGTTATTGAACTAAAAGGCAGCCTCCCTAACAAAGCTGCTGCCTTCAGAGCACATAGTTATCAGCAGAAGGATTTCCGATAGAAGCTGCTAAAAGATCTTCCGGCTGACTATCCACACACCAAGGTTGCTGTAAGTGATGATACAAGTGGAGAGATAAGAGGGGCTAACTAACCAGATAATCAGGACTTAGTTTTCCCCATTTCCCCTCCCACACTGCCGCAGCTGGCCTTTGGAGCTCAGCGTAGCAGACAACCTGAGCTCACAGGTTGGGAGAAGAAGGAAGATAAAGTCAATACCTCTGACTGCCGTGGGATCCCCCAAAGAAGCTGAGCAGAAAAAACAAAAACAGATCGACAGGGATAATAAGAAATCTGCAGAGGCATGTTCAGGTGCACACTGTGAGTACATCAGCCAACTATTTATATCAGCTGCATACAATACATCCTCTTTAACTTGCTACATCAGTAGCAACTATCACTTGGACCATTTCTTTTCTTCTTTTCTGTCCTCTTCTCAGCGCCATCCCATGGCTTTCAGTTTCAGAAAAGCTGTGTATTATTATTTTTTTCTGTAAGTGAGGATGGAAGAGAGGCATAGAGAAAAATCCATAAGCCTCTCTGTCTCTGATCCCATTCTCAACGAAGGCATTATTTTCAAGAAGCACTGGCTTCAAGCGCCTCCTGAGCCTCAATGGTTTGGTACTCAATCATGCAACAGGTGTGCTTTCTCTTCCACTTCTTCCCTCTCTCGCTGTGTCTTTCTCATGCACCGGCGGCAGTACAGGTGATTCTCTCCTCATTGTCATTCGGCAGTCAGTCGTGTATGAAGGTCAATACTTTGAAGGAGGGCATGAGAGGAACAAGCCAATCAGAGGGGAGAGATGAGACGAAAGTGTGATTGACTGACTTGGTGGGGGTGGGCAAGGGGTGGGAGGGGGGTGAGGGCACCAAAACGGAATATGCATACCCAATGAGGAATCAGGAGATGAAAGGGCCTTGTTGCTACGGCAACACACCTGCCATGGTGGAATATCGGTGTGGCTTCATTGATATGAGGGCTACAGGGTTTCAGACCATGGGGTTTTGAGTGAGGTTCGGTGGAGAGCTCGTTTGTGTGTGTGTGTTGATCACATACTTGTGTTCTTGCACATGTATGTAAAAAACCTGCCACACTTGAAATGCACCTGTGACAACACTGTCTTTATCAGTTTCTCTCTTAGGCCTCTTTGCTGCTGATGATATGAATCAAACTCTGAAGCTTCATGAAACAATAAGAAATACGTTTTGTTTCTTAGCACCCTCTTTTTTGTCTGGTAGTGAAATATCTGGCAATATTGCTACATTATCAGTCTTTAACATTAAAATAGTATTTAAATATATTAAAACACCATAAAAACATTGCAGATGATCATACAGTTTCATCAAGTCCACTTTTATCTGACGGTTTCCAAAGACTACCCTGAAGGCTGAACCGATTGTCCTCTCACGGTCCTGAGTCTGCTAAATAATTGGTCAGATTATCAGAATTGAGTTGTCATTTCCTTGATGCTCCAAGGGTCGTGGTCCTTTAGCTGATAAGGAACACAGATAACACTGATCAAAGATGTATAATACAACTTATCATACTGTAAATCCCACATGGTTTACTGCTGATAAGGAAATGATATATTTGTTTGGCTTTTTGCCGTAGCCATTTTTCAATTTGCCGGCACACTAGCATCATATGTACTGTGTGAAAAGATAAAATCACCCATCATACAAATGTATTATACTGACTGTATGGTGGAAGATAACCTTGGTGGACTGGTTCCATGTATGATACAGAAAATTGTCATATTCGGATATCTTGAGCATCTTAAGGGTCTTTTGAATCATTTTGGATGCACACAAATATTTTTGTTTAGGTTTAGTTCAATCTTGTCAAAAGTATCACTACATCTTTAGAAGGACAACTGATAACAATAGCCTGGTCACCACTAATATGGAGGGATAAAGGACAGCGAAAAAAAGTAGAAGACTTTTGACTGCCTCGAGACAGAAACACAGTGATATTAGAAAAATACACGAGTTATCCTCCCTGCAAGGCCATATGGAGAAAAGGCCTCGTCCTCCTCCTCCACGTCGCTTCTCCTCTCTCCCTCTCTCATTTATTTCAATTTGTCATGCTTTACTTTTCCCTTAAGAGAGCACGCTTGCTGGTGAGCGGCCCCATATAGGCCGCGAAATTGTGTCTGCGCCTGGGCTGTAATGAAACATTTAGATGCAGGGGAGAGTGATGGTTGCGCATTAATACAAGTGGTGGTGTTGCCAATGCAAGCCTCGAATCCAAGCAGCCGACTCAGCTTGCCACTCCAAACAGCATGGTGGTAAGAGATGTCTCGTCTCTCAAGTCAACACAGTTTTTTTCTCCTAAGGAGGGGTCAAGGGTTTTCCAGTGGTGCATGATGGTTGAGAGCGTTTGTTGATATCTGATGAGGTGATATGGCACCATGAAATGAAAGTCCTGACTAACATCAGCACAGGTCAACACATTGTGATTTTGCCAATAGTGTAATGCTGAGCAAGACTGCATTGATGCTGACAGAAATTATTGATTAGACTGAAGCATTTTTTGCAGCTAGACATATAAATATATGTTATGATGTAAAAAGGATACTTTGTAAACATGTTGTCGTAGTAATGATAGCCAACTCAGCTATTAGCTACTGTACAGTATAAACATGTATAATATTATCCATAAATATCATATAGTGTTTAATTAAGGTCCTTTAAGTACAAAACTTAAGTACTCTGTTAAAAGTAAAAGTCCATTGAAAATGTCGCCTAAGTAAAAGTACATTAGCATTGTTAGCAAACTGTACTTAATGAATCATAAATAAGGAATTACAATTCCAAAACAGTCTCTGTGAATTATATTAGATTAGTTTATTATTGCATTAATGTGTAAGTGGCATATTACTGTTGTAGTTTGTTGAGGTGGAGCTAATTTTAACTTTCTATATACTGTAGGGTATTTAATGTTCAGTACAACATCAGCTGTTTTGTATGTAAATCTAAATCTGTAAAGCAACTAAAGTTGTCAAATGGAGTAAATGGAGTAAAAAGCACAATATTTCCTTCTAAATTGCAGTGGAGTATAGAAATGTAAAGTAGCATTAAATAGAACCTCAGATGAGTACTTAGTTACATTCCTATATATATCTTATATTATCTGTCAGTTATCATTATTGCGTATGAAGTCATTACAGCAAACCTTAATTAAATACAAAACACACAATCAAAAACAGATGTGTAGCGACTATTTTTAACTGCTGTGAAAAATATGAAAATAAATGTGTCACTAAGTGAACATTGCTCACTGGAGGTAAATTAACCTCTGCCAGTCCCAGCTGTGTATAAAAACTATCCTCAAACCAAATCCCTCCATAGTCAACAACCCACCACATGTTGCTGTTGCATACCGTATGCTGTTGTAGATATTAAAATTTTAAAGTAATGTATTATTTTCCTTCAAAAGCATTAGCATTCATCTGCATGCGCAAACCTGCTAAGGGGCTAACCCTTGCCTTAGGGTGTTAACTAAAAGAAAGGCAATGGACAAAGCTTACACTTACTTATGTATGAGTGCTGTACACAGATTTTGCCTTTTGCAAATAGCTCCTCTCATCTTGCTCTGTAGATCAATTGGAACAGCACAATAAATATATGAATTTACTGTGCTGCTATGCATGTTTAATATGCATATCACATTATATGAGAAATGTATTATATATGTTTCTTGACATAGCACAACCTACATTTGCTCATATCTGAGAAGTACATGCTTGCTTTCAAGCAATACACCGGTTGTATTCTTCTCTGATGACCCTAAATTGTTATGCCTCTTTTTACCCGTAAAGCATGCATCAGCTACAAAATCATTAAAATTCACCAAATTTAAATTCAGATGCATTTGTCCACATATCTACACAACCCTCCCTTTGATATAATGCCAGATTTCCCACATTTATTCAACATTTCTGAAATAAAATAAAACCAAAGGAATATCCAGTGAAGTTGACAGTTTCTTTTTTCTGTTTTTATCCAGTGCTGGCTGTGGCTTCAGGCACACACTCTGTTCATTACTTGCATAGCTCCAATGAGACTTTACATTTTCAGAAGAAAGATGTTTTGTGTGTGTGTGTGTGTGTGTGTGTGTGCGTTTGTTTCAAAACCCGGTTAAGGGTCTGACATTGTAAGACAGGGAGAATACACTTGTGTTATTGAGAGATCAAAGTGAGGCATGTCATTGTAAATTCTTACATCTCGTTGCTATTGGAGGTAATAGGCACACTGAAACTGTGATTTGTTATATGCTACTTTAAGCTTTGCAAGAAACTGTGCATTTCGAATGTATGAGAGAGACAGACAGAACAGACAGCCAAAGTCAGGATGTGCCTGGTTTATGAAGGTTTATATTTATTGCCCAGTTCTATATTTCCACCAATGGGTTCACAAAAAATGACTTACCAAACAACTCTGGTGTATTTAAGGAAATCGGACAACCTATTTCACTTGTTCTGGTATATAGGCAATGGCTGCAGTAACAGTAAGGAATGGAAAATTATAACAATTAGTTGCATTTGCTCTTAAACAAGACTGAAACTCATGTTGCAATTGTTGCTCTGTGAAGTTGTACAAAGGCACAGTGGAGCTTTGAGCTAAATGCTAATGCTAAATGTCAAAGGATGACAATAGATGTAACAGTTCATCCTGTGGAGGACATCAATGTCTGTACCTAAGGCATGGCATTCTTTCCCATAGTTGTCCAGAAATTTCACTCAAAACCCCCACAATGTCAACCTTAAGTTCAAGAAGAACAATTGGGGGCTCAGCAAAGTCAAAGTAAATCTAGAAATCATGAATGTCTGTACACAATTCCACAGCCATTTCCAATACTTGTTAAGATATTTCAGACCAAGGTGGTGGCCGCCTGACAGACCTACATTTCCATCCCTGGAGCCACACTGCTTGCACCAGCACATAGCTCTGAGAGAACACAAGGGAGAAAATAAATCGTGCGATGTATTAGTGTTATACAGCATTAGAGGCAGAACACACAATTTGTCACTCCTTGAGATGGATGCTGTAGCAGCTGAGGACAAGGCCAAGCTTCAGTAAAAACACATGTTCTATACTGAGTCCTCATGTGGCTCACAAAAGAGACACAATAGAGAATGGCAATAAAGCAAAATCAGTGAGGAGAAGAAAAAAAGAGAGAGACAGAGGTTAAATTAGCATTTGATAAAAGACACCAGAAATGAGCTTGTAAGACATTCATTCAGTCACATGACTAATGTCTTCTTGGTAGTGGGACCATGCAGCCTGTATGATCATAATTTGTGTCGTAACCTCAAGCTATAGCATAACTTATGCTCTATAGGCTTATACATTTGCCTTATGGGTTCCCAGAACCAATTTTAAAATGGCTCAAATCTTCCCCAGTAAGTCCATTCATTTGCACTGTGCAAGCAGCACGACAGACTTATGACATAACCATCATGGCTAATGTAATTAGTCTATAGTTATAAAAAGAAAGGGCGGTAATGAATTGTTTAATTCTGGAGCGAGAGTAATCCGTTTTCCTGCTTAAAAGTTCTATTATCTCATTGTAACATATCCTCTCTGAGAGGAGATGTTAGACTTGCTTGTTGAACATTGTAAGTGTAGGTAGCCTGCACTGTGATGGACAAATCCTGCATTAACACTTGAACGCACGGTGGTAATAACAGTCACACAATTATGCACATACACACAAGCTAGGAGCATCATAACTCTCTGTCCTGTTGGCCCTGTCATTCTGATCTCCCCCTCAGGTGATGAGGGGAGCAGAGGTGGAGGGACTCTGGGCAGGAGTGCCTCAGGTCTTTTACCAAGGGGCCCATATAGACTCTCCTGTCTGCTGAAGGGTGAAATGAGCCCAGGTAGAGCATACTGAGCAATGGCTGGTTTAGCGAGACCAGATAGAAGGCTCTTCCACCTTTAGCCCTCCTGCATGTTTTCCAGCTGATAAATTGCATATCTGGTCTGGGAGTGTGGAGCAGGGATGGTCCATCAGTTTTTTGAGTTGAGAGGCGCTCAGCTCATAGTGTGTAGGATGGTGGTGATGCTATTGGTGGCTGTGGGGATGTTAGCTCAAAATTCAGCTGATGTTTGCTTGGCTGGCCATGAGTGGCTTACAATCAATTAATCAATAAGGCTCAATACAGTAGCTGGAATTAAACCCACTCTAACAACTATCATAAGCTTTTTTTATGACTAGGTATCAGTAACAGATATTGAACATGTACTGTGTCTGCTACATAGCACAGGCAAGTATTGAATTGTGCATTTTTGCTGGTAAATGTAATCAAAAAGTAAATATAGCTCTTTTAGAAATCTGGAGTCTTCATACTGAGGCTACTTTATACAGCACAACAGTAACTGTAAAACCTCGCACTGTTTAACAACCCAATGCATCACCTCTCCCCAAGAGCAAAAACCAACAACTTTCATCAGATTGATTTAGATGCAAATGGTGTACTCACACATGGTAGAAAATGACACTTGTTTCCTATTTTCTTATTTTTCCCCCCTCTGTGCACTGCTTTGCAAATTAAGTGGAGTGTTTGTGACAGCTTGATGCTGGCGGAAGCAACAGCAAGCAGAGCTTTGGATTGCAAATGTTCCCTGAGGGGGCCGGCCCTGGTTTGATATACTTAATAAACTTCAAATCCGACAGGCTGGCAGAGGCAGCACGCTGCTGCTTATTTCCCTCCCTTCCCGCAGTGAGATATGGGGCCCTGTGGAAATGAGAATGGGGAAAGTTTAGACACTTTTCTAGAAAGGATCAGCAAAGAAAGGTGTGTGTTTGTGTGTGTGTGTGCATGCTTTTGTCTGCTTGTTATGGAAGACTGAACAATCTACTGTAGAGGTAAGGAAGTGTGTATGTGTGCAAGGCTGACACAGTGTTGCTATCAAATAAAGAAGAATCTACAGTGGGTGGACATAATATGAAAACCTTTATAATATTATGCAACCCAGTGCAATAGCTCTGCAAAAATTCAACCTTTACGAAGTTTATATATTGTATATTGTTATGTTTAATATTCGTTTAGAGGTGCTGATTCAACTCAATGGTATTTTTTTAGGTGGTTTGCAAATGTGTTCCTATTAATATGCACCACTTGCCTGCTGGTACAAATGTTCATACATAGCCATAGCATATATGTATTTAGGATAAACTGAAAGGGTAGTTTTACTTTAGATAACTGTTTTGATAACAATAGCAGCAG
>NW_023339740.1:9769971-9772803 GCF_004916995.1 Morone saxatilis | reverse complement strand
AGCAGCTCTGTGAGGCTGTACTTATGTACCGCTGTCTTTTAAGCTAAATTCAAATGATCAACATGCTACCCTGCTCACAATGTCAACACTAATATGCTGATGATGGCCGGTATAATATTTCCCATGTTCACCATCTTAGTTTAGTGTGTTAGCATGCTAACATTTGCTAAATAGCCCTAAACACAAAGTAGAGCTGAGTCTGAATGTGGTTAGTTTTGCAGGCATTTGGTCATAAACCAAGGTATTGCACAAATTTCCAGGTTTCCAGGATGGCAATCCATCCAATATTTGTTGAGTTATTTTAGTCTGGACTAAAGTAGTGGATAGAGCAACCAACAGATTAACATTCCCATACTTGGAGTCATGCTGCTAGCTTGGCTAAAAAGGCAAATCATATGCACATACAACCATTTGTCTGCCAATATGTATTGAAACATTTTGCATTTTCCATGTAATATGTCATCATTTTAGTGTTTCAAATGTGCATTCAGATTCATATGTGGCATGACATTTCTTTTGCCCCAGTTGTGGCAGGGCCCAAGGATGATGATTCAGCCATTCAGTCTGACCTTCCATCTAGCTTTTTTCTATCTAATAAACAGTTTTTAACAAGATGCACTGAGCATATTTATGGACTTGGACTGTCCATCAGCTTTCCCCTAGCACAACCATCAGGTCGAAATTTCAACTTGCAAACATTGCATAACTTATGTTACTTGTGTGCAAACTCTTTCACCACAATGTGTGTAAATGATATGATCTGTGGCATATGAATGTCATAATGATCAGTGAACCATTAATAAAAACTCCATTATTTATGAACAGGTGTCGTCACTTTATTTGTTAAATTATATACTAGTATAGAAATTAAAAGCAAAGATAGTCAGCATCCAAGTCTCTTATACACCTTCCTCCAGCTGTTAGAGCTATCAGCACAGCCCATTCCTGGAACAAGTAAAAACTTACCAGCAGGAATGTGCCATAGAATAATCCTGCAACATCTCTCAGGAGTTCCTTTTAATCCTCCCCTAGTAAATTAAAGTGAGAAATTGAATTAGAAGCTTTTCTTGTCCAATAATACAGATTTAGAACAAAGTATCTGATAGAGAGCAAATACGGTAGTCTCCTCTATTCTGACATATCCTCAGAAGTCTAATCTCTCACGTACATGCAGTGTTTGATGTCCAATTAACCAGAATGCACACAGCTGAATATCCCATTTAAACTCCATTATCTAGACAAGGGAAATGCTCACAGCTACCTCAGAGTTTCCTGTCAAAATGCCCAGAAAGAAAAGAAAGAAAGAAATGATGCCATTTCCAGACTTAAAGAAGGAATAAGGGAGAGTAGTAAGTAGGAAGGAAAATAATGCAGGCAGTTAAAGATTTACATAAAAAATACCAATCCAAACCAACTAAATTTCAGGTCCCAGTTCTTTAACCAACAAGGGCCAAATTAAAGTTAATGAACACAAACTATTGAGATGATAATGATAATAAATGCTGTGTAAGATCCCTCTAAGAGCAGGCACCAACTGTTTGAATTAATATCAAACTTGAGATGGAAAATTAAACTTATCTTATACTTGTGGTTTTATGCTGTGCCCCAACAAGTTTACATGCCTCTTCCAGCACGCAAGCAAGGCTACTTGCAGCAGATTGGCATACAGGGCCCTGTGGACACACTGAATTATCCAGCATTTCTAAATACTTGAATTTATCCAGGTAATGGGCAAGCCATACTTAACTTGAAACCACAGAGATTCAGTTAGAAGCTAGAAAAGTACTGAGAGTTGAACATGTCTGGTCTCCAGACATGAGTTGAGTTTCAGAACACAGGCATGTTTGAGTGGGAGAAAAGTTTGGCCACAGTGGCAATACGTCACCACAACACTTTGGAGGTTCGTTGGGCACACATTCTACCTGTGTACATTAAAACTGGTAACGGAAATGCTAATCAGCTCGGCATTGTTTGACTTGGCGCGGCCAAAAGTCCTAATGGAAAATGTGTTATCCCGGTTGTAGTCCCTTCACATCTACTGTCTTCATTAATACGCAGTAGAATGACGTCAATTGGCTGTACTCTGTCAGCTGAGTATGACAAGTTCAAACTGTCAGTGACAATGATTAAAATTGCCTTCTGTCTGTTGGGCTGGTGGCACAATAGATAAAGTGTCAGACTACAGATTCAACTCTTGGATTGCTCAGAATAAGCTTTAGTTCATACCATGTAACAAAAGAAGATTTACATCTGAGAAGGGCCAAATGTGCTGAAAGGCATCAACACCCTACAGTACCAGTCAATCATTACTTTGGGTATCTCTGTGGCATTGGGACCTTTGTTGTTTGTCATACCAATTGTCCTCAATCTGTCAATCCATTTCTGTCAGTCTGTACTGTAATTTGTCAAATAATGCCAAATATTCACCCCAGAAATCTACCGTAGACAACTATGACATGCACAGATTTGGCCATCCGTTAAGCTAAAAAGATGCTGACAGGTTGCTAACTCTTCATATAGCCTTACACATTATGGCCATGAATGTGGATTACTATCCACTTTAGGATTAGAATCTTTAAAAACTGAATTTCAAACAAGCTAGTGACCTTTCTGCTCAATGCTGCAGACCCACTGCAGTGAGAATTGTGAACCTCTCTCCCCTTTTCTCCGCTGGCTGTTGTGAGGGGAACCAGTGAGCGTGTGCTGAGGTTGTGAGAAGCCCTACCATTCCCTCTAATAAGCCCCGGTGGGACCTGCATGAACACTGCTGCAAGTACTTGCAAGCCATCTGCAAAGCAAGAGCGCTAGTTACTTTGGGGGGGGGGGGCTTGA
>NW_023339740.1:9769429-9769871 GCF_004916995.1 Morone saxatilis | reverse complement strand
GGGGGGGGGGGGGGCTTGACAAGGCAAGTGTGAACATTCACGGTTATAGAATAATGACCTAATATCGCTCTCCGCCCTGTTACAAGTTGTGGTTTGGTACAAAAATGTTCCTTGCACAAGAGCCGGACTGGTTATGTGTCAATTATCAGGAAACTTGACAGAGCCACCCACTTCTTTAGAGTTCACATAAATGTCAGACACTGCCTTATTTATTCTGAAGCAGCACAATGGAAAATGGTGTGTACTGTTGATAGTAGAGTAAATATAATTAAGAAATTATCAATTTAAAACAAGACTTTCAAATGAGTTTCCCTTAAAGTATTATTCATAAATTCAATCAGCATCAAGCTCACGTAGAAGAAAGGAACAAAGTGATGTGGTTAATAAAAGAGCTGTGAAAGAAACATGAGACTGTTTAAATTTTAGTATTAGGAAATGTCTG
>NW_023339740.1:9755263-9769376 GCF_004916995.1 Morone saxatilis | reverse complement strand
TTCCTTGTATGTCTGGTGCATGTGAAGAATTGACATTAAAGCTGACTTTGACTTCCTGTTTCACATTCACATTGTGAAAATTCCGTCCAAACTTGAGTTCTCTATCGTGAGATTTCTACTTAACCCTGTCTGCTGACATACAACCCCCCACGACAGCTTGTAGTGGTCGCCAAGCAAGGCACTGGATGTAGGCGAGGAGAATGTCATCAGGTGCTGAAGATGGCGGTGTGGGGGTGGCGGTGTAATTAATTTTCTTAGCGCCTTGGCCCCAGAGCTCCAGAGCCTCTTCCTTTCATTCTATATCAGGTCCAAGGATCTCCCCATTCACAGCTCGTGGTTCTGCTGTAGGGGTCTCTAGCCTTATCTATAGCCCCGTCTTATCTATAGTTTGTCCCTGCAAACTGACTGCAGGAAGATTAGCTCTGCACTTCTTGTCAGCTCCTGATTTTTCCTTCAGTGAAGACAGAAAGGAGCCCAACATAATCTAAGATTAAGCTGGTACTGTGGATGTGCTAACCATGTTTTTCTGGAGGTCTTCTAGAACTGTGGTAGCTCGGGTAAAGGTCAAACAAGTTTAGTTTAAGTCTTCACTTTTACAGAGTAATTACACAGGGAAGAGTAGGATGAAAGCTACTTGGGAATATACAGTACTTCTTTATAGACCGCGTATACCTCCACTTATAATTCCTTTCTCTATAGTTGAAGCTCTGGCCATCCCCAATGGATATTTCATAGAGATTCCTGATGTCAGGCTCCAATAAAAATACAAGAGAGGGAAATGTGTTCTGTTTAAAGCTCAGTTATGACTGGTCGTACAGTAGATGTGGGTCAGTTGCTGGCTCTAAGCTGTCACAGGAAGAGGGCTAAAAGCAAGAAGTTGAAGGCCCTGATGATGAGACCTTCTGGGAGAGATCACAAGCTCAGCCAATTAGCTGCTGAAAGGGTGGTTTTGAACTTTGACCCTGCCTGCTGTACTTTCATTCTACAGAGAGATCTCATGTTGTTCATTAAGCCCGGTGTGGCATATTCTCTGCTGTCTACAGCTTACAATTACACAAGCATCAGAGGCAGGGCAAGGCCACAAATGGTCCAATTACAATTTCACTTCAGCATTTTGACATTTAAAGAGAGAGAGAAGAAAATAGCTTTTGTAGGAGAAAAAATATGATTTTACATTTTCTTAGTAAGATCCACACACCTCTCTGACCTCCCTCCAAAACTTTTATCCCTCTGGGCTGTAAAGTCATTATTATATTTACAAGTTGTGGATTGTACTGTTTTAAATTTATACAGAATATGGAATGTGCTGTAACCATTCAGCTACCTGTTTTGGCATGTGGAAAAACCAAAGCTTGGCAGGACAGCCATGCCTTGTATGTTTGATAAACTATTTACAGACAATTGTTGCTAAGGGCAGAGGTTTACCAAATAGTAAATTAGATTCTGAACAATCAGTAGGCTACATGCTCTGAGTTTTGGTATTATGTTATCATGTAAAGATGACGGTCAGGAAAATGTTATTATCAGAGATTCTTTACTATTTCAATAGCAAGTCTATAATGATGAGAGTTGCCCCCCGTCCTCTCCCTACTCCTTATCTTTTCCACATATAGCTCCACTGTGTGTTTGATTGGGCATTTCACATCTTAGACAGTCTTACGTGTTTGTACAGCACATGTATGGCTCTGTGTTTGCATGTACATGTACTGAGCACACAAGGATATGCACAATCCTGTCATCGGTATTTAAATTACGACTTTCTTGCGTCATTTCAAAATGCTCGACCATCTGCAGGCGTTCTCTCCCCCCTCAAAGGGACTTGGACAGCATGGCAGTGTCTGACAGTCAGCCCACTGTGTTTGCGCAGGAACAGAGTCTGTTATCTGTCATGGCCTCTGTTTATACTTAGGCATTGCTTCATGTCTCATCCATGCTGACCAGTGTGTGTCTCAGTCCGGAGTGGACTTCTCCTTTTCTGTGCAGGTTTCTTTATACTGTAATAGTGTTTCTATGACGTCATTGAATTAAAATAGGGACAATATCCTTTAGGTCTATTAGTTGAGATGAGCCACTTGACCAATATATACTACCTTGTGAAGAATGGTACAACTAGCATCTGTCCAGCTCTGTTTCCTACAAATTATGATCATGTAAAAATCTCCATTAGTTATTTATAAGTGTCAGTGAAGGAAGTACATTTACATTCAGGGACGTGGTTACTTCTACTACTTAGAATAAGTTTAGTTTAGTTTTCAGACTAGGCAGTACAATGATGACCTCCATCTTTCTATAACCTTCCAGCTGGCAATTGAAAGTAGCAGAAAATGTCAAATCTGCTTAGAAATCAGAAATCAGGTTTATAATGTACGTCCTGGAGTTTGTGTCTTTTTTTTCTTTTTTTTTCTGTGAATTCTGTAAGTTGGAGTGGAAGGCAAGCAACACTGGAGTGGATAAGTAATGATGGTGTGTATATTATTTACATGCTTTGGTTGCCATATGCAGATATTGTATAATAAAAGAACAGAAAATCATTGGCAGTAAACATTTACAAAAATGTGCAATATCAACATCATGCCACAATTACTCTAAAACTAAGTTTTTAGGTACCTCAAAGAGGATTTTTTCTTGCAGCCATATTAGTGAAGGGAATAAGGTGTTAATAAGACAAAAGCAACTGCAACAACAGTTGGTATAGCTACCAGCCCACAGACACACCACCACAAAACCATGCACAGAAACAGTTCATACACGATAGGAACTCTCAAAATAAAGTGACATATTTTTGCAATATCCGTTTGTCCTCTAATTTTACTGTTGTGTTTGCTGTTTAGATACTTTAGACAAATTGTTGTTTGTTATACTGAAGTACAAAATTTACCAATATTTCAACTGAAATACTGGAGAGCACATTAAGGCAAAATTGTCATACCTTCAAAGGACATATTATACATTTTTGGTGCGGTTAAGCTAATTAAGCTAAAAAAAATGAAAACCACTGAGGGACACATAATGGTGCAGGCAGCTTTACACATGTGGTTCTATTTTGAGAGATAGACACAAGAGACAACTTTGGGATGATTGACAAGCAACAGCTGGGAAGGAGGATAACACAAGCCTGCAATACAGTGTCACAGGAACACAGGTGTCAGTCACAACGGCTAATTAAAACAAAGCCAGCAGTGTTAATGAGAAATGATGAGTGACTGTGCTGCAGCTCTCATTTCTGTCAGTTTAACTTTGACAAACTTATCAGCAAAGAAAGACTCAGTGATCCCAAGAAAGTTCATAGACAAAGAATTAATTGACTCAGAAAAGTACTCTCTGCATTCTTAAACACATACAGAGTGATGTCGGATTAGTATAACCACATTGGCACGTGGCTGCAAACCAAAAGAACATGCTGATTAACTGCATCCTTTTTTGACATGAAAGCTCCCCTGCACTTTACTCACGAGTGTAATTAAGGTTAGCTCAGTAACAACTATGGATGTTCCTGGTGACTCATTTTGCTGTCGATTAAACCAATTTTTTAATTTAGACTAGTTGACTATTCAAAATTCAAACTACTGAAATTGGCAACATATGGACAATAACTTGAATGATTAGAAAGAAATTAAGATACTTAATTTGTTTTATTAGACAAACAGAGAGAGACCTTTTGAGTTATTTTTTTTTTAATTTTCCATTTATTCCACCACTGGCTGGATTAACTTTTCTCAAAATAGTACAATATGTGACTGACACTGCTACAGTGGTCAGACATAATGTTTGTCAACCAGAAAATCTGACTAGATATTTATTATGAGGATGTGGGTATAATCAAAACCACCCAAAGAAATTTTCACTTCTCTCTGAAAAATTGATGTGCCAAGTTATTTGTTGAGAAAAGAAAGGGAACGAGTTTATGTAGAAGAAAAAAATGGATTTTACATTTTCTTAGTAAGATAAAATCCACACACTTCTCTGACCTTCAAAACTTTTCCCCTCTGGGCTCTAAAGTTTTTATTAGATAGATACAACCAGGGAATCATTTGAAAGTAAGAAAATCCAAATAGCTGATGTGGTAAAAAAAAAAAATATATATTTAATTATGTCAAAAACCAAAATTAGACTAAAATACATGCATTTCACAGCAATATTACAGTCTTGCACACAATTTTGTTTAAATCTGCATTCAGACAGGCCCAGAAAATGTACATATTATCAAATTAGTATTTATTTGGAGTTTGGGTCCACCTTAGTGTTCACTATCCCTCTGGTCTGGTCTCCACAAAGGGCTTCAGGAAAATATCCAGCTTTTCTAGCTCGTTGCTAACTTTATCTGCTGTTTGGTGGTAGGCAGGTAACATACAGTGCATGTTTGTCAAAACCTTTTAACTGAAAACAGCTGTCTGCGGCTGAAAACTCGTGAGAACCAAAAGTTGTGGCTGGTAAAACCAAAATAATGAACTAAAAGAGGCTAGAGCGCTGCATAGAGTGGATGGGAACTACATAGTTAGGTGATAAGTCTTTGTGGGTTTGTCACTTAAAGTGACCTTATTCACATACACATAATCATTTGATCCATTGTTAATATAAAAAATATTGACTTTAGCACCTTTAAAACCAGGGTCCTCAATCCAGAGTTTGTGAGATGGCAGGGGAATGTGGTGGCATGTCACTAAATAAGGTTTTAAAATCCAATTCCAATGTTTGAATATACAATTGTGTAATTACTTTTGACTTACATATACAGATTGTTCACTGTAAAAGTTAAATATTTTCAGCGATACAGTGTTTAACTGATTGCAAATATTTACCGCTACAACCCAAAAATACGTGACATCACATCAAAATATGGTAGGTATTGGCCTTAGAGTCTTTTTAGCTGATCGAATGTCAAACAGACTAACCTGACAGAGGTCAAACTGCTGTTACATGCTTGAAGCCCTATGCTCTTGCTCCCAATGCATTGAGTGGTCACTGAACTTCAGCTGTACCCGCTAATCTCTGGAAAGGAATCGTCCAGGGCACCATCCCCGGACTCCTGGAAATAGTCAGGATCCCCAGTTATTTGAAGGATTTTTTCGTGTAAGAGGTCTCTCTCTGTTTCAAAGGCCTTTTTTTCTCTCAGTAGTCTTCTCACCAGGTCGTTGCAGCAGGGACATAACTGGGCTGAATTTTGTTCACACTGGTCAGCCTGGCACACTTCTGCTATCACAGAACTGAGAGGAAACTGATCCGTATCTTCTTTTGAATAAACTGTCAAAACAGAAATTGTGGTTATGATTGCAAAACCTTCCACTGAGTTAACATTTTACAACAATGTGCCATAGTTCATCTTGCATTTGTAAGACAAAATGTTGTTGTTCACAACTTACAGGCAAGGCGCAGGGAAATATTGAGAGTGGCTTGTATGATACACAAGACTCCTAAAGTTAAAATCCCGATTCTGAAAAGTCTTCTCTCTGTGGGTGTCGCACATCAAACACATACATACACAATACAGGCAATCATTACGTAATTTAATATAATGACATCAACATTTTATCAGACATTTATCTAAAATGACTGGTCTTCTAGTCTTTATTGCAAAACGTCTCAAAATCTTAAATCTGAGTCCTTGTTCTTGATCTGAACAACAAATACGATCATTGTTGAGTGTTCCTTGATAAGGCAGTTAGAATAGATTTTACAGAAAACAGTCATTAATGTTATCCCTAAAGACCAAAGCTGTTTTGCAGTATCCTTCAATTGAAATGTCTTAATTTAATTTTTTTAGTCCACATTTACTTGTTCTCTTACCTGACTGTTCAGTGTCACCGCTGTTTGTTGCAGTTCTCCTAGTCTCATGTATAGTGGAATAGTCAGAAAGCTCAATATCTTGTGCCATGTTCATCTACTTTTGGTTTGGGTGTAAATTCACTGTTACTCTGGTAATGCTAGCAGTCTTTACACTGTCTCATATATTGCAGCTTTGAGGGTTTTTTTCCCCTCCTGTCTTTTAAAGGAAGGAAGTGGGTGTTATTTGAGGAAACATGTAGAATTAGGTCCTGCAATGAGTCAGTCACTGACACACTCGACTGACTAAACTCGACTTGAGGATGGCGCGGAGTGAGATGGATTGAGATTTTTGCATTAAGATATTTTGCAAAAATATATTTTGTTTACACTTTTGTATAGATGTATACAAAAGTTTTTTGTTTACACTTTTGTATAGATGTATATTTTAGCCTCCGAGGGAGGCTGCAATACACATCTATACAGCACAATTACAGTTTTTTGCCTACACACATTTTCTAAAAGTGTTTTTTTTTTTTTTTTTAAAAACATCCATGCAATGTTCCACACAACTCTTAATAATAATCTCATTAATTGTATTTAAAACAATATTTGAATGACACACACACACAACACACACAACGTTGCTGTTAAATATCACCCCCCCCCCCACACACACACACACACACACACACACACTAAAATTAGGTTTCTTGTTTTTATCTTACCACAGGAACACTGGCAAACAGTCTCTTTGACCAAACAGCAGGGAAAGTATCACCTGGCATGACAAATCCAGCCCTGATATGCTTCAGCAGCTACATCACCACAAGCTTCCTCCATTACTTGTATAAAAAGGGGATGGACTCATGGGGATTGAATTCATTTACTTTTCACCACAAACCTGTAAAGAAAAAGAAAAAGAAAATTGAAATGGAGAGCCCACCTTTGGCCCTTTATTCCTGAAGTCTTGATTGCTAATTGAAAAGCAACAGGTGTTCACCCATATCAGGAGTCAGTGCTGTAATTGGAGGTTTGTATTTATCATTCTGAATGGTGGCTTTTCGGTCACTGACTCTCAAATTCCAGTGTTCAATTGACAAAAACTGTAGGTACTGTTTCACAGCCATTCTCTACTAATATACAGGAGAACTGCCATAAAATGAATCAATCATTGCTCTATTTTACTATAATGCAGCATCTAAAGAGACTTACTTGATTTCAGTGATCAATAATGCGAATGCTACAAATTTAGGGACTGTCTCTATAACTGTATGTTCATGTGCCAGAAAAAGCTGAGCTAAAAAAACCCCCACTAACACTGGAAACATAATTTATAGATATATTTAAACTAAATGGAATTACTACATTTGTTGAATGTTACAACACAGTACAGCACATTCAGAACCAATTGACAATGTATTACTTATACACACCCTTTGACAAATGGGAGATTACAAGAAAATTGACAGCTGGCTGTTGAACATTTAGTGACAGGTATCAACTAACACATGCAAGGTGTGAAAAATGCATACATATGCAAACAGCTGTCACCCTTACAGTTGAGATGAAACCATGAACATGTGAATTACACGTGTGATAAGGCTAATACATACACTAGTGCCTGTTCAGCTTACATTTATGTATGAAGTCTGATCTACCCAATTTAATATTTCCCTAGAGGTGAAAACCATGGGAAAAAGCTGTTAATACCTGTCACCTGAGCAAGCTGCCACTGTAAAAGCAAAACTTTATCAATTCAAATTAAAGGTTCAGTGGTGCAAATGATACAAATACTGACGCTTCTGTACCACTCCTATATCCTAACAACCACAGGGGAACCGTACATGATAGAGTTGTGGAGATGGGTGAAATTAATGGGTGTGTTCGGCTACAGAAGAACTGCTTCATGACACCAAGGTGGCATGCAGGGTGCAACAGTGCATCCTAGTGGCCTAGAGGAAAATCACAGGAAGCATTTAAAAAATGTGCCCAGGTTAAAATATTTTTGTGGGGCTTTAATTTTTAAATGACTTAAAAAACTGATTAAATTCTGCAAATTATCTTGATGTGTAGCAGCACAGTGCCTTTTAATTTCTTATACTACAGGTTTAGATAAAGCTCTTTTTTTAGGGGCCATTGCCTTTTTGCTGTTGGGGAAGGCCAAGATGACATAATCATGCTTTATCAATGCTGCTAAAAAGTTCAACTAAACCTAAACTGACAAAAAACAATTGGTTACGTGTAGTGGTATGCTACAAGTGATGCTCATGAAAAGAGACAATAAAAGAGATGAGATTTGGGGTGTGTGGTTTAGATGATATGAGTATATCATATATGGTGTACAGTATTTATAGCCGAGTCCATCCATGCAGAAAAAACAATCCCAAACTGAGGCAGAGGCACACACATACCTGCACACATGGTCACTGCACACATTCACTTGAAAACACTCAGCCATCCATACACACAGCTCCTGTCACACTATTCCATAACATGCATCTGTGCACACACATTCACATTCAATTACATGAAGTTAGATGCACTCATGCAGGAAGGCACACACAAACACACAATTGCATGCATACAGGTATTTTAGGTGTGTGATTGTGTGTGTTGAGTGCACATTTGAGAGCTCAGTTTCTAGAAACAATACATAAATCACAGAAACAATGGCAGCAGTCAATGGTGTGTGTGTGTGTGCGCGTGTGCCTACAGTGCTGCCGAACAGGCCATGATGTCACTCTGCTGGCAAGAAATATATGACTGAAGATCTTTATTCTTTGAAGATTGTTTTTAGGCTCATGACTCTATGACAATGCCTATCATTGTCCCCAGAGGATAAATTCTGCTGCCTGGGTCATCCGGATTTCGCCTCCAACGCCACCAGCAGGTTGACATTTTAGTTTTTTAGTGACAGAACTATTGGATGGATTGCCATTAGTACCACTTGCAGGTCAAAGGTTTCACTTAACATCTAATGTATTCATTAGCACAAACCTTTGTACAGCCATTCATGGTTCCCATAGGATGCATCATGATGATAACCTGACCTTGCCACAAATGTCTATCACTATAATACATTCACGTTCTCCTTAGGATGAATTGTAATAACTGTGGTGATCCCTAATCCTTAGCTTAAAATCACAATACTTGTGACATTCACCATTTTCAGCTGCTCTTTGTGCTTAGCGCTAATTAGCAAAATGCTAACATGCTAAACTAACATGGTGATTAGTTATACCTGATTAATACTGACATGCTAGCATTGTCATTGTGTGCATGTTTAGTCTTGTTAATACAACAGAGATATTGCTGCTCTGATCATGAGTTTCATATAAAGATTTACCCTGATATTTCCCCAACCTAAAGGACTTTGACCCAACTTTTCTTGCCCTCACATACAGTCAAACTTGCCCTTGTTTTGTCAGTTTTATTTTGCATGCATATGACCTACAATATGTGTGGTATTGTTTCTGAATACAGAGGCTTCAGAGATTGTGTACAGTTACGCCTCTGATGAACAGGATGACCAAAGACTCATATTCTGGGGAGGAAATGAGCCAGATGTGGCATGTTGCTTCTCATTAGTGACACGCAGCTCAATCTTTTCCCTGTTAAAACAAATACGCTGCCTAGACTGTGTATGTGACAGCTGGAGATGAGTATTCAGTTAAGTGGAAGAAAATAAATCAAAGGACTTGCCATCTTTTTGTGATGATTTGTCTAATTCTTGTCTGGTATGTCCAGGAGGAGGAAGGGGAGGCGGGGGGGCTGAAGAGGGAGTTGGGAAATGAGGAGATGGTGTGTGTGTGTGTGTGTGGTAGGGGAACAGAGCAACTCAGAGAGAGACAGAGAGAAAGTGTGTGTTTGGACCAGCTGCACAGCAAATCTGTTTATTCTGCACAATTTGGCATCAAACACAACAGACTGCTGAGTGCTTGCTACTGCTTGTGGTGCCCCATTAAAATGGAATTTATTGCTGCCTTAAGAGCAAGCCCGAATTACACATTTTTCCGTCTGCGCTCCGTCCTTCTCCCTCTCTCTCTCTCTCATTTGCACTTTTTCTTTTTACCCGGCTGTGGTGGTGGTAGCGGGGTTTTTTTTCCACTTCTAGCAGCAGCTGTCAGACAAGTCGTCAGAGCAGCTCATTACAGGCCCAAACGGGCAGGTATGGTTGGCATGCCCACCTACCCGTCAGCCATCACTGCCATCTCCTCTCTCACCTGAGTGAGTGGTGCTCAGACATCACATTGAAGGGAACCTGAGCTGTCCATGAATGCGGTGGCATCTCATGCAGCCATCACTCACTATACACTACACGTCACAGATGCTAAACCATTTTTAGTGTTTCGTTGTCCTTCACTTCCCCCTCAAGAGGCCAGTCAACTGGTCCAAAGGTGTGTCATCTGAACAGGTAAGGAGACATTCTTGTCGTTTGCAGGCAGCTCGTGTTATGTGGGTATTTTTAGATGGTTAAATGTCACAACTCTGTTTCAGCTGCATCCAGATGACAGTGACTGAAATAATCAAGTTCAAGATTTAGGACACATAACATCACCAGGCTGACAACCTGTTACCCAATTTAATATACACTTGTAACCAGACTTTGAACTTACGCTGTGAAGAGAGTGTGAACTCTGGGCCTGCATTTCGCTCCATAAATCTCCTCAGCCAATGATAAATTCATATTTAATGACCATGGCTATCGTCTGGGAAGGAGGAGCATTCTTTCATTATTGCCTCTTTCCCCTGCTGCTTGGTCGAGATAATTGATTTCTCTGTGGTAACAAGGTATCGACCACGCATGGTAGCCGGCTAAGACGGTGGTTCGATTCAAAGGAGGGGTGGAGAGGGAGCAGAGGGGAGAAAAAAATAGAGGGAACAAGGGATGAAGCCGAAAGAAGAGATAGAGTGAGAGAGCAAGAGCATTGAAAGCCAAGACGCAGGACAATTATTTGCAGTTAAAAAAAACTCACCGGTGTTAGGTGGGTGTAGTTTGGACAATGACTCTTTTTCAGGGCTTTTATAAGCCTAGTGCAGAACATAGTTTGGTATTTCAGTGTTGTATGTTTAATTCACCAAATGGAAAGCATATTGATCACACAATCTGTCACATAATTCATTGAAAACAGTGTCAGGAACAAGTCTGGAGGACCACTTTTCAAGCACATGCTTAGCCTGCTAAGGAAGCACTATATTGGTCCTTGGTCCTCATGTTTATACATTTGCAGCTTAGCACTTTTGTTCTCTAAATCTGACAAACTGCTCCTTTTGCATGGCCCATTTTTCTGTGATTTCGAATGTGTACGATGCCTAGCCTGATCCATCAGTTGATCTTCCAAACTAGTGAGCCGATTCTACAAGAACAACACAAGAACATAGAAATGCCCCCAGCTAGTGACAAAATATGTAAAACACTGTTTTTGCAAGTAGTCAAATACAAGACATGCAATGATCACTTGTCTAGCGGTTAACACAGTTTTTTACTTTAACAAACCCATTGACTATATACACGATCAGATGGTTGGATTGGCTGTTATTGAGTTAACATCTCTGAGGTGCTGACATTATTGGCACTGACCTCAAGCAGGCAACACTGCAGACACCCACTACATGCTGCACAGACAGAGCTTGACACGTATAGACTGTATTTTCAATCAGTCAATAACAGCAATAAACCTTATGAATTGAATACGGTATTGATTGTATTCAGGTTCCAGAGGTGGTTAACATTTCTGTTGGTTCCTTTGGCATCACTGCCTGCAGTTCACCGTATAAATAGAGGAATTAAATAGTGCTGTTGTTGTTGTGTGTTTACCAGCTTACATTGTAATTTATTTAAGAGCTCTTAATTGGACTAGTTACTCATTTGGCCCTCGTTGGTCCCACAGCAGAGTGGAGCTCTATCACTGCACACTGGGGCATGCTGGAATATGGAGCTACAGAGACACACTGTACACAGCCAGCTGTTTGATGTCTGCAGCCGCCGAGCGTATGCTGCACCGTACAGCATAAATAAACACACAATCCCCCGATGAGAGGACAGATCGACACACAGGAGACCTTATTTCAGGCTAATGAACTATTAATGCTGATTTGAAATTCAAACATTTTTTGGGGGTGTTCTCTGCAGTCATTCATGGCTCTTTGTGTGTGTGTGTGTGTGGGTGTGTGAGAAAGAAAGGAAGAACAAACTAATTTGGATGAACTCTGCACACCATATTTTCATTTCTCCCCCAAACAGCTGGGCTTGGATCTCAAAGGGCCTTATGTGTTGTTGAAGCTCTGTATTGAATGAGGCCATATAAAATGTATGTCAATGGGTTCAGCCTGGCTTAGCACTCTCCACAGCAACTGTTAATGGAATAACTATAAGATGTATAAATGATCCCTGCTTTAATTCATAATAATGTTAGACCTCATCGCCTGCCCACTCAGCCCAATAGATTATGGAAATAGCTGTAATGACTATTGGAACAATGAGCCAAATTGCATTATCATTCAGTGCCACATCGGCTTTGGAATAACTCGAGCCGTGCTTTTGCTCTTTCACTGAAGATCTTGAATAACAATGGCCAACATTCAATTTACACCAGGAAAATGAAAATTAAGAGGGTTAAACACAAATGAAGGTTTTAGGCTGTGTGAATTATGCATTAATAACAATAATAATAGGGCAATGCTAATCGATGAGTTTGGTTTGAATTGCTGGTAACAAAACCCACACATCCGACATGTACGCCTCACATGCCCATCTCAAGCATAAAGAAAACCCACCAAGACAAAAGAACCAGTGTCTTCAGGTTTTATTTTCAGCTCAACCATGGACTTTTGTGTGATCTTATTTGAGCTCAGACAAAGCAATAATGGTTAAAATTCAGTCCATAAAATGTTGAAAGTAACTACATCTGTTAGACAATATTTCATTAGAGAAATAGAACCATATAATGGAATAAATGTACAAGAATGTATAATACATAATGTGGAGTCTTACAGCCTCAAACAACGCATGTATTCTTCATTGATAGGCAAAACATGGCTAGATAGTTTTAATGACCAAATACTGTGAATCAGTTTTTGTCGACATTTCTTCTCTAATTAATTAATACTTGAACCAGTAATCTCATCACATTAAAATCTGGAGCTGATAAAAGGTGACAGTGAGAGCAGCAGAGAGAAGAAATTCACTAGGGGAAAAAAAAAAAGCTACTGTGGATACAAACCTAAGTGTGCATGCAAATCAGTTATCACATTCATAAATTAAAGAAGCTCCAGATTTTATTTTGTAATGACCACACAGATGTGCATCTCAGATCTCTGGCTCATGAGAGGGAAAATATTGGATGAACTATCCTAAATCACAGGAATAATTTCTAGTATTTCCAGTGATGTGTCGATATATCAGTGTAAGTGTCAGTAATACTGACTGGCTGTGTGCATAGTATACAGTCGATCACTCATTATTTAAAGCTTGCACATCAAATGTGGTGCAACAGCATCCTCTAGTGGCTGTGAACTCCCTGGTAGAAAACACATGAACTCAGATTGTTACAGATACAGTGCAAAACGCAACATTATTCCCATTAGTATCAGTGTTTACATTGTAGTATTGTTAGTAGTAGTATATAGATTGTCATGATTGGTATACATCATAGTACACAGTCAACATAAATATAAAAGAAAAATGTGGCATCATGAAAACAAATAAGACGTTAGTTTCAGGACAATGCTGAGGTAACCAAAGCCAAAAGACAAAGAAACACTGGCCAATAATACAACTTATTTTTTCTTTGTTCAATGCAGCGGTGTATTTCATGGGGGCTTGAGCACCCCTGTTGCTGTGGTTACAACCACAGGTCCAAAGAAGGACCAACACCAGTGAATGCATAGCTTCTGTTCTGAACATGCAAGTGTTCAATACAAAGCAGAAGATAATAATCCTCAAATTGGTTTCTAATGGGTGCTTGGTCATTAAACCTCTTACAATCACAAAGTTGCCACCACAGTTTTGGTCAATAATAAATCATTCGTAATCAAAGATATAAAAACAAATATAAAAACACACGTGCAGGAATCTTTTCAAAGAAAAACTGGTTAGCAAGTCTTGCATAAAACACTGGAGAAAAAACCTCCGCAATAAAACGGTTACATGCTTAAATTGCACAGTAGTTTTCCCACATGATTATGTGAATATATATTCAGTTATTGCAATAAGAAACCCAGAAGTACAATATGGGTGAACTTTCTTGTTCGCCATTATTTCAGCTGTGGAGAAGCGAAGAAGTTTCCCTGGCGGTTAGAGGCAGCTGATCCTTTGCTCTTGCTCCCAAATCTAAGAGTGTGGTGGGGG
>NW_023339740.1:9690084-9755163 GCF_004916995.1 Morone saxatilis | reverse complement strand
GGTTAGAGGCAGCTGATCCTTTGCTCTTGCTCCCAAATCTAAGAGTGTGGTGGGGGGTGGGGGGGTGGGGGAGTAGAATTTTAAGCTTAGTCAGAGTCATTTTAGCAAACGCAATAGCCAGAACAGGTACGAAGACAAATGTTTAGAGGTAAAAACAGGACTCCATTCTTAACATGGATCTTGACCAAGACTTTTTTTTGTCAACCTCCATTTCCAACACAGAGTTAACATGCTCCTTTTACATTAAACAAGGCCTGTGATATCTCAGTGTCAAGCTGTTTACACAAGACATTGTTAATAAAACAAGCCTGCGTAATGTTTAACATTTTTTTCAGTGCATTATTGAGAATTCAGTCTTTCCTTTAATTGAAAGACCTAAATAGTTCTTCCTTATCTGTTTTTAATAGTATCAACATTATGTCATAAAATATGAAACTTAACCATTTGCCTTTAAGATAAGGGCCATACACACCCTTGGTACACCCACACAGGTATTGCAGTTATTATACCTGATTATTCCTCTTCTTCTATAGTAGTAATAATTAATGTCACTGTTTTATTCAAGTGTCCCATTAAGCCATTACAGTGTGACAGCACACACAGCACAAGGACCTGAAACAGCTAAATGTAATTCAGCTATCATTTAGTCTGTTATGCACATATGTGCTTTTTGTACATGTTCAAAATATCTTCTGTAAAAAAAAAGGCCTACTGTGAATAAAATTATCTTTATGTTCTTTACAGTCCCATGCATTGTATATAGACATATCTAGCAATAAAATGTTTAAATGAATGTGCAGGGGCTCACAAGTTAACGAGGAACCAGTCACAGTGCTACATTTTTACTGTCCACACAGCAGACACTTATCCAAGATTTTCTTAAATTCTGAGATTAACAAAATCTTGCTTTCATTGTAGAAAAGATAGCTAAATGATAATATTAAGATAATTAATAAAATGATAATATTAATAAGATAATTGGTTATAGCTATTGCCATTAGCCTGATTTCTACTAAGTGCCGTTTGAAGGATGTGGCCCTGCTTTTCCTCTGCTCTGTATTAACCCTGTAAGAGAGTGTGTGAGAGTATTAGCAAGCTTACATGGTGGTGCTGGAGAAGGTGTGCATCATGCGCTGGGACAGTGAGCTGGAGGAAGGTGTTTTGGCCATCATCTGGTGCTCTGGAGTGGTCACTGGTCCCAATATGCTCACTACAGATAAATTAAAGATCAATGCATTCTAAGTTCGACACAGCTCATTTTGACAACCAAAGATGTTACAAATGGGTACAAATACTAAAAAAGGAAAAAAAGTTGGTTTTAATCTCTTTACTGTCATGTCATGTGTACTCTTTACGAACTAATATTAGTGAAACTTTCATTCTTGGCAGTCACCTGTCAGTGATTTACCTTTGTGATCTGGGGTATCAGTGTGGTGAGCATTGTCCATGCCTGCATTATCTGGATAAGCAAAGTTGCCCCAGTAGCTTGCTGGAATACTAAGCAAGCGCTCTATAACCTAGAAAGACATTACATGAATTCAATATTAGTAAAACCATTCTAAAGAACAGAAACATCGAAGTAAACAAAAGCACACACAGCCATACACGATGTGCTACTTTATAAACACTGGACTAGGGCTCTGAACATAATGCATAGACATTGCAGTTATTCTTTATTCTCATTCACTTTACCCTTGGTTGTCTGTTTGTGTCATGCAGGATGGTCATGGGTTCTGGGTCAGGAACAGCATGACCTACAAGAGTAGGACCAAAGACCCTGGCCAGGTTGTTCACATCCATCTTGGTGTCCACACTCTGAGAGACCCTGGGAAAGGAGAAAGGGAGGGGGTGGGGTTAATAGTTTTAACTACAATGAAATACAATGAAAGTTATCCTGTACTGTGCTGTGATGATGAAGGAGGTTACAACATGCTTGCTCACTCTTGTCTCAAACCCTATGCAATTTGGATAAAAGTCCAATAGGAGCACATGGGAGTAATAAAAAGATAAAACAAAAGGCTGCTGAGCTCTGCTACAACATAATGAAAATTACTTTTGCAGATGGATCATCAGGCAGGCCAGAGTGTCTCGGTTGGGTTGAGGCAGTTCACTGATGGTCTGATACAACATGGCCAGACTGTTGCCATCATCCTGGATTTCTACAATAAAACATTAACACCAGTCATTTCATATTCTTGTACGTGCCTGTTGGAGCTCCTTAACTCACCCAATTCAGATACTTCGATTTTGTTTTACCTAGTGTTATTCTTAGAAAAATAACACTAGGTAAACATTTAGACAGATACAGACAGAAATCTCCTGTAAGTGTTTCTACCAGTCTCAGAAACTCACCAGCTGCTTCCATGAAGGCTTTGTTGAGGTGGAAGGTGAGCAGCGGCTCTGGAAGCTTTCTGAAGAAGTCTTTGAGGACACCTGTAATGACGTTGATATCATCTATTTTGTTAAGCGGAGGGAGAGTCTTGCCTCTAATCAGCTTCTCCTTCAGCTCCTTCACCATGCGCTCGTGGCCAGAGACTCTGTAGAGGCCGACCTGAGGCAAGGAAAAGATAAAAGAAACCAACTCTCATTGTC
The DNA here is from genome assembly GCF_004916995.1 of Morone saxatilis. Taxonomy (NCBI): domain Eukaryota; kingdom Metazoa; phylum Chordata; class Actinopteri; family Moronidae; genus Morone; species Morone saxatilis. Next base: position 9,752,571 of record NW_023339740.1, on the reverse strand, counting down.
TGACTGCCTGTGATAACATACTTCTAAATGAGATGACTAATGTCTACAGTAATCACTCAAGGGTGAGGATCAAAGGCGACAAGTAACCAAGGACTCTCAAAGTCTGTCTCACCTCATGCAGACCTCTGTGTTCAATCTCCTTAATGCAGTAGATAACCAAAACTGGGATCTTTGGGGAGGTGACTGGAGCAAAGTCAGCCAGGGTGGCCTGCATACAAAATATGCCAATTTATATGTAGGTAAAATGAAAAAAATGAACAATTGTGGAATGGAAACACACATAAAGCAATGTGAAAAGTGTACCTCTGCTGTGTTCTTGATGGGAGTGCTGATAGCCGTGGGATTACAGGGCAGGGGACAGCGTTCACGACACTCTGGGTGGGTCACCACCCTGCAATCCTGGCAGCGAAGGTACATCTTGCCAAACTTTGTTCTTCTCCCACATGGTACACAGAACTCAGACTTGATCACCTTAATGATAGTGGGGACACAGTACCAAAGAGGAGTAGATACTTCAAGCAGTACGTCCGGTTTGTAGCAACGATGCAGAGAGATACACAGTCTAAATCTGAATGCTTCAGTTTTACAACAATAAGTCTACAGTCTTACTGTTTTGGCGATGAAGTGGTGCTTCTTTCCTCCTCCGTTAGCTCTGGGGGTTCGGAGTTGGGCTGGGAAATCTGAGACTGGTGTGCTGGGAGCCTCACTGGCAGTCTCAGATTGGTCAGTAGTGGTTGTGTCAGCCCATGCTGGAGCAACTGTGGACACAATCACATGTTGGTAAAATGCCAAAATCAATTAATTTTGTTGTAAGGTCCCATAATGAGAATTTTTTAAAAAAATAAAGATTTACAAAGTTCTCACCACTCTTTCTGCTGCGTGTCCAGTAAGGCACAGTTTCAATGGTGGAGACGGCCTCGACAGCACCACCATTTACAGGCACAGTGATGGTGGTTTTGGTCACTATAGACTCATTCAGCTGAATCATATAAAAAAAATATATATTTTAATTTTCTTTTAGAGTAAACTAATAGACATTTGAGTTGGTTTAGACAGAAAGTAATTGAGGTTCATTTTCTGTCTATAGCCATTTTAATAGTTATTCTAATAAAGAGACCCAATCACCCACAGCTGTTTTACTGGAGCAGACCATTTTTCAAACATTAGTGTGTTCGGCTGCAGAGGTCAGCATTACCCTATCTGATGTGCGTCCAGTAGAGCGAGGTTTCTTCACTGTCTGTGAAGGAATCTCAGAGAGTTTTCTGGAGGAACGCTGTGGAATAAAAATGTAAAGTAATTTACAAAAACCCTTTGTCATGGATTGACTGCTGAAAACAAATAGTAAGACAGAGTTGTGCTAATGTATAGAAAGACATCAAGTCAAATCACTGATTGCCTTTACACCTAGATTGAAACTACCTAAGCTGAAAGAAAATATTGAAGGCATCTATTCAAAATGTGGGTAAAGACACGACTCACTCGTTTCTGACGTTTTCGCAGTCTTACTGTCCTCATCACAGATGAATCCCAGTCCTGCAAGAAGAGAGAAAGAGATTGACTATATAACTTAAAATGCCAATTCATTACACATGACCCTTAATGAACAGTCTCACTATCTGAACCTCAAATCATCAGTTCTCTTAAAATATAAAGTGAACTTTTATGGAAATGGGTCATTATACCAGAGAGTCGTCTGTTTGGTCATAGCTGATGTCTGACAACAAAGAAGCTGATTCATCGATGGTAGTTAACCTGTAAGATAAATTAAAGTGAATTTAAATTTCCTGTCTGGTGTTGTTCCTGTGTCCATGGTGAGTTTGAGAATTACACAATGTTCCGGTGAATTACATGCGCTTTAATACAGGAAGTTGCATTTCAAAATCGATAAAAAACCTTTATAATGGTTATTTCAGAGCCAAGGAGGATCTGACCTTCGACTGGAGTTGAGGTTGCCTTTAGCAGTCTGTGCTGCCTGGGAGTGAGCACTGAGGAAGGCCAGGGCGGAGCGCTGCTCTTCACTTAGGTGGACACTGTTGCCGTTGTTCTCTGTTAACAGCTCCCGGATCAGCTGTAGCTGACGTTCCTGTTACACCCACAAAGCAGCAGGTTGACAGAGAAAGGTCCATACATGAAAAAACAGGCAACTGCAAATGTGTCCCATGAACAAACATGCAGATTTACAAGACTTATAAGTAGTGTTGCACCAACCAGCTTCTCATAGACTGCCTCCGCCTTCTGCCGCCGGCGGATCTCCACATCCACCTGGTTGCGAGCATGCTTTAGTTTGACCTCCAGGGCTCCCCTCTCAGTCTGCGCTTTAGCCAGACCCTCTTTACAGGAAACCAGCTCCTCATCTGACCGCAGCCACTTCTTACGGCACTCCTCAAAGTTCACTGCCATCTGGAGGAACTCTGAATAAGACAACGGAGGAGGAGATTGTTGTATTGCCTCTGTGCACAATAAACTACTTTCCTCTGTGGTGGGTAGGGTATGTAAATTAGGTCTCCAGAATTCATTGGTTTTAGTGGCAATGATGCAAATTGCCTTTAGAGTCAGGGCAAAAATACAAAGACCTCTGCTGTATAGTGAACATATGAGTGACAGTGTTTCCTGTTAGTTACAATGGAAATGAATTGCTTTATTTGGACTATTAAAATGGAAATTTTTACTACACCCCAATAGCTATTGCATCCCCCATTTGTGCCATGCGCTGCACCATCAGTTTCCACAGCATGTCTGTAGTCCTGGTCCCCTCATCCTTTACTTACTGAAGCAAAGGCTCTATACTCAGTACTGCTTCTGTATTCATTGTCTGGGGCTAATAACTGATTGCACCAAGTGACACTACCACTGCTACTAACGCTAGCACCATGCCACCACTGACCAACCTAGTTACAGGTTCTTAAACTCCATTGTGTTTCTCTTACAGGTTTCTATAGGAGGTGGCAAATACCAAAACCAAGTGTGGAAATAACTTACGTGGTTCAATGCCCTCATTCAGACCGTCCACCTGGGCTCTCAGACTCTGAAACTGGTTGTACAGGTTCACCACGGGCGACTCCATCGTGTCTTACTGCAGCTGGGTTAGCTAGAGTTGACATCAGCTTAGATTAGTGGGGAGAAGTGGACGAGTTGGACGATAATGTCCGTTAATGTTAGTTTCATTTTGGTGTCGTTTTACATTGTAAGCGTAACGTTACCAACACTGCATTTCATGTCAGTACACCTTCAAACGTGTTGAAATGAAACAAACAACTAACGTTACATCAAAGCACAGAAGAAACACGATATAACTTATTTTTAGGTTACTTTTCTGCTCATTTGCTAAATTGTTGTCACGCCCCGTTTAACGTTACTGGCCTATTAAGAAGCTATCGGTATGCTAACACTAACGTTAGCAAGCTTGTGTTGACCCGACTTTTCTAACGTTACCTGTTGTTACGTTGGTCAAAAGAAAAATAACAAAACACGTACCTGTGCAATGATTTTCATGTGATAGTGCGGTTGACATGTAATGTAACAACGTCCGATGTTAAAGCAGAGGTTAGGTTGTTTCTTCCAGCTGTGCCACACCTGTCTCACAAAGTCTGCACATTCTTCTGCACAGTTCAAAATCAGCGCCGGTTTTCTTCCTCGTCAGTTGCTATGACGCAGGTCGGAGCGCTCTATCGCCCCCACTCATCCAGAGCTGTAACTGCAGGGACTTGGACTCCAAGAGATTTAGAGGAAAATACTTACAGAAAGCAGCATTAACTGAAACTACTCTGTACCATACAAACAGAAAAAATATATTTTATTATATATATATATCATATATATACTATATATAATCATATATATCTGTTGCTGCACTGTGCACTTTATCTGCTTTCCCGGTGGAGATGAGGTTGACACGAAACGTGCTCTCGCATTCCCTGTTGTATGTCTGGTGCATGTGACGAAACCTAGTACATCTACATTTCTAAATTTATGTTTATGAACCTCCTTCTTTTGTCTAATTAACTTCTCTAATATTAAACTGCTATTTAACCAATAGAGTTACGAAGTCTCCCATACATTAGAGGAGGTTGCACAAGTAACTAAAAACAGGGCGAGGTTTCTGCTTGAAGGTTAGTCCAGCTCCCGATATCTGACCTCACTCGCTCTCCATACTGTGATATCAAATCACGCAATACAGCACTGGTGCGGAAATTATGTCGGTCCACCATATCAATATCCTCTTGAAACCAGCTCACCACCTGTCGCTCCTGCTCGCTGCACACTGGGCATCCACACCAGCAAGCAATCAAATTAATCAGGCCACGGATGGCATATCTGGCGGTGCAGCCAAGCTAACACACTGTGCACACCACTTTAATCGCAGGCGTAACACCACACACAGCACACCACTAAAGTCAACTGCAACCAATTTCACATATGTGTCAAAACATTAGGCATTTTTACACACACTTAACAATAGCACCGCTACTCCAAAATTATTTTGTGTGCTTTGCTGCTGCTTTTTATAATCGCACTTGAATTCTGATTTAGCAGTGCACTGTGTTGCTGTGTGTGTTGTGTGTCCTGCAGGTCCATTACGAGTTGATTCGGACATCATATGACCTGTCAGCATCAATATGTGCTCTCGTCTTTATCAATTATTCATCTTCAATGTATATTTCCTCAAAAGTCACATAATCATCTTAACTGACAGACCCATTCTCTAATTTAGCACTAAGTTGCCTCTCTTGGCCCTTTTTAAACCGGAGTCTGGCCATCCAACCTAGTGGCATCACCCTGGAAGAAGAACAATGCAAATCAACTTCTTGGGGCAATACGGAAGCCGAGAAGCGGCCATGGAATTTCTACTTTATTTTTATGCACTGTTGATAACGACTCTCCACTTAATCTCGGTTATCTCGAGATAGACAAGAGATCGTTATTCTCGTGATCAACGAATTATTATTACATGTGTTCGTCTTTACTTCAAAAACTAACGTTAAGCGCTGCACGAAACGGCTCCGTCAGCATTACCGGTCGGCTACAGCCTCAGCCAGCTGTGTACGGACACTTCTCCGCACTTAAGGTTTAAAAGTCAAGACGAACACCATTATTAATTAATTCTTATCACCGAGACTACGATCTTTGTTATGTCGAGATACGAAATAATTATAACTTCGTATCCTCGAGATAAAAACTTTGGTAACTTACAAGAGTTGGCCACGAACGTGGCCACCTGGTCTGTAGGCTGTAAGGCTAAAGTAAATTACACTTACCTTGTTTGTTTACTTGACTGGAAGCTGTTGTCACAGGCTCTTAGTTGAAATCAAGACGAACACATTATTGATTTAATTAATTATCTCGAGAAAAAACGATCTTTGTTATGTCCTTCGAGATAACGAGATAATAAGTCGCTATCACCATATAACTGAATAAAAATAAAAATAAATCCATGGCCGTTCTCGGCTTCCGTATTGCAAAACAGTTGCTTTCAGGAGACATTTTTTTCATTCACCATGTTTTTAAATGTGTTTATAACACAATTAGTTCTTAATTAGTTGTTTATCGGATCAGACAACATATTGTAAAAGGCATGTCACCACTTTGCCGAGTTTATTCAGAGGCAGCATAATTCAACATACACCCTCACAATCAAAGCATTGCAAACCAGTAACTTGTACTGTAATACCTGCACAGATTTTCTTTCATCTACAAGCAGTTTTTAAGACAGAGTGTTTACCTGAATAATGAGTTCACAGATATCTAAAAGATGCATGGATATGACAACAACAAGATCCAAATTTCATAAGTACATCTTAGGAGTGAACAGGAGTGTCAGGAGGCTCTAATGCAGACTGTGCTGACTGCAGGGTTAGGCCTCCTCAGTGGCACCATTGGAAGGGTAATGGATCCACAAGCAGCCTCATGGGGAACACTTGGCAGATAAACATCTACTTAGGAGGATGCATTGAAGCAGACCACACCCCATATACATCCTGTGCATATTTGTGCTCACAAAGCAAAGTGAAGTTTATTGGTCTGGCTAGAGATAACGGAAACAAGATTTTGATGTAGTTTCTGTCCACTTTGGTGACTCCATACATAAAATCATCCATATCGATAGAGGGAGTGGACAAAAAAACCTACACAAATTAATGAAATACAATACATTAGCCAAAAAATACTAGAAATGAGATTGTGTCAGGTGTTGAATTTCACAATTTGGTCATTTTGAAAGTGTGCCTATTTTGACCAGACTGTAATACGCATTGTGCATTTGCATTACAGTCTTACCTTCGAGTTTAATCAACACTTCTCTGACAGAGTCTCAACAAAAAGTGAACACTACTTCAAGCTTCATGAAGGTAGTGTTCTTGCAGAAATATTATATTGAATTTCATTATATTCTAAAAGTGTACATGTTTTTTGTCAACAGCCTGCCACCAGCACCAAGAGTCACTTTTCATATAATGCTTCCTGAGTTAACAGGATGTTTTTACAAAACGGAATGTAACACCACTGGCAAAACTACTTTCCTCATCCGTGTAAGGACGCCAGATGAATCTGTTGGTGCTAAGTGAGTCTGCAGGTAGGCTATGTGGAAAAGCTCTGGCCAAGTGAGTGTAGGACAAAGATAATGTGCATAGGTGCACTTCTAACATCCCATCAATTGAATTACAAGTGGAATATCCTTTTCAAAGAGTGTTTACTGGAAAAGCCTCCCTCTTTCCTTCACTGCTTCAACATCAACAAGATTTTTATCCTCCATTTTTTGAAACTTGACACTTGGTAAACACTCCAACCCAAACACATTCAGGAGTGGATTAAACAGCTTATATTTTCCAGTTTGAAAAATGGGAAGGAACTCTATAAAAATATTATTTTTATTGATTTAAGCTTGTTTTAGCAGTATATCTTGTTGATTAAATAAAGGAAGAACATTAAAACTAAAATAAAATAACAACACCCCTGTAGACAGGATCCATTACCATTTATAAACTGTAGATGTAAAACTCTTATGTACTGATAAAACTATTATTTTACATAGACGTGAAATAAGCCCTGTAGTGTTCTCAAGGGAACAGCAAGAAAGAGTCAGGCAGTGCTCAAGGCTGAAGCTGAATCACAATGCATTTGTAACAGTGTTGTTTCTCAGAAGAGAGCAGACAAAATGAAAATCAAAGGAAATTGACACTTTTGCAATGGCTCAGTATTACTAGTTTCAACATATCCTCTCAGAGTTGTTTTAGAATTATTTTAAACTTTTTAATGACTTCCTTTTGGCGCCACCTGAAATGATAAGGAACAAAAAACATGAAATAAATGATTTGGCATTGGAGATTACTTACAATTTGTTGTAACTGCATGAGGGACGGATTTCAAGTAAGCTACACTTCAAATCCTCCGGTTTTTCAGAAGTCATAAATAATGGTGCTGCATGCAGAGAAATGTAAGGAGGTACTGAGGTGCAGCTTTAGGAGTTCCGGAGTCACAGTCTCTCATCCACTAATCTCCACGCGAATGGTATGCAAGTTCCTGGGTACAGCACATAGCTGCTGAAAATAAATGAATAAAATGAAAACAGGCAACAATGTTAGCTTTCTGCAAGGCTTTTCATGACCCCACGGTGCAAATGGGAATGACGATGATAAGAATTATAGCCACTGCTGTGGCAATGAGTGCAAGCAGCTTGCAGACCTTGACCCGGCGGAGGTTAGCCTCCTTACGCCTGAGTAGAGCATCATAGCCTGGAGTGTAGATGTCATCCATCCAGAACTCCATGTTGTTGGGGTTCAGAGACTCCTGGCCCTGAGGAACATAGAGCAGATATGAACTTATAGATTAAATACAAATCTGAATCTAATTTAAGATGTAGGAAAGTTCAAATATTGAATACTTTTTGCTGCTATGCATCATTAAAGGGTTCATTTATGACACAGAATTGTATTTTACTGTATTTATCTTAAGCCTGCATAATGTATTGTCCTAAAAATAAACCAGAAAACAGATCCCATTTAGTTGTTTATAGACAACAATAAAACACATTATATAAGTATATAAAAGCCATGACAGGAAACAAACACAGCCTACCCCAAAACACCTTACCTGTGAATCCAACGGGGTGACTCGTGCCTCTCTGTCATCGACAGTCCATATGGGCCTTCCCCTCCCCTCAGCCAGTCTGGGGTCAATGATTTTCCCAGAGGTTAGTCCACCTGTCAGACTGCTGTCTTTGTGGCGGAACAGGGACGAGTTAAACACTTGTTCCACCAGGGTGGAGGACTTTTGGGAGAGAAGGTTAGTTGTGCTGCCTGACTGATCCGCCTAGAAGGAAAATGGGCCAAACACATATTTAATGTATACTATATGCAGCAATAACTATTTTAACCTTAGGAATATGTGAAATACAGGCAAAGTTGACAATATCAGTATTAAATAAATACCCCAACTAAACATGTAAATGAATTTGAACAGATTGCTGGTACTGTCATCTAATGTCACAAAAAAGCACAATATTCTGAAAATATTTCCATTACCAACATTATACATTGTGTTTTTGCATTAATTGTATATGAAAGTTTGGTTCAAATTAATATGAAACAAGAAAAAGAAAAATCTTGGGGGCTGGATTATGTTTTTGACATCATGTCGCAGGCTGGAGGGAGGGGGGCGGAGGGGGATAGAGGGCTGAAACTGGCCACCAGGCCAGCAGTTTCCTGCTGTTAAGTTTTAAATTAACAACCCACAAGTGGCTAGATCATTTTGTAAACCAACCACATAATTATGTGTGTCCACCCAGCAGACTACAGGCCTTGCTACAGGCCAAGCACATTTTGTGGTCATACAGCACGGATACGCACATGGTGTGAATACTTTTGCCTTCAAAATGGATTACAGTTCAGTCTCTTTAAGAGCTGATGCTTATATGCCGAGAAACCCATGTGTCATCTAACAGTCGCTGTTACATATATTATGGAAAAGATAGAAATTTACAAAGTCTACCTGCCCATGTGAAGCTTTGCCATCTTTACTTTTTGAGAAGGACACTGTCCAGTCTCGTGCAGAGTTGACATTCAGCTGTTTGGAATCAGAGACACCTTTCTCCTCAAGCTGGGTTTTGGAAGTACGACGAGATGAAGCATCCTTCTTCCCTTCTTTACTCCCCTTTGAATCAATCTGACCTTTGCTGGTCTCGGTTTGCTCCCCAGGAGTGTTCCAACGGCTCCAGTCCAGACTGCTAGTGCTGGTCCCAGGAAACATATGACCAGATGCAGACAGGGGCTGAGGCTCCGATGACTCAGAAGGGGTTAGAGGGTGGCTCATAAAGGAAGACACACCACTGAGAGGCTCTAGCCATCGTCCACTGGTGCCTTGTCCACCACCACTGATAGGCTGCTGGATCTTTTCATCCAGTCGCTGCAGAGCAGACAGCACCTGAGAAATCTCAGCCTTTACATCGTTCAGTGACTCCAGTTGTCTTTCTATCTGGCTCATACGGAGCAGCAGCTTACACACACTGGCCTTGAGCCCGTCATCGCTGCTTTCGAGGGAGTGGAAAAGCCTTTGGAGTTGACCTAGGCGGCCACGTCGGGCCTCCGGGGTGTCCTGATTAATGGCCGCTGATCCATCACTGGGGTGCAGGACTCCCGTGGAACCACACATGCTTATGTCATCTAAGAAACGAAAGATGGCACTGATGTCATCCTCACCAAATTCAGGGTCATCTAATGAGGTCATGAAGGAGAGGCGATCGGCATGGACCAGGCTACGGAGGCGCCGGGGGTCTGGTGGGTCTGTCTGGGTTCCCTGAGCCTTGACTACATCACCTCCACTTAGCAATCCACTATCCCCACTCTCACCTCCTGAAGACCCCCCCAAATTGCTGATAGCAGGGGATGATCGTCTTGGAAGTTGCCCTCCTTGTGATTCCATCCCCACTCCAACGCTGCCCAAGCCTATACGGTCCTCTAAACTGTGACTCTTGTTGCTCCAGATGGCTCGCTGTGTCCTGGGAGGTTGAAGGTGCTGGGGGGACCAGTCTGGGACTGACCCAGGTCCAAAGTAAGTTGAGTCCTGTAGGTCATCAAGGCTCTCATGTTTAGACCGCTGCTCTGGCAACTGGTGAACTGTTGTTGGTGACGGATAAGGATTTGGAATCATGTCAAAGCTGTGATTGACGAAGCCTTTCTTCACCTCGCTGGGACTGGGAGACTCACTGTTAATGGTCACCTGTGGTATCAGAGGCGGCTGGTTATGGAAGTCTTTCTTAAATATGTTTCTCTTCTGGTCGACAGACGTTCCCGGTTCAGGTTCAAACACCTCGATGGCTGCAGAATCTCCACTAGACTCGCTGTCCGTCTCCAAAGGGAGGTAGATATTCTTCATGACTTCGTTGGGGATTTGACCACTAGGGTACATAAGTGTGGTGTGAGGCAAGTCAAAAGACACAGCCCTCGCCCTTATTGGAGGGGAGGACACGAGTGAGATTGGATCCGGGGGAAGACTTGCTCGCTTGCGGGCAGAGTAATTAGATCTTGGAAACAGCAAGTGTTGGTCGATAGGCCTGCCACTGGAGTCAGAGTGGGCACGTGCTCTTTCTCGACCATAAATGTTCAGCTGGTGCATTCCAGGCAGACTGGGGCCTGGGGACTGGTCGACGGGGAGGACTGTCTGGGCTCTCACTGGTTGGCTATCATCAGGGGCTCCACCCGTCATCTGAATAAGATTGAAGATAGTTACAATGTCAGCAGCGACGCCTATGGGCGATAGCCCCTGGCCTCTGGCAGAAACCCTATTTCTGAAGAGGGTAGCTGGGAAACAGGGGTCCCGGCTGGCAGCAGCAAACAGCAAACTCCTGAGCTCGATAAGGTGTTCCAGGTCAAAGCGGGTGCTGACCATGCGACAAAGGTCCTGGAAGGTCAGCAATTGGCGCATATTGGCCAGTTCCTCCAGGATCCCCAGAAGGACCCCAGGGTATTCCTGCTGCAGGTTAGCCATGGTTGCTCACCTGAGAGAGAAAACAAGGCAGTTAGCAAGGCAAAGCAATATTCGTTGTATTAAGAAACAAGGTCAAACAAAGCCACTGACACAAGATGTAAAAGACAGAAACAGGATTGCAGGTGAAAGTCAAGTCCCATATGCAATCTGATAACTGCATGTAAATCTTACACCAGTCCTTTATAATATTAATAATGTTATATAGTATAATCAGAATATTTAATGAAAGTATAATGATAATATATTATAGTTATACAAGTATATATAAGTTGTGTATTTTGTGTAGTATTTTATATTAATATTACACATTAAAGTAATAAACCAATAGCAATAAATCATTATTGGACGTTATTATGTATTACAGTCCTTTTTATTATTATTATTCTCTAAAACATTGATATAGATAATAGGTATTACAACTGAGTAGCAGTGTTTCAGATTTGCTAAGGTTTCTTACACTCGGATGGAAAAAGCCCTTTGAGTGAGAATCTGGAAAGCGACCTTGTTTTTGGCCCCTAAAATAACCGATCATCTGATCTGATGACGCCGTCACACTGCGCACATCTTTACCTCACTGGACATTTTTAATCTTCTCATCTCTATTAACAGCTTCAGGGCACACTCGCTCACTTGACTGAACTAATGCGGGACGTAGCGATGAATACACGAACATGCAGCCAGTAACTTTATTCCAGGCACTTTTTGAAAACAGTCTCAAGACGTAGAACAGGACAGTTTCCTGGAGGCGCAACAATCGGTACTGAGTCCCCCTGTTGTGTTTGTGTGCCAGCTGGGACAACACCAGTGAGTGCTGCAAAACGCAATTTGGGTTGTAAGAATCATTTTTACTAAAAGGTGTAGCTTACGCGGATGTGAACCTACGGGGTCTTTCCACTTACCTGAATCTATTTAAAGAGAATTACAGTCGCGGCTGCGTCCATTAAAAATGACAAATAAAATCCAGTTTTACGCAAATAGCGAGGCCATGTTCCAAATAAATCCGGGGCGGCTCATTCTGTCCTTTCATGGACTTCTCCGTTTGTAGCAGCGACTAGCCGACAGCTCAGGCAGGAGAGGAGAAAATTAGAAATCAGGTCATCTTCCCACAAGTCACTGCAGTCCCCTAAGGGACCTCAAAATACATCCAAACGGTTTCCCCTCACCACAGATCAGAGAAGGCACATGCAAAAGTCAAAAAAACCTTTCTAACTGATACATTGGAGGAGAGACACACACACACACTCCTGGCTGGACACTCCTGTGTGTATGAGTGGGTCAGGTCCATGAGCATATTTTCTCAGGGTGCCATAGCAATAATTGGTTATGTGTGCAGGTTGAGCGTATAAAGGACATATTAAAAATTGATGTTTGCTAATTGACACTCCTAAAAGTCCAAACTGACAGTAACCCATAAGGGTCTGAGGTAAATTGCCTGCTACATTGCTGCCTACACGCAGAACTGTCTGCCAGACTTCAGCCCTCTCAGACTTTTCACCATTGCATTATCATCCATAAAGAGCTGTACTTAAAACCCCATTAGAGCAAGAGAAGGGCAAGGCTTTCATCGCTGAGTAGTAGCACTCTGCTACAATCAGAATAGACATCTCTAATTCACCTACAACTCACAGAGCAGCACATCCATCACACCATGTACTCAGGAATCACTGAGAATCAATGTGGTGAATGAGCCGTGGTATGAAAAGCAATGTGGGTATAGGTATAGGGCAATAATGAATTACTGTTAGCACGGTGCTTCTGTAAACCAGGTTAAAAAAGTACAAAAGATGAATAATGCATTTAAACGATGTCCTGCTTCTGTTGTATTATTTGATAGCAAATGACATTTACAAAAAGACAGACTAATTGAGGAATGTATGGTTTTTGTAATTACTGCAACATTTCAGTAACCTACTTCCACAATCAAATTAGACCAGGGTCCATTTACACATAAATTAAGATTCCTCTTGTTTGATGCAAACAAATCTGAGGGGCCTTCCTAACAATAAAATGGTAACAGTAGACAAGTAGAGGCATTTACACTTTATAAACAATAAAAATAAGGGTAAACGTTTTACAGGACATTACTGCATCAACATGTAAACATTACTGCGTTATGATTTCAGATGAGATGAGATTCTCGTTCTCTTTTCTTCTTTGGCTTTGATTTCGCCACTGGAGTTACAATCGTTGGAGTCAATGACGGATTCAAGGCTGGATCTAATGCTGGGTTCAGGGAAAGCAGATCCAGTATAGTTGTGTTCTCATTACCTGTTAAAATATGACAACATGAAGGACAGAGACAGAGGAGAGGCGTATACGTATTTTTACTATCTGAGATAAAGGTGCTTACCAATGTTGTCCTCATCACCGCTTGGTTCTGGATCTTGACTGTGGAGAGAAACCCGGGCCAAGGCTGCCAGCTCAGTTATGAAGTTTTCTTCTGCCTCCTAATGGACACAGCAACACAGTGCTTACAGACAATAACTAGGCAGGCTTGTAAATCAATTCATAAACCCATTATCAGGTTGAGAAGTACAAAAGACAGGAAACATACTAACCAGCAGCTGTGCTTTAATCCTCTTCATGGTCTGATCCTGAGCTACTTTCTTCCGCCTTAGTTCCTCGCATATTGCTTCCTGTTCCAGATCACATTGCTCCAACAACTTCCTCTTGTGGAGTTCAACCCTGACACACAAGAAAAACAAAGTAACAACCCAAATTATTTGTATTTAATGTACTTAAGACTCACACAAGTGTGTAGTGCAGAAAGGCAGTGCAGTGTGTGGTTGTTGTACCTCTGTTGAAACTCGGCAGAGGTGGGTTTCTTGCCCCAGTTCACCAGCTCCCTCAGCAAGGATCTGCTCAGCTGACTGCTGCTCTCTTGTTTCTCATTTAACTCTGAGGGGAAGGTTTCCAACAGTAAATGAGATGAATAATTCAGTTAAATAGTAAATTAACAATTCACAGTCAGTTATGACCCAAGTCTAACAAAATCATAGTAATGACTGAACTATTACAAATATTTTTCCTATGATTTACAAATGAAATATATATGTATATGCTGTATATGTAGCATCAATTTGTGTCATATTTAATCAAACTCAGAGTTTACACAGATCTGGACATGTGCAACTGATTGTCATCTCACCCTGGTTTATGTTTGACTGATCCTGCTGTAATTTGTTGATAATGTCCCGTAGATGTGAATGGTAGCTTTGGACCAGAGCAGTGAGAGAATCTTTGGTCACGTACACACTCTCCGAGGCAGCCTCTGTCAGGTGGTGCTAATGAGGAAAAAAATATCTTAGTGATGTACTTAACAAACACACCTAATGCAACAGAGAAAGAAAGTTGCTTATAATTTACGAGAGCTTAATACAGTAATAATAACCCAACCCAGACCCTACCTTTAAGCCATCCTCTTCTTTGGGAGAGGTCTGTGACTCAGACTCAGTCTCCATCATCTTTTGGATGGCATGGCTGAGGGCGTTTCCCAGCACCAGCTGTGCATGACTCTGAAGAAGCTCCGTCCCCGTCTCCAGTTCAGACAGGAACTCCTGCTGGAAGCTGTGGCCCACCAACTGACTCTCTGGACCCAGATGCCTCTCTGCTAGGCTGGCACTGCTATTCTGTGTTTGGTACGGTACAGGACGACAACAGTGTTCAATATGCTTATAACTTCAGCTACTGCTATAGTCAACAGGAGGAAACATACTGAACCAGAGGTTTGTAAAGGTTTTGTTTTGTGGTGCTTAAACATGTATTAATACAAGAATACATTTTTCCCACCTTCAGAGTTGAATTGACACAGGACTGGCTCTTACTGGGATCCTCCATCAGCACAGCTCTAAAATCAGTCTGAGAGAGTGCCTTCAGCTTGGACAGCCTCATCTCCTTCAGCATGTGCAGACAGAAGTGCCTGACCACAAAGTACCTCTGTACCGCCGCAAGCAGGTGCTCATGTTTCTTCTCTATCAAACTCCCCACTTGGCTGAGAAGAAGATCAGATTGCATTTTTCTGAGTAAGTCGTAATAATTGATTTAGATACTGCATAAGTGCATTTTGCCACATAGAAGAAAGCTTTGTTGTAAAACTGTTGTTATCATTGGCACCCTCAATATGCCATGCATACTTTTTGAGAGAGGTCTTCTAATCTCACCTGTTGAGTGTGTAGCCCTGTCTGGCCACCATGGCATGGAGGATCTTCATCTGTTGTTCACTCAGATGTTTGAGACAGGCCTGCACCAGTACCATCTCCTCACTCCACACCTACAGAAAAAAAGAGGCTCTCTTAGAAACAATGGAATGTTTAATACTAATATCTAATGACCTTGGATTTATGAGACATGAAACACTGTTTACAAGTGAAAAACGTATTATTGATCCAGCAGATGGTTTCTACCTGTCCATCTTTTTCCAGCTGAGCCCTCACATCCTCCAGTTGCATCTTGATAGTGCACTCTGCCTGCTGAAGCTGTGGAACCAGCTCCTGTTCCAGATCCAGCCACAGCTCCTCACAGCGCTCAGCAGGGAGCTTTGACTGGGCACGGACGGAAGTGAGAAAGACGCCCTTGGCTAGCTCTCCAAGCCTCTTTGACCAGCACAAATGGAGTTTCTGAACATATAAAAACAAGAAAAAGAACATAAGAAGAATGGAAATACATATACACATAAAAAAATATAGTAATCAATTGTTTACCTTCCAATGGTCAGAGAGGGTTTCAGCCACCCTGTTGTCCTGCTGCAGCTCCAAGTCAGCAATCTGCTGCCTGTGTTTCATCAGCAGCTCCTGGTACGCCTGGAGGAAAGGTTACAGCTCAGATGTAGATACCTGTGGATCTACATGTGCTGTAGGTTTTATCTACCTTATCTGTCTTTTCTTCTACATATGTACATATGTAATCACCAATAGTAAAGCTAAGAGTAGAGAAGAGCCAACAAAGACAATTATGAACCAGGAAGCATTTGCTTGGCCTATTTATCATGTAACACTAATCCCTGATCTACATACTGAAGTAAGGGGGTGGCAAAATGTTCTGACCTTGGTGAGCTGCTGCAGGTCACCGTGAGTCTGTCTTAGTTCCAGTGCACGGCTCTTCTCCTTGGTCTGGCACCTCAAAAGCTTCTTCCGCTTGGACTCCATTCTGTTGCACTTGTCATTCACCAGCTCCTTTGTCTTCCTTGTGCACTCTGGAACGTGATCAATAAACTTTTGAAGCTGGACAACATTTTCAAAATATTGTCAGTTTGTAAACCCAGCTGGATGACTATGGTATAGATCAGTGATTCCCAACCTGGGGTCCACGCCCCCCGCACAACTTTGTCTGCTGAGGTTACCAAAATTATTATTTACAAAAATTAAATTTATAAAATCCAATAACACACCCAATTGAGGAAATCAAAACTCTGTACAATCCAAATTGAAACATATTGTTTGGTCCACATTTAAATCATTAAGCTATTTATACCTATTTAGCGGTATGCGGGTAAAAGGGTGGGGTGTGGGGGCCTACTTCTTGGACACAGGCAGGGGGGCTTCAAGGAAAAAAGGTTGGGAACCACTGGTATAGATTCTATACTTCTTCTAATGTTCTTCTAATAACAAAGTAGTATGTCAGTGATAATATAACTATACAGTTTTTGGAGGATAAAATTGTATCAAAGTGTCATTTTAATGCATTCCACAAGTTGTTATGTGATGCTGAATTGTAATTTACTTTGTCTCTACATGATGCACATCAGCAACCCTTAGAGAGCAGGTTTATGCATGTGGGCAGAATAATAATAATGAGTTTCTTTAAAGACAAAAGAGCAGTCACACCACATACTCAGTTATTAAAGCCCTTGTTGCTACATTGCTATATGGTCTAATGAGGCTACTGATAGTGATAAGGTTGTTGAACCTGCAAACGCTCTATAAAGAATTAGTTTCTTTGATTGTGAGGAAGAGAAATTAAAACATTGCCTTTATTATTGTTTTAAATAGTTAAAAAGATTTGTCACTGTCAATCACCATTTTTACTTAGAGGGACAAGCTGCACTGTTAATTTAAACATGATTAGTGTGCCTTTTATTACACAGTAGATCAGCAGCAACAATCTGTGTCAAGCGTTACAGTATGCTGAAAGAGTCTGGGGTGCTGTAACAGACGTGATATTCTGTGCTGTCCTGAAAGAACCTGACCTTATTTAAGGAGCTAAAGAAGATTCCCAGAAAATGGTCTATTTTGAGAGAGTACGTCATTTAAGTTGGAAAGTAGGCTAGACATTGTCCACTGTTTCTGCCATCAGAAACTATAATGTAAGTAAAAGAAATAGTATAATGTGAGAAAATGACAGAAAAATGGTCAGAATTTGGGTAACTGTCTGAAGACACACATTTTTTTTAATCACCTTGCTTAACAAACTATAAAATCTATTTTCTATTGACCTGATAGTACCAGTGTATTTCCTTAGATAAAACTGAAATCATTCTCACTTCACACGTCTTACCCTCAGTGCACTGCTGAAGGCCGTCAGTCAGACTGGCCTGAACCTCTGAAAGTATCTTTTCCATGTGGCTAAAGGTCAAAACGTCATCGCTCGTCAGCTGCTCCAGTGTTGTGGCTATCAAGCCCTGCCTCAGAGACACTTCCCGCTTTAGCAAGGCAGGTTGGGATTGAAGAAGCCCCGTCAACTCCTCCCACCACAACAACTTCTGTTGGATCCTCTAAGAGAAGTAGAAAAGCAAGACATGGTTCAACTCGAGGAATCTTTAGACGACACAATAAGAAGCAAAATGAATGGTATGCCAACCAGTGACTAGCATTGCTTTACCTTTAGATCAGCTTCTTGTGTGTTCATCAGGTGGTTCTCCAATAACACAAGAGTCTGGATGAGAGAGAGAATAACATCCTGGGCTTCATCTGGAGAAAAAACGCTGGTCTTCTTCAGCAGATGCTGGCACAAGTCCTCCAATTGTTTGCTGAACCGTCTGGACTGTGAAGAAACATAGGAATTCATTTTCTGACCGGTCACTGTAAATAAATGTGGTCAAATAGCCTTGTATTATTAGTATTAGTATAATTGTTAAGTAATTTGCTTTCTGGATTTTTCTCTTCTCTTTTACCACTTGCAGGCCCCGTTCGAGAAGATCTTTCTGAGCTCTCTCTATTTCCTCTAGGAAAGTACAGTCATCATTTTTCTCGCTGGCAGTGAGGTCTGTTGACAACTGTTTCTTCAGCTCATTCAGTTCCTGAAATAACACAACATACGTTCCTATGGTTTAAAATCTAAATGTCAGTGTTGCTATGCACAGTCGATCAAGCCATTTGTTAGTAATAGACATCTGACGCTACCTTTTCTTGCATTTGAAGAATATTCTTGGTGAAGTCAGCATCGTTTTTGTCTTTTGGAAAACGACAGCTGAATATTATTTTCACCATTTGAAGAAAAATCTATAAAAAGGAAAAAAGTAATAATGGAGGATAAAACAACCACTTAAATAAACACACTTTAAAAGGGTCCAGTCTGTAACATTTATGAGGCTCTATGGGCATAAACGGAATAAATAATATTCAAAGGTTTGTTTTCATTAGTGTATAATCACCTGAAAATAAGAATTGCTGTTTTTGTTCCCTTAGCCATGAGTCATTTTTATGTACAGGTGCCGCGGGTCACTTCCTACATGTAATTGCCAACCTTAGAGTTACAATCTACAACTACACCGCTCGATGCCACTAAATCCAACATACTGGACCTCTACGAAATATACTTAATAACTATTTTATTACTGTATTAAAGAGAAATGACAAAAACTCACCAGACATTTTTCTTCCTGAAGCTGGGAGCAATGTTGTTGTATATCCTGCAGGGCCAAACAGTAAAGGCTGATCCTACCTTCAAAACTGCAGACAAAACAAGAGTCTCATCACTTCCAGCAAACCTGGGTCTGTGCATACTTGCTGTAACTTTAAGGTTATGGATTAACGTTTACAGAGTACCGCCTCCTACCCTGGTTGTGTCAGTGTGTGAGGGTAGTGAGAGACCCTGGTGAAGCTCTGGTTCTGCAGGCTCTTGGGGACCAGCGAGGAGGAGATAAACTGACTGCTGTCATCGTTGTCTTGCTCTTGGCTCAGAGAATCTCCATCCGTGGAGGAGGATGACCCCTCGTTAGGCATTGCTGGCAACTTGGAGTGTTCATGTAGAGATGGGTTGGATGCTCCGTCTGCTAAAGGCTGACAGGTACAGCAAAAGATTGCAGGTAAGATTTTAGTTTAATTCCAGTGGCCAATTTGTGAGAGAAGTATAATCATAAACCAGCTAATTGCAACACGCTATAATGACACTCAATCACCCATGAATTGATTTGCAAAAGGCTAGTCAAACTATATATTATACCATTATTTGTGCTTGACAAAAACATACAAGATCTTATAAAAAATCAGTGACCCTGGTCAAAGCCTTTACTTCAGTAGTTTTTTTAAGGAGTCTTATTTTTCTATTATTTTATGTACCTGGCAGAAAGTGCAGCTATTATGTGATAAGCTATATATTTCTGACAGACTTACTCTGTATTTTTGGTTGATGGGATAAACCACCTTTGCTCTGGATGCAAATGCCGCCACATCACTGTTTATGGGTGGCTGCTTCTTCTCCTGGGCAATAAGTAAACAGACATAATAGGTTAGTGGGAAGTTAATAAGTAAACATGTAGCTACAAGAAGTCTCAGACAGTGTGCCACTTGTCTTGGATGTTATACTTTATCATTAGTGGTGCCACTTGGAGCCTCCTTCCTGCTGTTGCTCACACAGTCACTTTGGTTGTTGTCTAATTCCCCATCATCAGGTTCAAACAGCCGCCTCGCATTGTAACCCTGATGGGATGATACATGAGAGAATATGCATCAGGAATGGACAATAACACCTCGATTAAAAGTGATGAAAAAGAGGTTTCGTGTTGTTTGCTTACTTGTCTCGTCAACAGCAAAGGCTTCAGGCAGAAGACGTATAAAAGAGCAGCAGCTAATATACCAGAGAGCCCTCCACACACTGTAGCCACAGTTAACAGTCCTGTGTATATGTGCAGAGACTCGGCGAAACAGACCAACACATCAGTGGCGCATCCCGCTATCAGGGCCTGCTCTGTCATTTCTCTTCAAAGTGCAGCAACACTTCACGTTATTAATGGTAGCAGTTTGTCGGCGACATCAAGCTAGCTAACTTAACGCTGACAAAACTCCAAGAAAAAGTAGCTTCTGGCTCTTTACGATGAAGCTTCTTGCGTTTTAAATGGGTTTTTTTTCCTCCTTATTAGGTTTTACATTTAGAAATATTAGCAACCTACGATTTGCAACCACTTCGTACAGCAAAACATTTTCCCCAAAACGACAAACTTGGTGTATATTTTAGCCAATGAGGAGATTTAAGAAGACCGAGCTGCGTTAAGACAGGAAAGCAAGCCGGAGTTAGGCCGGAAAAGGGCTGAATTTGCCTTCAATATTAAAGCACAAGAATCTTGCGTGGTAGAAAATAAGGGGATGACCCACCATAATAACATTGGCTCAAATGGAGGTGGCATCTATTCGTATTGTCTCTTAGAAAATGTATATATTTTTAGGTGTTTCAATTCCAATGCCCCCTCGAGCTCACCATTGTTGTTTTAATTTGAAAGCCGAGAGCGGAAGCACATGTGTACATTGTTGCTCTTGACGCTCCTTAAGGAGTTTCCCGTTCTCCCAAGTTTTGGAAATGTTTTCCGAAGTTGTGTGCAACGGTGACGATTGTGTTCGTGTTTAAATCTTTGAAAACGCGTCCATTGTTTATCCTGAAAATATTAGCATCCAAGTAAGATGTTGTCGTTCGTCAGAAACGTTGCTACCTTTGATATTTCTCAAGAAAAAAAGGCTGTGGAAAATGTTTTCATCGCGGATTTTAACAGTGACAACATCCAGACACAATGCAGCCCGTTAGCTAGCGGCTCTCCTTGGTGAGGGTGGCACATCAACTTACGAATGCTTCAGGCACACTTTACCGCGAAGAGGGTCACGATATTGTTATTTATCTTGAATATCCAAGTGTCATGTTTGTTTCCACCTCCTTTATATTTGCGTTGGTGTCACAATGTGACCCGGCGTGAGTCTCTGCACGCCGGTGTGCTGGAGTCCAGTGTTGGACGTCTGCCTTGTTATGACGGCACATTTCAGGATGCATCATGGTACACAACACCCCCACAGGAGGTAAGAGGCCTTATGGTAAAGACTTATACTATGCTGAACCTAGAATCCGTGTAACTGTGTAACTTTACTCCTCACTCACTCTTTAGATGAAGGTTTAGTCTCAGTCATCACCTGTAATGATTTTATTGTCTAGCTATGTTTATACAGCAACATATCACATCTCCCTGTTCTGAACTGTATCCTGAAAATTACAGTGATATCATTTATTGTGTTTTATCCCTGAATCTCACTGTATGCTGTCACTGGCTAAAGCTATTTCAGATCTGTGAATAAGTAGTTAACATTAAATGAATAAAACTAACTTAAATGCCCCTTTTCCATTGTAGAGCCTCTGCAGTATCCATGTAATGCAACATGACCCCGGTGGGAAATCATCATTGCTTCAGATGGACGGTGTGTCATTTTCTCTCAATTCACACTATATACAGTAAACCGTCTGTCTGCACAATTGTACATACAACATGATAGCTAAACACTGACTTTATACAGGTTATTTTCTTTCAAATGCTGTACATGTACAGATGATTGAATAGTTTTACAGACTACTATACTAAAATCTTGAGTACACCGGTACATATAAAACTTTAATATGTATGCATATGTGTAAGTATATTCATTTAT
The DNA here is from genome assembly GCF_004916995.1 of Morone saxatilis. Classification (NCBI taxonomy): domain Eukaryota; kingdom Metazoa; phylum Chordata; class Actinopteri; family Moronidae; genus Morone; species Morone saxatilis. The sequence goes on along the minus strand of NW_023339740.1, from coordinate 9,730,756 downwards.
TTATTGTCAAGTTCAGCATTTTTAAACTGTGCTTTACTCAGGCTTTTCAAGCGCCCTATACTTAACCTGACAGGTACTATGGAAATCAACGGGCCCATGGTTTTGTCTGCAGGGGGGGCACTCTCTTCTTCAGCACCTGCTGGTCCATGGGGACACTCCTTTTACACTTCATTTACCTACATGTCAAACATCTTGCACCTCCGGGGCCGCAGAAGCACACTCACCAGATACAACCCGGGCCACACTCTGCCTCAGGTGTGTTTCTAAGAGTGACTTGTTATCATGGAGTAGGCAGATGTATTATGCAATCCACCATCTCATGTAGATGGTAATTCATGAGATTTTTTATTCTAGTGGATTGTCAAAAGTTGTATGTGTATCATTCATTTTTTGGTAGAAAAATATTGTTGTCTAGTGTATATTTTTCATGTGTATATCTGTTACGTACTGGCAGATTTAAAAAATAAGTATTTTTGGATTATGGAGTGTATGGAGAATCAGCATTCACATACCAAACAAACGATCACATTATTACTTCATATGCTACAGATCATTATTTTATTGGAAGAAACTAATTATACAGTGTGCTGACTGTTTCTCCAGGTTCAGAGTGTGGCACCTCCATCTGCATTTGGGGTCAAATTCCACAAGTGTGCACAGGTACATCAACTTAATTCTTAGAATACAATACATTTGATCTATGTCTACATATTTTGCTTGACCAGTTTTAAACTGCAAATGAACATGCTGAAGACTGTCCAGTGATTCATACTCATGTGGTCCCCAGGTTAAGCGCAACACTGATCCTCCTCAGCTGACATTCTTCCTGCTGATTCACAACATGGGCCCAGTAGGTGGCACTAACCTGTCTCAGGTGGCTATACGGGACTCCATCTCTGGAATAGTACCCCTAAAAACTGAAGGCAAGGTGGTGGAAAGAGGCTACCAGACGTTTGCCATTGATTCACTGTCTGGTATGTCTGGGAGTCAAAATGCTTTTGGAGATGATTGTATTTGTAATATTTGAATTTTCTGCATGGTGCATCCACAATAAGTAACTTTATTGATTTCATTTCTTTAGCTGGATCCCAAGTTATTGTTAATTATACTGCTCACATAAGGAGTCATAAGAACGAAGTCCTTGACCTTCCAGCTTTTCTCACCTTCTCTAACGCCTCACAGGTATTTCTGCTCTTTTTAACTTGAAAAGCAAACTGACAACTTTGTAGTTGCAGTATAATTCGAACATTTTCTGTTTTCTTACCCAGAGTATTTCTTTCTCGACTCCACAGAATGATGTCAGTATGTTTGGTCCGTTAACAGCTAATCTAACGCTGAGAGTGAATTCCACTGACAGGGTAAGTTGCGGAAGTTCCTTAACTGGAAACACACCTGCAGCTTCAGCATTGCATGTTCATTCTTACTTCATAATGGTATCAAATTTGTGGTCACAAAATTTATTTTAATAGAAGTCTGATGTTTCTGCCCACCAATTTAGATTTATCCTAACCATGGGGTCCATTTTGCTGGATTTGTTGTGGGGTTCTTTGTCACGTTGGTGCTGCTGTCACTGGGGTTTCTGGCCATGAACCTGATAGGTCCTAGAACCAGGCTGAACCTTCTTCAGCAAAGGGTATTACGAATTCAAAAAACATCCAAACTGTATAAAGTATTTGAGAATTTTATTTTAATATACATTGCAAATGATTTGTTTCTTCAGAGAAACAGAGGCGATTCAGACCCAGAGTATGCAGACTGCAACATGACTGAGACGGTAAAAGATGAGGCAACATTTGAAGACAAGATGGTGGACACTATGGTGCTGGAGGATCCACAGAACATGTACCAGGCTTTGGAGAAGTGAGTAGACTTCTCAAGGGGGAATTAAATACCCCTACTTAAGGCTTGATATCCTTTAATAGAACAAAAGATATTAAAATCACCACCAAGAGGAGGAAATTTGCAATTCACTGCTTGTGGAAAAAAAGGTATTAACATATAAAATGTATTGCAATGTATTAAACAGAAATTGGAAGTCTTCCCTTTAATTCAATATAGTCAATTTATTTTTAGGTCAGTATCAGTGTCATAAGAAGAACTAAATCAGTAATTGTTCTAATCTCTGATTCCCTCTTAGAATATGGTGGCATTTTCTAATTTAACATTTTTATTTTTATTAATGTTTCACATTGTTATCAAATCCACAAAGGATAACAACTGTTATCAACCTTTTGCAATATATCTCAGCAAATACCCACAACATACAAACTTACCTTGTGTTCTGTACATTTTATCCCCGTAAGCCTTGAAATGTCTACACTGCTGCATGCCACCAATAACCTGGAGGCCACCAGGATTCAGATCTACAAGGATGTGATGTCCTCCCTGCTGAGTGGCCTGCGGTCCCGGGGCCAGGCCAGTGCCCAGGCCCAGCAGAGGTTGCTCAGTGTGCTCCACGGACAGCTTCTGGGCATGGAGGGTCGGCTGAAGGAGGAGCGAGCTGCCCGCATGGCTGCTCTGGCTGGCCGGTGTAACCTGGAGACTCGGGAAGAAATGGAAGCAGAGCACTGTAGAGAAGCTGCTGAGAAGACCCAGGCCGAGCTTCTGTGTCAACATGCAGACCAACAGGTAATGATGATACGTATATTGTTTTGATATTTGCTTTGTTTGTTTTTCTCACTCATGTTAGTTTATTGCATTCATTATATACTATCACTAATCTGTATGTGTTTGTAATGTTACTAGGAGCTCCTGCACTGCAGTGTCCTCCTGGAGAAACTGCACAAGCTGAGCCAGAGTCAACTCCAGCGCATGCTGTTGGTCCGGCATGAAGAAGCCTCGGCGAAGGTCCAGAGGCAGATCATTGAGTGGCGCCGGGTGGAACTGCACAAGATTTTCTCTGAAGAACTGGAGGAGGCCACCAGGATGGGCGAGCTGGAGAAGAGCACAGCCAAGAGCCTGCAGCACTATTACTTTGCCTGTCAAGTGAGCGATCCAAAATATTATTATTTTCTTCTTTTTTTTCAGCAATCTGTATTTGCGGTAATCAGGTGTCCTTCTCTTTTCTATGCAGGATCAGCTAGAGGAGGTGCTGGATGTGGTCGTTGCCAACCAACGCTATGTGCTAGCTGAACGCCATGCACAGAGGAAGTTCTTGGTGCACAGCCTTCACAGCCTCAACAGCCTGATTTCTGACACCTTCTCCAGCACCTCCAGCAATTTGGACAGCTGGTTCACTCACATCAGGAGGTTGGTGCCTATTGTAGTTGCTAGTGATAGCATCATCTGATCATCATTTCACCTTTCACTATTACATTACACTATGCTATAGATGTGGCCAAGTAAGCTTTTATAGTAGTATTAATAAAGTGCCTCTCTTTGTGATATAATGTATAGATTTGCTAAAAAACGTACCTACTATACCACTGAAAATGAAAGGGAACACACTTTCATTATAAAATATTTTACATATCAACTTTTACAAAGAAAAGAAAATATTTTTCGGTCATTTAACAGAAATGTATAATTTATATCAACCTCAGTTTTGCTCTGAACAAAAGCTGGACCAGAGTTTGTGTTTTAACCTGGCATGCTTTCATCTCTCCACCAGAGGGAGCATCATGCCTGAGGAGCAGATAGACCAGCTGCAAGAGAAGGCCCAGAAAGAGCTGGTGATGGTGAGGCAGAGACTGGATGAGGCACTTAGTCAAGAGAGGAGAGCAATGCGCTGTGGACTGATTAAGAAGAGGCGGGAGCTCATCTCTGACATGGTGGGGGGATCATGCTTATTTAGGTTGTTTACTCCAAACACTCGCAAAATGCATCCATTGTGGATTGATACCACAAAACCCTTATATACCTCCTGTAATCCTGCCTCCTGCCTTCTCCAGCTACGGGTCCACAAACAGAGACAGAAGGATCTGTCGGGTCTGTCCAAGGGTCTGGAGGGGAAGATAGATGTATCCCAGCACCTGCTCTGTTGGCAGAACCTACTGACAGCTCACAGTTTGGAGCTAGCAGAGCTCATCAACAACCTGGATGAGGAGGCTGCTGCCGACATCCGCAAGGTGCCACACTAACAGTACAGGCACATTCATCGAATCACTAATCACTTTTAAAGATACATAAAAACACCCACATAAATATCCTCGTCTCGACCCTCTACATGTCCTATAGGTGACCATGCGTGTGATCCAGGGTGCCATAACGGAAGTCAAAGCCATCCAGCCCTCTGCAACGCAAGCTCTGCTAGCACTCTTGCCTCCAGGCGCGCAACGCTCCCTGCTGCAGGTAGAACCAGAGACAGGAGCAGGACAAGCCCAGGGACAAGGAGCAAGTTCTCTCTTGCAGGGTCAGGAAAAGTTGCACCAGGAAGGCAAGGCGGCCTTACGCACCCTGAGCTGCACCAGGGAGGCTCTGCGGGAAGCCATGGAGAGAGAGCTGCAGGAACAGAGGGAGCTCAGGGTGTACTGCAGAGCTTTCTTCAGGTCAGTGACATAATAACATTAGTCATTTCATTTCAGGGAATTCGAACACATGAAAGTTCGTGTGTGTGTGTGTGTGTGTGTGTGTGTTTCTATTAGCCGTGGACTTTCTGGGAGGGGTAGATATAGAATGAAGGAAACAAATATTTTTCAAAATTGAGCACTTCCTGTATAATATGAGACTATTTGACCACCAGTTTAAGACATCAGACAGTGGTATTCTCTATGTGTTTATCAGTCAGTCTTCCTTTTCTCCTTCCATCCCAGTTGTTTGTGTTCGTCCCAGTTGACTCTGTGTGAAGATGACCGGCTCAGGATGAAACTAGAGTTTCAGAAGTGTCTGTCTGTGATGGACCGCTGCCTGGTGCTGCCCCACGCTGTCTCCAGAACCAAACTCCACACCGCTCTGGCAGCTTGGAGAAAGGAGAGCGAGCAACAACTGGTGAACACAGAATCACACATAAGTGAATTTAGTTGTTATGTTCTTAAAACCTCTGTATGCAGGATTAGAAAATGTCTTTGGTTTTGGCTACTGTGAGTAGTAGTAACTGCTAAAAAGTCACAGTGGCAGCAAGGCACACTGCTTCCTCATTGCACTTCTTTTGGTATAATATTTGTGTCGCCTGTTTTATAACTTGTAGCATTCTGTCTGTTTGGATGGATGAATGTACTTTTTTGATCCCAAGTTGGGAACGTCTTTAATTTAGTTATTTTTTGTGTAGTTAATTCTTTGACTTTTATTCTGATTGAAAATGCAGGTGGAACTCTCTGAAATGCTAATGAAGTAAAAGGTCAAAATGATTTCCTTTTCCAAGACATGAGGCAATGCAATTTTCAGTTCTTAGTAGCCTGTAAATCACCAGTTTCATCACAATATGATTTGATTCTCTGGACAACAATGTGATATTTTCTAATTTCACAAAGTCTGCCACGATACAATGATCTGATTTGATCCAGGGGCCTGTGATCAATATGAGACAATATTCTGTGCCCATTTAACAAAATCAGTTAGGCTACATGATGACGAGATAGCTGAGTGTAAGAGGTTTAATTGACAATAGTCAGGGAGCGGAGGGAGAGAGTTAAAACGGTCAGTCAATCCAACAGGGCTGTGTGAAACCGAAAATCATGCCTTACCCTCTCACTGCCTACACAAGGCAAACATTAATGTAGCAGCACAGCCCTACACCTGTAACACTTAACTTGCTTTACAAACGACAAACAAGGAGTTAAAAAAGGCTGATATAAACAAGTATAAAACTCTCTATTGTCGGAAATACACATTTTTAATTGCGGGTACTCTTCCAGTGAAACAGGGAAAAAAAGAGCCTGCAGCAACCAAGTTGTTTCCACAAAGAACTCAGTTAAACCATCGAACACGTCCTCACATCATCATGAAAAACGGAGACGTTGACACAGACATGCCATGGAAATGTCAAAATAAAGGCGTATCTTACCAGTGGATCATTACTATCATAACTATTGACATTATTAAACATAAGAGACAAACGCCAGAATCCCATCCACATCCACAGATATTCATTTACATTAGATTATGTATGTTTTTAGTATAATTAAGTATCATTGATTCTCTTGTAATTATTTGTGTTTGTCACTTTCATGATCTAAATACTTTTTTTGTTTTAAATCTCTTCATGATATGATTGTAATTCAAAGGGAGGAGCCCACATTTATTAAACTACAGCAGGAAATGGTGAATTTAATGATTTCTCAAAAGAATAAGAAATGGAGAATGGCAACCACCAGTGCAAACCACACCATGAGCGGCCTCAATTGTGTGGCCGCTGGACGGCTGCGCATTGTTATTCAGAAATAATAATGGGCTCCACAGAGCGGTTTCATTTCTAATCATCGTAACAGCATGCTTGGAGTTATTTCCCAACCACCTTATGGATATTGTTGTTTTGCAGAGGAATATGCAATCCAAGGGGAAAACCAGTGCAGCCAGACAGAAAGCAGACACATCTGACCTGCTGCTTTTCCAGAAAAGGCTTGAGGACAGAATCCAGCTGTTTGAGAAGCAGACGGAGATGGAGAACGGCGTCATGAACAAAGTAAATCTGTTTTCTTAGTGATCCAATTACCTTTACTATAAGTCACTTTTAAGTGAAACAGTGTATTCATTTTATATTACATCAAATCCTAAGCCTCCAGTAGCAGAAGCGATTCTCCTTGGAGTCAATCAATGCCTTGATTTCACAGAAAGGTTGTTTAAATTCCATACAAGATGTATCCAATACAGTGCATCCATTCTGATATTGGCAGGTGATGGAGGAGATGCAGAGGGAGAGAGAGGATGATCTGCGCTCTCAGGCCGATAGCCTGGCGATGCAGATGGCCACCATCCACTACCAGAAGGCTGAAAGGAGGACCAAAGTCTTGGAGACCTCCAGAGCGATGCTCACACTGCACAATCTGCTCATTCAGCAGCTCAGAGAGAGAAAGAGCTTGGAGAGACAAGACATGGCCCAGAGTATACAGAACCACTACTTGGTAGGCAGCGCTCCAAGTTAACCCCTGAGACTTTCTCTCTAAAATTGTAGATTTTTATTAGTGTAATTTGATTCTACGCTACAGGGACTAGAAGAAGCAGAAGAACAGCTTCAGAAGGAGAAGACAGAGTTGGATGGCCTGCAAATGTACCAGTCCAGAGTTGAGCCAAATCCAATGCAGGGAGAGGAGGAAGGAGAGGAGGAGAGACTGTTTCAGTTGCGGCAGGACTGCAGGATGACGTCCATCCTCCAGGAGGCACTCTACAAGTGTGAATCAGCCGTCACACTGCTGGCTGAAAGGTGAGCTGTCATGTCAGTGTTATCTCAGGAGTAATGAGGAATTTTGTTGAAGGTCATGGGCCGTAAAATTTTACAGTGTTTACGCTCTCTGGTGTTTTCAGGTGGCAAGAAATGACTGCCAACAATCAAGCCATGGAATATTTAAAAGAACAAATGGGGCTCAAGAGACTTTATGCAAACTGTGACCAGGTCTGAATACTTTTTTCAACGTTATATTTAGCAAAAGCCTATTAAGGGAATGGAAAAACACAGGGATATCCTAACTTCTGTGTGCCAGTGGAAGTAGAGAAAAGCTGTACTTAAGGTGGCTGTGTGTCCTGCTCTTCATCGCAGGATCTGGAGTTTGCATCTGGGCTGGTGAAGCAGAGTCAGTTGTCTGTCGAGGTTCTCCTGGAGGCCCTGCGTCTTCTCCTCCCCACCCTGCCTGAAAGTGAACTCCTTTCCATCACTGACGCCCTCTGCCCCAAACAGCACTCGGTTTCATCATCTGCAGAGCAGGAACACTCAGGGTAAGAACCAGGTTCAGGATCTGTCTACTGGCAAACACTCTTCTTGAGGTTACAGTCTAACACTTCTCCATGTATTCTCTTAGCTCAGGCTTTGCTGAAAATGGTGGCAGGACTGGTTTCATACTGACCAGGTCACTGTTATCATTTTACTGTCATGAAACTCAGTGCTTATTAGAGTATTGACTGTTTTGTGTTATATTATTATATATTATAGAATCAGTCCGTTATTACTCATGCATTAATATAATTAGAGTCAAGATTCTGTTATAGTTGGTTGAGGTGGAGCTGGAACTACTTAGTAGGTGGTCACATCAGGTATTAATGGAAACCCAGCAGCCAATCAGAATCGAGTATTCAGCCAGACCATGGGATAAGTAAGGGAAAATGCCCTTCCATTATTATTTTTATTAGTAATGGACAATGTGGAGGTCATGGACACCTTGAAGGGCATTATCCCGTTCATATTATGGTCACTTGCCAAAGAAAGAAAAAAGATAATTATTTTATATTTTCAAGTGTTTTCCAATCCAAATCAAAAGTTTCTTACAAGCTATAACTTCCCAGGTAACACCTGAGGTCCTTCCTAATACCTGGAAAAATCATTGCCATCCCATAAGGTTCTAATGCAGTGGGAATGTTGTTCACTACTCCAGTAAATAGGATGGACCGTAGATACGACTTGGCAACGGGAGATGTTTCTAGTTCCCATCGCTCACAGAGTGCTTTGGCTCAGCTAACCCTTACTCAGTTACATCCCACCACTGTTTTTGGACTGCGACAGAATATCACAATTAGTATCAACACATTCCTCTTCTACTGAAATTGGAGCAAATTGTCTCTCTCTTTCATCAAATTCCCCATCATCATGCAAAAGCTGTCTGGCTCTTTCAACCTGCAAACAAGCTTTTGAGTTTAGCTACCAACAAATGTGCAGAGGCAAACAAAGGCTTTTGTCATGCATCAGTCTCCTAGTTGATCTTGTTTTCTTTTCCCCCTTTTTAAAGGGAAAAAATAATAATTGAAGAACTTGATTACAGTGAAAACCTTTTAGTCCAAAGTGTGCAGCCAGAGTCTCAGCTATTCAAGGGTTCTGTGGTTTTAGAAAGTAGTTTTCTGAGTGAAGTCACTGATTAAATAAAAGCAGCATTTAAACGCAGCAGCTGGCTAAAACAAACCCATCTCCAAGCATTGTCTTCAATCTGAACAACATATACTGTTTGAACACGGTTCCACAAGGGTCCTTTTCCCCGAGCCAAGATGGAGAGATAAATGATTTTACTCATCATTTAATTTCCTTCTCTTCCTGATACACTGGAACACTCTGGCTCCCGCAGAGTTTGGATTATTTTGCTGATGAATAATGTCTCATGCAGGAGGCCTCTTTGGATCTGGGCTGTCTGGCCAAAGGACAAAGGAATTAAAGTGCTCAGTTTGGAACAAAATGCACAACATGTGTTTTTCTTTTCTTTTTCAGATCTTTTGTTTTGGCTTTTTGTTTTCGGAATGGAGTTTATCCGTACCTCTAAGTCAAATAAACAGTAGCCTGTTTCAAATATGTAGCTAACATTTAATTAAAGAAAAAGAATTTGAGAAGGTTAATTGACTGGATTGTTGATACATCACATATTTTAATGTTGAAACACAAAATAAAACACAAAAACTAAAGTTAAAGAGGACATAAAATGTACCTCTTGCCTACCTCGATTAAACAGCCATGTTTGAGAAAACGGTCTATGTAAGTTAGCATTTATGTTAACATATACAACTAAACATTCAGACCAAATGTCCGGCATATCTCCCTTGCTCTGGGCAAACATTAAACACTTCTAATATATCAAGTTATAGTTATCTCAAGAAAAGGCTCCTTTTGCATCCGTTAGTTTACAGTATGTTGCCTCCCATTTTGAGCATTTATTCTGCTCTGTTTAAAATTTCCAGGTAAGTGTGGTCAGAGTTAGTGCTTTTAGCATCTGTTCCATGTATAATCAATCACCAGTAATCTGTGAAATACCCTGAATGCAATGAAATAACATCTGTTAGCTCCACTGACAAAAATGGGTTTTTCCATCCTGCTTTTGTGAACATTCATTCAGGTAACAGACACTGTACTTTATGTGTGAACGATGCACATGACTTACTGTAGGAACAGGAAGAAAAAAAGCCATGTGATATTTTTGCTGTTGGAATTATTTATTTATTACTTTGACAGGCCTAACATGCTGTACCCTACTAAGAAAGAGATTAAATATTTAATCTCTTATACTTTCATTTAAAGGATCACAAAGCTCCCCCTCTAAACTAATGAAAAGTTATGAAAGCGTGTCAGATAGCCAGGAATCCTTGACCATTTTTTAATCAAAGCCAAAGCAGAGATTGTATCGCAGTTACCAGCTTTATAACATATTGATGACTTTTTGACCAGGTGTGCCGGAGGGTTGAACAGACTTCTTCCTGTCAAACTGAGAGAAGACGTGGTACATAAAAATATGCTAAATATGCCGAGCTGCACTGTGGAAAGAGAGAGGTGAGTGCTACTCTACTAGCTGCTATATTAAGACTTGATGTTACACAACCATCAAGGCTAATTTGCAGGTCAGCGGCCATCAACATCATAGACAAATCCTTTATTGATGTGTAATATGGCTTTCATCAGTTACATGGCTTGGCTGCGGTGGCCACATGCATGAGGTAAGCACTCCAGTCCCGCTAACAACAGCTCCTTTGTCCTCCAGATCTCACAGACTCCAGGAAAGGAGGCAAAGTCTGATGGAAAAACTGCTCCCCAGATCCTGTCTCCCGGTTCCAAGGGATGTTGCACCACTATTGGTCGAAGAGAAAGGAAAGGAAGACAGTTTTACTAAAGCACAGCAGCCAGTTTATAAACCAACCATGACTGAAAGCACGGTCACACAGCAGCACAGTGACACTGCAAAAGAAAGGGCTGCGGACACCGTGAATGAATCGTTACACAACAGAGCAGAGGACTACAGGGTGCCTGCCCCTGCCAGCACTGCAGCGGGTGTCCCCGCCACTGGAGACCGGTTGTTTGTGTTTCGAGATCCACCTGAGTCATGTGACCGCGTGGACGCTCCTAAAAGAAAAAGGAAAAAGAACTTCCTTAATCTGAAGAAAGGCTCTGTGGCTCCAACAAACCTACCTTGAGACTTACATTGTTTTTTTTGCAGGTTTTTTTTTATGATTATGGTACTTTATTATGATACATGATAAAACTAAAATTCAGAATAAACCAATAGTTTTGCTATGCAGCAAAAATGTGCTTATTCTAAATGTATGTAGCATCTGGCTTTGTTTTTAAGTAAAGGCAGCTGACTTGTTTCCGGGGTTGTTTCCTTGCTTCACATTGTTAACAGGGAATTGCAAGATCATACAAAGGTGGTTGACAAACAGTTCAAACATGATTTCCAATGGTCTTGTCTTGATGGGAATCTTTAAAATGGGAAAAGGCCACTGAAGTACAGGTTTACTGAAAAGGTTACAGTTTAAAGATTTTTTGGGGGGAAGAGAACAGCTAAAGGTCCCTTGCTGTTGTATCAGTGTGCCCTCCTAAACATTAGTGTCAAACACGTTTATTATTCATGTCCAGATATTGGGCGAGTTACTGTGTTTTTGTGGTTTGATTTGAGGATTGTATACCTCCCGACACACTCAAGACACACAGCTTCATTAAATGTTGAAACTTCCATGTGCAGCAGTTTAAATTCCTTCAGTAAAATGAACATTTTTATATTGCTGGAAACTCTTGGTTCCCACTTGATCTTGTTTTTTTTTTTAAATAGTTGACTCCAATTTGTTTTTAATAGCTGCCAGTAATATCTTCTTTTTAGCTATTGCCAAGTCACAAAATTGTGGCCAAAAAAAAAAATGTTGCAAAACATTTTGGCCGTGTTATCAGCAGGAGAAGCTCAATCATCTCTGGTATTTTGGAGCTTGCATGAACAGATTCGCTCTCCAAAACACAGCAGACCCCAAATGTTTCCCTCAACCTCGCTGCGCTTCCACGTCATCGTCCATCATTTTCTCGCCCCCTCTCTCTCTGTAACCCAAATCCTTAAAACTGCTGCAAGTCCTCCTCGTTACTATTTGAAACGGCGTTGAGTGAGCAGCTGGAAGCCGTCCTGAGCAGCGTTATATATCCGACATGAGGCTGGGACTCGCCGCTCTGCTGTGTTTCTTCAGCTTCGTGTGGCCGTCGGACTGCGCGCCTCCGACCTGCTACTCCAGAGCAGTCAGCCTGAGCAAAGAAGTCATGGCTCTGCTGGAGAAAATACACACGTACCCTCGCACGGTGAGCGCTTTGGCGTCGGTTGCGTGCTCCCGTTTTGCAGACAAGGCTGTGTTAAGCATTTCTGACTGATGCTCTGTTTTGTGTGCTCTAATGATGATGGTGTTTGTCGGGTTGCAGAAAACGTGCGCTGAGGTCCTACCGGTGATCTTCATTGATGTGCATGTAAGTCTCAAACAATGGGGTATGATGTGGGGTGCTGAAAGTGATTATGTGGGGTGCTGAAAGTGATTATGTGGGGTTGTTTGATAGTTGTTGTTTTTTTACACAGATTTTCCCGCACTGATCAACCATTGTTGGTAATTCCAGTTAGATATTCAGATTTAATTTTTCAGTCCACTTTTTCCATGTCCATTCACTAACCTAAAGTCTCTTATTAGCTTTAAATTTGGATGCACTGCACATTTTCTTTTCCAGAAAAAGCAGGACTGTGTGAAAATAAAGATTTGTTTCAAGTGAATAGTTGCTTTCAAGAGTTATAATGGATTATTATAGGTTTTTCTAGAAAAGAAAAATTTTTACTAGAATTGTGAATGTCAAATATAATGTCTCATTCCCCAACAGTAACACAACTAAGCAGTATAATCTATGAGGTCTCTGGTGAAACTGACAGCTCTGTGAGCTCACAGCAGCATCATATAACACAGGCAAAATTTGATGAAGAGCAACAGCACAGAGTAACTTTTACTCTGGTTTCACTCAAATCAAAACATGCCACTGTTCCTGTCTGAGTTCATGGGGATGAAGGGTCAACAGCAAGCATCATAACCGATTAATATTACAGGCAACTAATTAGTGAACTCAGTATTTCCCATGAAGAAGAATGGGACATAGCCAAATATTATGCACAAAAAAGCATGCAGTGTGGGGTAACAGCCAAGTGTAACAGACTAATTTGTACATAACAAGCAGGGTTTGGTCAACGAGAGAGACCAATTGGTTCAACACGTTGGCAGAATAAGCCCAGTTAGATAAGAGCTGTTCCTTTCACTCTCACTGATGCTTAGTTCAATGCAAAATCAGTCAAACCAGTGCATGTACTGTGTTCTCTGTGACAAAATCTTACCTGAGCTAATGAGAATATTTGAGTACCCTAGATTCAGAAAAGTGTCAATTCAGCTGAGTTAACTTGTCCTGCAGGGGCTTACAGTCTGTAAATACTGTCATGTAAAAGCAAAGTTTTATCTTTTTAGAACTCCTGCATCACAACCAAACTGCGTGACTTTCTCTACGTGGTGCTGAACCATCCTAGCCCGTCCTGCAGAGAGCGTCCCAGAATGGTGCTGCTGAAACGTAAAATCCAGAACTTGTACTCCATCATCACCAGAATTTGTTATCGAGTAAGAACATCGAAAACATCTGCACTATTTCTCACGTCAAGAATCCTGTTTATAAGCTTGAGTGGCGTGACCACTTACTTACATACATGTCTGTGTTTGGTTCGCAGGACCTGGTGTTTTTCGTAGATGACTGTGATGCTATTGATACTGGACACAGTAGCCCTTACTTTGCAGAGGACAGGCTTCAGCTACTGCAAGAGGAGAGATGAGCAACACACAGAGCAGATGACTGTTGGTGTCTTACATTCATAAAAACACATCAGCAATATGTAGAATGGTAAAGCATGCTGTATACACACCACAGCTTGCACTGCATTAGATGCATCGTAAGCAACACACACACAGTGCTGTTTCATGTCGTACCTAGTTGGCTCTGTGTTAGCCGCAGACTCATGTTAGTGGACATTTGTGGCTATATTCCAGCCAGGAGTGTAGAACTTTCCACAGGAAATTTGCTGAATGCCAACCATGCCGAAGAAAACCTTGAAATAATAAACCAATAAGAGTTGCTTGTGAACCGGGCTTAACCGCTGCTTACTTACTAGGGCTGATCAAAGCTTCATGTGTCATTAAGAGAAATATGTTGTGTTGCCATAACCCTTGGTCTGACTGACATGTCTTAAAGGAGCACTGTACAGCATTTTGTAAAACATGGTAGTTGAAAATGTTATGTAAGGAAAACTTCCTCGCACTCGGTTGTACAGTGTGTCCCTTCAGAATTTTCTCACATAGAACTTTTTTTAAAACTTTATTTTATACTAAAGATGTTAGGACAGTGCTGCTGCTTGTACTGAATATGAAAATAATAGAGCCATCACTGTCATAGACATATTAGAAACATGCCTGTTTGTATGTATACTTAATGACAATCTATATATGTCTCACACTATGTAATAAAACTTTATGTATCAATTTGTTCTATGAAGTCATTTCCAACATGTCTGCCAGTTGATTCTGGAAAGTACTACACAAACTACTGAGACCGAACTGGCTCATGTCCAGTCTGTGAATCAGCATGATGTCCTTTTCCTGAATTTTCTAACATGAGTGAGGTTATTTTCACTCTGACACTCTTTTTCACTCAGCATGTGAAAATTACTGATTATTTTTATTTTATAGAAACAGTACAGTCCCCATTCTCTTATATACAAATTATATCAAATATTAATTTATAATTTTATTTTACTGTTGGAGATCTCTGGACAAGTAATGGCGCAGTTGCCATTATTTTGAGAACAGTGGTATGACTTGTTGGATTTGGGAAGAAGTCTGCCTCTCTGATTTAATTTATGGCCTCTGCTGCCCTCTGTTGGCCAGATTGTATCATGTGCATGCAGAAAGGTGGTTTCTCAGTGTTTACAGACTCATTCAGAGTATTTTGTGATTTGGGGGGCATTTAGAGCTTACATATGTAACATAAAGTCCTCCTTTTTCTACAGTTTCTGTCTGTGTGCAACGTAGAAAGTATTTCTAACCCACGATATCATTAATCAATGTTTTGAATACATTTGTTTACGTGAAGTCAGGCTGTGTGAGTTAAGTGGTACAGTTCACTTGACTAAAATAAGCTGGAGTGGATTTGGCCCCCACAGTTAAAGGCCCCACGATCTATCACAGTAAACTTTGAGCCACTTTCCTTTTGGTCAATGGAGGCCTACTTTATTGTGGAGTGGAAATGCTCTGGGTTGTTGTTGGTCCACTGAAAGACTCTCCAGCATGAGACAGCAATAAACTTTCTTCTGAATGATCCTTTCTGACGATGTACGGTGAGTCATTAATGAAAGCTTTTTGGCAACTGCACTCTCAGAACTTCACCAATAGGAGTTTTCAAAATGACACCCGTTTCCATCTGCATGACCCCATCTGTCTTCACAATCATTTACCCCCATAAATCACACATTGACTGCCTATTTTCTAAAGCATTTGTCCCACAGGGAGCCACATTTTTTGTTGCTATGCTTTTTTTTGTTTTGTTTGGTTTATGTTTAGTTGTTTTTGTTGCTTGATCCTGATGCTGCTAACGTTCACTGGGGAAACAGGATGCTTCACGTCCTATTGAGTTTGCAAATGGCTTTATTTGTGGCATAGATGGCTCGTGTCTGTTAGGCCTTACAGTCTGCTACATTACATGATGACATCATCTTATGTTCACACGCCCCGTGCAGGAAAGCTGAATAACCGCTGGGCATGAGTACAGTTCAGATGCTTGAGGGTGGGTGAGGCACCAGTCATACAGGACCTACACTGGTCTGGGGCCAGGACCATCAGGATCCTCAGGAGGCTGATTGAGAGGCAGAAGGGCCATGCAATGATCATCAAGGCAGTCTGACAGTACCTTGATCTGTCACAAGGTGGCGCTGGTTGTCATAGTTCCATATTGCCACATCAGATGAGGATGGTTTGACACAATGTTATGCTGCTGACCATATAAAGGTCCAGAGATTGAAACCCTCTGTGTGTGTATGTATTTCTGTTTCACTTACAGTAATTATTAACACATTCTAAATTTTGATGATAGATTTGATGTGATTACAGAAATGCAGTACTCTGTGAAAACAGAGTAAAATCTGCAACCATTATGTTGAAAAGGTTGAAACTATTTCCTTTTGTGATGAACAGAGAAATGTTACAGGAACAGATCAAAAACAAGGACCCAGAGATTCACAAAGACTTTAAAATTAATGCTTTAGAATTGTAATCAGTAAGCTTATTGATTAAGGGAGGTTTACCTCTTAATCTAATCTAATAGCACAATATTGTATTGTTGTAATATCCCAATGCAGAATAATCCAGCAAAAACATCCAGCTGTCATCTGATAATTCTGTTAAATATTGAGCTAAAGACTAAAACCTCACAAAACACATGTTAAGCATTGTATAATCATTTAACAGCCTGCAGTTTAATTTGAGCTTGCCCCATGTGGCAATAAGCATGTTTTATTTTTATTTATTTTTTTGCGCCAGGAATCAAGTCCTTGCACTTCTGAACCATCAGGTCTGCTAATTAACTAACCCTGCAAAAATGAAAATGTTAGTCAGCAGCATGTGGCTCGTTAAGGAATCGGCCCACGGTGCAGTTATAAAGCTTAATTGCTGTGCTTGTTGATCATCATTAGAGAGCCGCAGAATCCACGTTATTTTCTATCATTACGGCAAAACGAGAACAGAACATTTAAACCGCAGGCGGCCAGCTTATTTAACAATTTTAATGTTCTGTGACACTGCACCAAAAATGCTAAAAGCTGCACAATAAAAAAAAACACACAACAACTTGTGACAGTAATCATTCTCTGCATTGTTGAAATAATTACCTTGTAAAGGACAGATCAGAAACCTATTTACATTAGAGCAAAGTGATGCAGTTTGTGATTCAGTTCGGTTTATGGGGTTTTCAGGCAATTTTCCATCACATTTAGCACATTTATTGCATCTTAAAAGAAATGTTGCCTCATTAGTCGACATAAGAAAATGTTTCCCCCTTAATTTCCAATAGATGATTGGCACACTCTCTCCACACTATTGTAATGACGCTGGATGGAGGTGTGTTATAGAGTTCAGTGAGATTCAAAACTCTCACATATTAGACCAAAGCTTCCCCTCCTGTGAACAGTAAATGTACCTTATAAACGCACAGTTGTTCCACTGATTTACATGTTGAAGTAATTATTCATTGAAGGGTCACCGGAGGACTTTCTGTCGATAAGGACTGTTCAACCAGCTACAGACAGCTAGTAACGGTGGCAATCAGCTCATGGGGTTGCTCTGTTGGTGTCCCAGTGGTTCAAAACTGCAGTTTACAGGTGACCGTGAACTGATCATGAACGGGGGTCAAACAAAAAGCTTTAAAGGCAAGAAGGTCAAGACTCCAGCGCCCTCTAGTGGACAGTACAGATCATATATGCACAACATGAAGAGGTTTCTAACATTAACTCTTCATTAATGAATTTCTGCTTGCAGGCAACAGGTTTGCTGAGAAGTCAAGCTGATAAACGGATCAGGCTCTAAAAGCAATGTAATAAATGCTAACATATATATGCAATGTGTATTAGGCCTATTTAATGTATTCTTATTATTTGTATCCTCTGGACTATAAGAGCATGTAGGGTAAACGCCATCCTGGAACTTAAAGTCCAACTCAATATTGTGTTTATATCTTTGCTTTAATGCTGACTTTCACTGTGTGTCTGTCTCAAATCTGACTTCATGTTAAACTTATTGCATTTCATTTTTTTTGTGTCGTTGCTCTGATATTTCTGTGCATTCCCTATATGAGAACATCTGGTTTAGTGCAGGAGACTGATTTTATAGGTCCTTTTGTGTATAGGCAGCCGCAAGAAATTGGTGATGATGGCTGTGTTTGCTGGTAACTGAACATTGATTTATAACATCCCCGCATTATTATTATTAACAGTATTTACAGCATGTGGCTCTGACTGACTGAAGACCCCCGTATTGTAAGTTAATATGGTCGGACATAGTTAAATTAGACTGTTAGTAGGAGCCTATTTAAATGTTGAATTGAAATGTTATACATTGTCCTGCCTCTCGAACGCTTTTATTTTAACCGAGTTCTTCTAAAAGTTACTTTTAGTTAGAGACATATTTATACCCAGCAGACAACAATATAAAAGGTCTTTCCCAACACAGTCTGAATTATTGTTTTGCCATGAATATTTTTTAATGAATTATTATTGCTGTGGTTTATTCACTGGAAATGTTTAAAAAAGGCCACAGCCAACAAGTAGCCAGGCCCTCTGCAATGGTTATAAAGCATATATAATATCGTTATAATATTGCGCATGGATCAAGGTGTAAAGATTATTTTAGTTGTCGTTTTTAGTTTAGTGAAGTTGTTTTAGTCATTTAAACTTTTTTAGTCGGAACGAAAGAGCCTTTTTTATGTTACTCCTTGTGAACAGAAGGTGGTAGTGTGGCATCTGGAAGAAACAGAAAGTAACTTGTATATTTCATGGATTTTTATTTGAGATTATTTTTTAAGGTCAAATTCTTCCCGCATTTCAAACGCTTCAAATGGATGTGTGCAGTGTTTTATACATGGGTAACCCAAACGTCCGATTAATTAAACTGCAAACATATATAACATGATATTTGGAGTAAATTTACACAACCGTATTAACCTTTGCAACAGCCAGGCCAGAGTGTATATAATATATAATTTATTACAATAAAATGTGCACACACTGATCAGCGCCAGTGCTTATCAGGCTAAATGTATGCATTTCACATATTTCCAATAGCTGCTTCCTTAAAGTAACTGAAGTCAGATCATTGTATTTAAAATAATTGCTATTTGGTTTAGACGAATGCTCCATTAATGACCAGATACCATACAGGTTAAATAGTGTATTTGTTGGTAAATAAACCTGCATGCAGACTATCTCCGCAGAGATAATCATTATAGAAGCAACCAGCAGTTTTAACAGAACTAAATACATTTAGGCCTGAATATATGTTGCCATAAAAGCGTCTGTAATTTTGGTGTGTGTCCATCCTAAAACACACACTCTTGATACTATTATTAGGGAATAAACACTGATAAACTACAGTGGTGGCGATTTGTTTGACGAACAATCTTAATAATCTTATTCAAGTTTATAAAAAGTCATATAACCTCTCTATTACACGTCTTGGGAAACAAACTGAATAAAGGTTAAAGGTCTATTAAACACCCACTGACCCCTCTGCTTTTATAATCGTCTCTCCGAGCTGTAAAGGCCACTTCTAATAACCCATTTTCCTTTCTTTGGGGGGATCAAGGGGGTTTAAGTACAGAGTCAAACAGCCGCCTGTGATCTTTTGGATGATATAAACTAGTGAGTTTTGTTTTCTCTTGGCTCCTGGCAAGATAGAGATCCCGGGACAAAAGAATGAAAGAGTTGAAAGAGTGGACGGATCCCCTTTGGTTCTTTTGTGTCAAGTTTCTCTTCTCTCCAGACAGAGCGTTCATCCGTGTGATTTAAAGTTATTGTCAGGGATTGTATTAATTCATGCCTCGTGGATAAAATGGAGCGGGGACTGTCATAAATGATACATGGGCAAACCCCACCTTGAATTAAATGCAAAATGACTTTTATACAAAAAGAAAGAAACGCATTGATATTATAAAAGTGAGTGGGGGATTATAAACTTGAAAAATGTTGTGTCTGAATAAATCACACTAACCCTGGTTCAGGACAGCAGCTTGTCAGCGCTGAGGAGGAAATCACAGCGCAGAGAGAAGTGTTGCCCGTCCCAGTCCCCCGTTGACATTTTAGGAATGATAAAAGTTCCGCCTTGCCTGGAGCTACAGCCTCTCTGGAGCCGGCCTCCGTCTGCGGCAGATTGCCTTTGCTCATTACAGCAATTATTTTACTCCAATTTAACCCCTGCCTGAATGGCAGAGAACTCAAGTGAAAGCCTTTTAAAACTGCCTCGGAGTGGCCTGTAATTCCCCCTTTCTGATCCCTGTTTTGTCATTTTAAGTCTCCCTGATGGCAGAAAATGGCTCCAGCGCGCATCACAAGGGTGAAATATATGCTTTATGCGCTCCTGTCAGGTAATATGTTTCTATGTGGAAGGGGCACATGGGTTCTAAACACCCTGTCTTCTCCATAATGGGGTGTCATTTGGCTCATTTTACACCCTAAACACTCAATAATGACACTCTAGAGGGGTTGTTTACAAGCAATTTAGCCCGAAGAACCAATCTCCAATATTTATCGGTGTGTTTTGAAGTCAGCACCCCCCCCAAAAAAATATCTCCACCCCTCTAAACTCTTCTGGCGCCAACAAAATCTAGGTTAGTTATTTCAAAGCAATAGGCAACAGCTGTAGCAATACATTCCAGCAAATAACATGTGACAAGTTTAAATTCACAGTGCACCTAAACGCTGAGAAATGTGCGCAGGAGCACAGATAGTGTGAAAGGTTTGATTGCGAATACGAGAAATGGAAGAAATGTGGATTGTCAGTATTGTTGTGGTGTGGGTCACAGAAAGCATTAAGCCCTATCAATGACACTCCACAAATCATAATATTTAAATCGTGTTGTCATCAAGCTCATCCCTGTTCCTATTTTCTATTTTTCTAACAAGGTGTAACAGGCCTGATTGTTGTCCCCCCTGCTTCCCCCCCATATAAACGTATGTGTCTTAAAATGTTTAAGATGTCCAAGAAGTTACAACCCTCACAACTAAACATCCTAAAATAGATATAATTGTTCAAATATACTATAATATAATAATAATAAAGTATTTTTCCCAAGCACTGTTTCTCCCTCTGCTTTTTAAAAGACTAGGACATATTCAGATCTTGGTGTTACAGGCAGCATGGAAGTGTCAGTCAAAACGAACAATTGCTTAATGAAAAAGAATAAACAATTTATTGTTAAGTTATGTCACAAATATATTCATAATATAAATGAGGATATTCTTCAAATATACATTATTTTACAGTACACATCTCCCTTCCGAAGGGAATCATTCCACCAACAGACAGTGCTGTTATAAAAACAAATGCTGTGGTTCTCCAAATTCACAAAGAGCATTTATTAACACCGGATTCAGTAACCCACTAAAGTTACGCATTGATATGAATGCAAAAATAAAAAAAAGTATGTTTGTTTTTTTTTGCAGTGTGACAGCAGCCCACAGATGCGATGGAAGTTTGTTGGGGCAAAATGTCATGCTGCTCAACAGTCTCTGACCTACTCACAGGAGCTGGTATAATAGCCGTTTTACCTGGCTGTAAGCAGCCATGAAGGTAGAGGAGTGGGCTATCTCTGACACTGTGGCACAGCCAAGTGTCCATACTTGTCTGCCCAGTCCTGATACATCACAGGCCTACAGCGACTCATTTGTTTTCCACCTCTGCACCGCAAAAATGTCCACCTTAAAGTCATTTAGTTTCTCACTCAGGTTGCTTTTCTGAATTCGGATTTCTAGTAAAAAATAGGTTCTTGAGTGACATTAGTTCAAAGTCCACTGACAAAAAAACAGATTTAAGACTCATGATGAAATGACTAATAAAGTCGGATTATTTTTGCAGTGTGTGAACTTACTGGAGGCCAAGAGAAGTGGATAAACTTCAAGGTCCTCAGAAGGGGGGGGGTCTCTGTTTGGAGGTCTTGGCCCCCTGACATGTTGTGACACTGACCTCACCGCCATGATACCTCTTTATTTAGTACAGTGTCACCTCGCCTATCCGAAGGGCCCCCCTCTCGCACGGGCCCCTCAGAAAGTAGTCTTAACCCCCTTGTGTCTTTCTGTGCGTGCCCCTCGTCCTCCGTCCCTGTCAAGCGAGGTGGTACATACTGTATCCGACGTGAGCGGCGTACAGTCCCACGGGGGAAACTGGCAGCGAGTGCCTCTGGAACGGGTGCGACCCTGCGTAGGACGCGGGGACGTGCGCACCGAGAGGAAAGGAAATCCCGAAAGCTGGAGGCAGCATAGGCTTAGCTGCCATTTTCAGTTTTTCAAGTTCTGCCTCCTGCAGCCTCTTGGCTTTGGCTCTCCTGTTCTGAAACCAGATTTTGACCTGGGTCTCCGTCAAGTTGAGGGAACTGGAGAACTCTGCGCGCTCGGCGATGGAAAGGTACTGCTTTTGGCGGAACTTCCTCTCCAGGGCCAGCAGCTGGGACGTCGTAAAGGGGGTCCGGGGCTTTCTGTTCGTCTTGTGTTTTCGCAGTGGACAGGCAGGAGGACTCAGCCTTCCTGTGAGAGGACAAACGCTTACATTTAAACGATCTGATTGAGGTGTGCAAAATGCGCAAATCTACATAAGATAAATAAATCGAGTAAAAGTTCTCATGGAAAACACGCCGAGTGTGGAAGACACATGAGTCTACACATATATATAAGACTAAGAACATAAGAAATGACAAATATTTTACTCAGATATTATGTATTCCTACACAAGGCTTTGCAATGAGACCAAACTTACGTGGAGGTGTGGGAGAAAAACGAGGACTCTGTATCCATGAAGTCCTGTCTTTACTGTCCGGGCTCTCGGGTTTAATCAACACGTCTTCTGGCATGTTCATGATGTCGCCCACTGAAAACGAGGAGCTCATGGCTAAAGCAGGAACCGAAGTATCCAGACTACCGAAAGCACCCATCCTTGAGCCCTTTCCCAGCGCCTGGGACGTCCCGGGAACGGACGTGGCATCCGGGGATGCCACCTCTCTGCTGGGTTTCCTATCAGCCATCAGCGCCTCAACACTGAAGGGCAAAATAGCAACTTTGG
Organism: Morone saxatilis; assembly: GCF_004916995.1. Lineage (NCBI taxonomy): Eukaryota > Metazoa > Chordata > Actinopteri > Moronidae > Morone > Morone saxatilis. The sequence continues at coordinate 9,708,064 of NW_023339740.1, read as the reverse complement.
GCTTCCCAGTGTCCTCTGCGGGGCTCAGACTGGTCTGCATGTCGCCTCTGCTGACGAGAACCGAGCGGGGAGGAAGGTCTTCGGTTTTCAAACCAGCGGTCAAAGCTGACATGGCGATCGATGGGGCCATACAGGTCCGACTGGCACGGGTGAGGTGACTAGTCGACTCTCGTGGGTAAAGTGGAAAGAGTTACACAAAGTTACTGTGGTGCGCCCTAAGGTGACGGTATCCTCATGTTTATGTGACCAAATTGGAGTGCAGGGCTATAATAAGGCAGGCGTGGAGAGGGAGCCGGCCAATCAGGGACGAGATGGGCTGGTCCCTGCGAGACTCAAAAAAAAAAGGAAAGAAAAAATCAGAGTGGGAAAGTTAACAATAGTTAGGCTACTTTAAAAAAAAAACATTTTAGATCAACATAAACACAACAAACTCTTAATGGGCCATGGTTTCATCAAGACACAGAATGATGTTCTGTCAGACAGTGACCCACAGCCCTGCAGGGAACTTATTGACAGTTTACAGCTATAAAGGCGTTATCCCTATTATTACACACCATGTTTACACCAGCGTTGATAACCTTTCTGCCTCAAACCTTTTGACGTGCTTTATTCAGATCGACCCACATGTGACGACTGACTTTGGCCAAAGTGTTCGAACTCCTGAAGTGAACATTGCACAACAGTTTACTGGCCCCCCCCCCCCCTTTTTATGTGATGAACCTCTTGCAGCGCGCTGTTTATTGATGGCTGCGGGGCTCTAATCAGATTGAAACACACAGGCCTTCGCAGTCATTTAGGGGTAATTATCGGGGCTTGGGGGAGGGATCACTGGGATTTTTTCCCCTTTGACTACATCCATTAAAGCCAAAAATTATGTGCAGTCGGGGGCAAGGGGAGGTGAGGGAGGGAGGGAGGGAGGGAGGCAGCGTGGAGCCAAGGAGAGATTTAACCCGGGACTGTCATTGATTTACCTGGCTATACCTTTGTGCACCTTCTCATTATCTGAGGGCCATGAAAAGAGGGCTTTTTTTATTGTTACTACAGAAAATATGTCACTGGATCTATATGCGATGGGAAAAGAACACAAGGGCGCATAACGTTTGATCCTCTATCAAATAAATGTCGCCGCTTTAAACGTTGGATTTAAAATAGACCTAGTACAAACCTGGACAGATCACACTTCTTCTTGCTGTGTAGTCAGTTCTCAGGAAAAGCGTCTGCGTCGCTAATTACCAAGCATAAACAATCTGTCACGATTTGTCAGTCTCCCTAATGGGCAGACAAGTTATGTTGTTTTTAGGCGCCAGCAGCGCCCGGATCAAAGCGCTCGACTTTAGGGAGACTATTGAAAAAGTTGAACCCGCACCGAGAGCGCAGCACCGCCTCCTCCTCTACCCGCCCTAGCCCAGGGACACTGAGCCATTCAGCCTGAAACATTTGCCTTTTCTCAGCCGGATCGCACGCCAGTCCCCGTCTATTCAAATGAGCGCTATAGTCGGGTGTAATAGTAGGCTCCTCAGAAGAAAAGGTCAGCGCCCACTGGCTGCTCTCAGAGCGCCTCACTGAAAAGGATTCCTCGGTGCGAGTGTTTCCCAAGATACACATTAGACCGCGGATCCCTGTCTGAGGAGGTGTGTGTTGTTATGACTTTTGTGTGCGGGAGTGTGTGAGGGGGGGTGTTAAATACAGTGGGGATTGCGGGACCTCAAACCAATCATCCTCATAATCTATCTGTCACCGTGCCATCGCTTTAGCAAAAAAAAAAAAAGAAGTGGGGGGAATTAAAAGGCCCCGCTCCAGGAACCAGTGCCTGGGAACGTTTGTTGTGGTGTAGTCTATTCATGGTTGAAATATTAAAATGACTTCCTTCACTTGAACGTTGCAATTAACATTCAAGGTGACACTGTGATTTGGCAGGGACCCGTTTTGCATGCGTGAGCCATAAAGATGTCACGATAAGGTCAATAATTTGCTACTCTTTGATGCTGTTCATTGCGAACTTAAGAACTATTCAACGAGAATCAAATAAAAGAAACGAGGCTTGGAATGTGAATTGCCTTTTAGAATTAAAAATAATAAATCAATCGGCCTTTTCTTGCACAACAGGTAGTATCCTGATGTCCGGTTGACGCATTCACATTTAAATCGCAGCCACAGGTGTTCCCTGGTTGTTGTCTTGCATAACTTGGTTCCAGTCGGTTTATAAAAAAAAAAACTTAACACACAAGTCTTAATTTATCATTTCCTCAGCAACACATCCTGTGCGTGTGTGTGTGTGTGTGTGCAGGTAGCAGTCTCCACGTGCAGCTGCTGAGTGTTTGGAAACACTTAAAGCCTCCAACCTGGAACGAGTGGCATTGCTCCGAAAGCTTTGAAGTCACCGGAGTCTCCGGGGCTCCCACGTCCGTCTGAGGTCCACTCTGCTTGGGGCTCAAACACTTAACCCGTCCTCCGGCAACCCCAGCTCGTTAAACGAGTCTGCGTAAACACAAATAGGCGCACATGAGACGCATTAACGTGCGCTGTTTTTTGGTGAGGTGTTGCAACAAGGCACAGCCTGCGAAGAAACTCATAAATCAAGATGGTTGCTGCACGTCTGTGATTATAGGTTATTATTCCCACTGTTGGACCCCAGTGTTTTCAGGTTTGACCGTAGCCATATAAGTTCAGTGTAAGTCAGCTAGAAAAATGGCAAAATACTTATTGAAATAAAGAGTAAACTAATTAATGGTGTCTTCTTCACACACACCACCACACACTTCTCTCAGCAGTTGATGATCTCGGCCCATTTGCTCACTTGATTTTAATGGACATCTGTTTAACCTGATTGTGGACTTTGGCTGTCGCAGTGTCCTTGTCTCCAGTGTATTTGTCTTGTGAACAGAGGGGACAGTGGTGCTGGAAAACAATGTTGCTGGCAATTAGCATCCCAAACACTGCTCTTTAAAAAAGACTGATGTGCCATGGAAAAGACGATTACCATACCGTTTTATTTAAATCCCGAGGTAACAAATGAGGGCCGAGCTGAGATACAACACAACTGTAAGGCTCATCGGGCCTTTATTTCACTTTATAAACTACTTTGATTCCCAGTCAGGAGGCAGGGACTCCAGACAAAGGCCCATTGTTGCCTCATCTGAAAGTTGTCTTAACCCTTTTCATGCAAGGTCTGTCAATTCAGACTGTAAAGACATAAAAGGGAGAGTCGATGTCAAAAGGCATTTTCAGGCAAAATATTTGCACTTGGTGCAAGTAAATGACTTTCGTCTGGGGACAATGACATCATGTGAGTATAACTCCTTTATCTTGCTCACATTTTAGATTTAGAGTGGGATTTTTTGCGCCTGCTCAAACTTTTGGGGCCTACTGTGTGATGAGCTTAACTCAATTAGTGACATTTGTGAGGAATCCTTTAATGTTTTGTGAAATAATTCTGAGCAACATTTTCTCTCTCTCTGTGTGTGTGTGTGTGTGTGATTTAAGTTCATTTGAAAGCAACTTTATGATGCACCTCAGAGACAGATGAAAGAAAACAGCCGGCAGCCCAACCCAAAGTCTCCATAATTATACATAATGTATCCTATTTCAAAGCAATTAGCGCAATCAGGCGGATCGGAGCACTTTGCTGCCAGTTAGTAACAATGCCTCACGGTCATTTAAGCTTCAACATGTCATTCAGACTCTGGCCTCACAGGTCCGCCTGCAGACTGCAGTGGCTCAGTCACTTTTGGCAGGTGTATGTGGGCTCAGAAGTTATCGCCTCGTTTTTCTGGAGCCACTTTATGTTCCGTTCATTCAGACCACAGGAAACAATTGTTGTAATTATTACAAATGAACACTTTCATTTGAAATACTGTACAAGACATAGCAGAATATTAGCATTTTCATCTTCGTCTTTGCATTGGGAATTAAATATGGGCTGATATTATGATAAAAGAAAATTAATTTTCCAGATTAGAATCATTCATTATAATAGCTATAATAATGTCACACCCAGTTATTATAATTTAGTTAATTATAAGTTAACGGGAAAATAAATTAAAAAATATAATAAATGCCATTTAGTAGCATCATTCAGCACGCAGTTTTATTTACAGCTTGAGATGTTTCAGGGAGAATGAGCTGAACCTGAAGCAGCTCTCTGTGTAAAGTCACCGAGGCTCGCAGAACAGCAGGAAAACAGCAGCTCGGAGAGAAATAGACTCCAAATGTGGAGGCACGCAGGATGACGAGGATAAATTGCATCTGAAGTTTCGCCGATTAAACGACTGCATGCGGCTTTGGAGAGAAGAAGAAGAACACGACATAGATGTTGTTGTTTTTTAACTGTAATTATTAACTCTCTAAGTGAATCAGATCCACCGCTTTAGTGAACTTTATTCCCCATTCATCTCCCTCACCTTTCCCCCGGCTGACAGGCAGGATGAATGTGTCCCACGGTGATGATAAAAAGCCTCTTGCGGTTCAGGAAGGGGGAAAAAAGCGTTGTCGCCATCGTAACGGGGGGGGGGGGGGCATATTGTTAGAGGAGACTCTCTAAAAAGAAATATTTGCCTGGCATCGTCTCAATATCGCCCCGGAAATGATGCATGATGATTTAAGGTTGTCTGCTACAAAACATCTGCACCCCGGCACTTTTTTTCTACCTCTAAATATCATGTGGATGATTCTAGAAAACCGGAAACGTTAACGTCCTATTTTCTATTTTCTCTCCTCAGGATGCAGAGAGCGAGTTTTGGTGGATACGTACATTTTTAAGCTTATCAATGGGCTGTTAACCTGTCCCCGTGCTCGGCTCTGATTGGCTGTTAAACCCGCAGCAGCACTTCATCGCACACCTGTGACCGCATCACTGCTTGTTTAAATATTAATGCGCTAATTGAAAACCACTACAGTAACTTCAGTGTCACTGAGCTTGTTTAACAGCTGAAGTGCTTGTCGGAGGAATATCATTCGAGGTAATTAACTAGATAAATAAGTGTAGAACAAATGCATTGAATAAATGTGGCACAGTAATCATTTCACTCAACTCTTAATTGTTTTAAAAACAGTGGGTTAATAGCCTTATTTTGTCCTTTAAGCGTTTTCAATCTGCATCCATAAAGCAAGACAGTTTATTTTATCAAAAAAAGCAGATGAAACTTTCCTAATCTTATTTCCGGTTATGACAGACTAACTATATTCAGTCTCAGTGACGTGCACCTCGTAAAAGATTATTTGCATTGTTGTAATTAATTAATATTGTCTTAATATTTGTTCGTTTAATAACTACATTTAAAAATAAGCTATAAGTGATAGCCTACATCTATCTAATATTAGTTACATATTAGCCTAGGCTATTCACAAATTATTATTATTATTATTATTATTAATAATAATAATAATAATATTATGCTTCATAGCCCTTCCAATTTATAAAACATTATTTCTCATTTATTTAAAAATATATATAAATCAGAAGACATTTTAAGTAATTAGGGGGAAAAAACTAAAAATATTGAATATATATTTGTATTATGTATATTTTATATTTTTTCTGTTGCATTGATATGAAAGCATTCTGTACAATATTTATTTTCCCCCATGCGTGATTCAGGCACACACAGAAACACACACACCCTCAGCCAGATAGGATCACTGTATCCCTCACACCCTGACCTTTGCATGACTTTAAAATCCAAATAATTTCATCACGTGAGCGGCGGTATCAGTGTTTCTGCCTGCCGTTCATTCCTCTGTAAAACTCAGATAAAACTGCGCCTTTTAAATTTACAACATTCCACCGTTCAATCAAAGACATCTCAATTACCCGAGGTATTGGTGTGAAATTGAATTATCGCCCCTTAATTTTTTACACGCCATTAAACAGGAAGCATACTAAAATCATTTGCAAATCACTGGCCTGGCTAATATGATATAGGCCATCTAAATGGACTGATTAACTAATGACAAATCAGGGGATTTATTTTGATAAGTCGATCATTTGGGCCTTTCAAACGCCGAGTGCGCTTGTTGATTAGAAACTAAATAGAGTCTCAAATGAAATGCTTAATAAGCGCATAACAAGCAATAGTTACAGCAACAAATCATTTCCATAATCGGGTATTGCGGGGATAAAAAAGATGCTTAATGATGAGGCAAACGATGTGGATCATCAAAACGCTGCCACCCATATTTCCCTGCGCTCAAAACAAATTGCAGGAATAATGAAAACATGTCCAGTCTTATTTTAGAATAGAAATACTGCTGCAACCACTATTTATGTTATTACCACAGAAAAAAACGGTATTATTATTATTGTAACTATTATTAATATTATTATTAATAATAAAATAAAAGCACATATCTTGCTGTTCAATAATATATCTTTTATATATATATATCTTTTGTGATTTTGTGTGTTTTTTGAATGTGTTTGTGATCATATTTATTACAGTGACTAGATAGGACCTCATGAGTAAAACCAGTAGGTGTCCCTTTTTTATTTGACAGTTCCAGGTATAATCACAAACAATTACAAGTTGTTATGTTGAAACAGATAATATTTCCCATGCCTTCAATATTTTCCATCTCCAATAAATCAATCTTGCCACGAAAAGCTAAAATCATTTCCCATTTTCATCGAGATAGGCAAGAATAATAACTGTAGGTAATTGTGTTGGAAATTAATTCTGTGGGAACTGACATCAGATAAAAAAAATAGGGTTTGAAATGCAATCACAAGGATTTATATAGTGGTGTGTGGTTCAGCCATTTTAAAATATCACTGCAAAATCTCTGCCTTGCCCTTCCAGTGACACCATGTACATAAACCATCCTTCACAAAAACCTTAAGCCCATCATTTTGGGCTGTTCCCTCCCGCTTTAGATCTGGCCAAAGAAAAGCAAACCAAAACAACAAAGGGGGCAGAATCAGGGGGTTTGTCTGGGAAGTTGTACTGTGGACGGCGAGCTGCTGCCGTGTCCTGTCCTTCAGATCACAGCGTAGCAGACTTGGCTCCATCCTAATCTCACAAGTCTCAACAGTCTGCAACTCAAGTTTATCCAGAGGGGGTTGAGCCTCTCGTAGCACCCCCATCAACCTCCCATCTAACCCGCCCCTGTCCTCCGCCTGCCTCCGCCCAGAGGAACACTCTTGTCAGTGACCCTTTGCTGACTCTAGCTGCCTAATCTTTTAAATGTGGGCAAAGCCTGAAATGATGAGGAGGTGGGCTTTTTTTAATACAGGTGATGTCCTTTGCCTCTCCATGTTTCCCTGTGGCCAACAGGATCAGCCTAAAGACACAGGAGATCCTCTGGTTGTAATGGGCCAGGCAGCAAACCCCACATCAAGCAGTCTGCAGGAGGAATGGAGGAGGATACGTGCCACATTCAGTCGTACTGTAGGGTACATCCTCCTTTTGTTTGTTGTGAGGAAATAAATGACCAAGAGGGCCAAAGTTTTATTGACCTGTTGACTCTAAACAGCCTATTGAGTCAACAGCAATCCACACAACATAGCAGTTACACAAATTAATACATTAATTTGTTGGATGCAACCTGAGGAAACGATTGGTTTGGGGACTAAAAGAAAATGATCCTCGTAGTTCTATCAACTTTATACCTTTAATACATTTTCAGGTTTTATAGGTTCAGTGTTAACTATATGTTGGTGTGATGTAATAGGGAATATAGTGTTTTGTGGTGGCCTCTGTATAGTGTATTGGGGCCAACTGGATGTTGGATAAAGCTGACCAGTAAATGGATGAATGACTGCACCAACATTTAAAACCTACTCAATCTCTGCCTAACTGGCATTGCTTTAAAGTAACCAAATGCATACTGAGTGCAAGTGCACTTCGTCAACTTAAAATGGCGTTACCTGTAGATTCTCATGACAGTTAAAACTCTAACAATTTAAAGCTAGGGTGGGGTGCAAAATCTCGTAATGTATGCTGTTTGTGTTCAGAGGTCAGGAGGTGTTTAATTTAAAAAGACATCTTGTCAAGGATACTACCACATTAGCCACCACCTGTTTAATGACATCATCACGTCACTTTATAACAGCCATTTCAGGGTGTTGTCACGGACTGCTAGTGCATACACACCAAAGATGCCCCTACAGTCACAGCTCCTCAAACAGTGAGCTCACCCGGGCAGCAGCACTTGTACCCACCTCCTTCCACAACCCCACCCCTCTCGTATGGGAGACATATTTAATTTAATTAAGGCCTGTCACCGCTATTGATTTTGGCACTTTCAATTATGGCCCAGCCGTTTATGGGCTCTATGGGCTGTGGATCTACTGATCTGTGATGAGGGGGGCCCTATCAGTGCGGGACCACATGGACGAGGAGCCTCTCTGTCTTCCTTATGGCCCTGCGCTGTCTGCAGGAGACACTGACATATGGCTGTTTCCTAGGCCCCACTCCCCTCCTGCTACCCATAATTAATCCCTCATTAGACAGGTCTTTATTGTTTAATTTGTGCCGTTCGTAATCAAATTGGGCAGATTAATTACTACAGAATTTAGAAACGGGGGTGAAAAATAACCACTTTTAATTGCCTTCAGGTTTTATGACACCCGGGGCTCTTTAGTGAGCCATCACTGGACACTGTGAAATATCTCACACCCCCAAGAATTTTCTCTACATCAGTTTTTGAGTGATGAACCGTTATTGGGGTGCTCTTTTTAGAAAGCACGGCTGCTTAGCAGAAGCTCATTAAAATGTTTCTTGGAGATATATTTTCTCTTGCAGTCCTAATTGCAAAAGTCAACCTTACAAATGATTGTGTTTATTTATGGTCATGGCCTTTTGCTTGTGTTCAGTTTGTCAGTGCTGGCTGGTCAGTGTGTGTGTGTGTGTGTGTAAGAGTAAGAGGTTAAGTAAAGTGTTTCAAGGAGGTGTGTAAGTGTGCATGAGCGAGATAAGGTGTATATGTGTGTATATAAAACTATTTATTAACAGAGTCATATGATATGAGAAACCCTGTAAATATGAGGACTTTTTATGTTTAGGAAGACTGTAGAGTTATTATTAGGGCTTCTCATATTGTAGTTTTTTTCCGAGTGCAGTGGAGAAAAGTGATTTGGATGAATAGTGTTAGGTGTGACAATAAAAGTGTAACAAGCTATTTGCTTGACACATTTTTACAGCATATATTTAAGTGGTGACTAAAACACCAGTAGCTCCTAACACTTAATAAAGAAATACTTTTGTACGCTTTGCACAGGCACCTTGTAAATGCAGTTCTAAGTCAGATTTAAGTGAAAACAGAAATTAGTATTACAGTCACTTTGTATGGGTTAAAGTTCACAGAGTTGACTGAAAAAGTAAAGGTAAACTTTTGTTCTGTGTGTGTTTGACTACTGCTACGTTTTAGAATTGCAAAGTGTAATACACACACAATTTAAAGCTGCACTGACTCTGAAAAGTTATTTCTGGCTTTAAAATGAAAAATTATTTTATTAAGCCCATTTTTAATTTTTTTTTCATTGTTTGATCAAAAAGAAAAATTTAATAATAATAATATGTATCTGAAACAGAACAACAAAATAAGGCGTGGGACAACAAATATTTGGGACAATACAAAATGGATGATGATTTTTGTCACATAAATTCCAATATTTATTATCTCTTCTTATTATTAAAAATGTACTAGCAGTACATTACAAAACTAATGGTAGTACTCTTGACTTCAGAAAACATAAAACTCTTGAAAAACGTATGAATGCAGCAATAAATGCAGTTTTTGTAAGTGCATCTATACAGGATACCTGTAAACCCTTCTACAGACTGTGTGTTATACTGTGTGTATGTGTGCATGTGTGTGCGCAAATAAAAGGCTGGCTGGGTGTGTATGCAACGTGTCATGTTTCAATGACATCATTTAATGAGTGCATTGATGTCAAAAGTAGTATAATTGCGTCGGCTGTCGTGTCACCATACACCTTGGCAATTATAGCGTCACTCAACGATTATGGTTCATTATCTCTTTGAGAGGCCGGCAGTCCAAACAATAGAGTCGCACAAACCTATATACTAATTGCTAGCAGACACAACTAGACGTGTGGAGCCAGCTGAAGTGGTATATGTTTAGCTTCTGTTGAGTGTATGGGAATTATGAGGCTGAGTTACACAAGTATGATTATTAAATTTCACCTGATGGACAGACGAGCATAGTGAAAAGTACAAGTGTGCTATTTAGTGATGGATCGAGCTGTTAACTACAGTGTAGGAGCACAGGATTGGATGGCTTAGTGGAAAATACTAAGAGTCACTTGAATGGTGGAATTAAGGGTAATTCAGAAAAGGATATCGACTCCAATGCTGAACCTTTTTTTAAATGAAAAGTTGAAGAAAAGTTGGCTTTACCTTAAATCATTAAATCCAGAAGGGACACAAGTGATCTACTCACAATGGAATCTGTTCTGGATGTGTTATTATTTATTAAACCTCCTTTAGTTCCACATTCGTAGATGAAGGTTTTCCCATGGATGAGCTGGTATTGTCCACCATTTTGTGCCCTCACTAAACCCTTTGCCCTCTCTGCACCACTTGAGACCTTATAAGGCAGTGTGGATTCCTCTGGCTTGCATGCTTCATATTATCTTCACATCCCCCTTATTCAATATCTCTGATGATTATCTTTGTTGAAGTTGAGGGCCATGACCAGGAGCCTCGGTCCTTTTATGCACAACTGGATCTCGGTTTATGTTTTCTGTGTCACAGTGTAACAGTTGTGTAATTGGTTTAGTTTTCAGCAGATGGTTGTTCATTGTTACTGTGAACTAACTCTGAAGTGATTGTTTGGAGACATGCAGATTTAGTTACAATTTATTTTATTTTACTTCAACCGGTTCAGATGTTTTATAGGAAGGCATGCTTTCAGAGTTATGATTGCACGGGCCAGGTGATGACAATCAAACTCAGACAGCATCATTGAATAACTTTTATATAACCACACTTCGTTTAGTCATGCCATTCGGCCTGAAATTCTTCTCAGAAGTTGAAAGCAGTTTAGCAAGTAGTCCAAAGGGCAAGGACCCAGAAAATTTCCAGCATGTTTTAATTTTTGCTTGACTTGCTAATCAAAACATATATTAACAGAATGTATTTTTCCTCAGTGAGTCACAATGATCAGTCTGCATGTTAAGTTAAGTTATAATCATTAAAATATCTGTCCTGGTTAATTTGGTGATACCTGTGGCTGCTGGTGGAGGTTTAATACTGCAGGTCCCAGAATTCTGGAGGCAGCAAAAACTCGTTGAGCAGCTTCTTGCTCAGAAATACAACAGAGGATCAGCTGGTGTATCCATTTACAGTGTAACCAAACAAACTTACATGTACATGTACTGTTAATAAAGAAGTCAGTTAATACAGAGTATATATCCATCATGCCATGAGCAATTGCAATCTGATTTAAAGTTGCACACCGTTCGGATAGTTTTGGACATGACTGCTCCTTCCTGTTCCATTACTCCTTGCAATATTCAAAATGATCCGCTGTCAATAAATGCAGAAAATAAGTGTTTTCTTGTTTGTACACGTGTTGTTAATAACAATAGGTGTCAGCGCTAACCTCTGTGACAAATACATTGCATTGCCTGGGACTGCTTCACAATAAAAGCCACCCCATGTTTTGCACACTTTTAATCTGAACTAGTAGAACAAGTTATTACTTAATACAGCTCTGGTGCAGCTGATTGAACAGTAAACAGCAAGACTGATGTTAGATTACATGCATACATTGTTTCTTTTGAATCACTCATGCATGGTTAGGTAATGGCAAAAAACTCATGCGGACCCCGCCACTAACAATGGAAACTACTTTGTAGATAATTACAGAATTTAACTACAACAAATGGCTATCAAAAATCAAAATCAAAATAAAAAATAAAAATTTTAAAAATCTTAAGGATTATAACTTTTAACTTTTATTTTTCCATTCCAAAACACACACATACACAGACTTGAGCAAGTGTATACGTGGAGACTCATTATGAGCCTGGGTTGCAAAGCTAATTATAGTTGTGCCGGCCGCGATGGCGAGGCAAGCTCCTCGCTGTGTGGTGGAGCCAAAGAGGCTGCACAAACATCTCCTCAGAGGCCCCGCTCCTTGTTTAATGAAACATTGCAGGGGCCCTGCGAATGCACACAGAGAGGCACAGCACAATCTGACGGACAGTGTCACCGGGGCCATGCCAATTATGTTTTCAGCAAAAGCCCACCAAACCCTCTCTCCCTCCTTCATCTATACCCCCCCATCCCACACCTCCTCCCAGCCCAGACATAGAATAACAGGACAGAGATATGATTACTAATCTGCCCCCCAAAAGCCAAACACTAAAAATGTTGGAATTTGTTTGTTCAGTCATCAAGAAGTGTTTCAAACTGAAGTGTGGGTCTGGAGGGGTGATGGTGTAATGAGAGTTTGCAGCTTCAGATGTTTGTTTTTCTTCTGATTGGATTGCGTGAGGCTTGATGTGTCTCCGAGTGCTCACTGGCCTCATTATGTAGTGTAGCAATCTACATTTAATAGCAGCAATTTGTTGGGTATACCAGAATTGGTGTCATGGACTGTATACAGGATCGCAAAGACACACGTAGTTCTGGACAAGGTAATGTAACCGTAATCATGTTTTCTGACTTGGTGGCTTGGTAATGTATTATATGTCGTGTCTGCTGTTTGGGAGAAATCACTACAGAAGCATGTGAACATCCTTCTTCCACCCCGTGTGTCTCTGCTCCCAGCTACAGGCAATAACTTCTTCCTCTCTTCACTTCTGATTGTCTCCATTGAGGTGCCTGGGCTGCTCTTTCCACATGGATGAAGACGTGATTAAGTACTCGTCTTAGGAATTCATTCAATTTGCTGGCAAAGGTATTACATCCACCTGACAAGGAAGGATGGATATTTCATTCATCAAATTCTATAATTGAATAGAAGTGAGACAGCACATATGTAACTGAACATAGAGCAAGAGACAGGGGAATAGAGGAGAAACCAGGTACAGAGGGGGGCTTTGAAGATGATTTAGCCTCTGGATTTAATGTAAATGTGATCAGAATAATAGGTACCACCGGTTATTGTCTACCAGAATAAGATCCTTAGACCTCCACTCTCCGCAAATTATTATCCCTGCATTTATGCAGTGCTTGCAGTTGCACAAAAGGTAATTGGAAAGGTTAATAATAGTGTATTTTATGGTTTTATTGTTATATTTATATACATCCATCCATACTATCCAATAATCAAAAAATATAAAAAAAACAATGGCACGTGTTCATATACTTTGTAGCAGTATTATTTATAAGGTATTTAGTGTGGGGCATTCCTATCAGAGGAATTCTTTAAGCTTTAGAAATGAAATTGATACTTGACCATTTTAACTTCCCTTTCTGTCTTTATTCTCTTGTGAAATGCAGCAGGGGAGCCATTCAACCAACAATGGTGGATAAACCTACATGTATACAAAGGCAAAAGGGCCTGTAAATGAACAGCAGAAGGCCTCGGAGAGAGAGAGACATGGTCATGTCTTTATTTTTGCGAAACAGGATTAGCGAGTTGATGAAAGGGGACAGCGCGCAAAGTGACACGATTACGGTCGGTGTCAGTTTCGCTTTACAGTTTGAAGAGTTCTCTCTTCTCCCTTCAAGGGGAGGAAGCTCAGCATAGTTCTGCCCCCGGAGACATGATTGCCTCAGCTGCTCGTGAACTTTTCAGGCGTGGCTTTTCGTCAGGCTATTCGAGGCTGACACGAGGGCCTCTTCCACTCCTCCACCCCCTGCAGCACACAGCTCATTGGGCATAAGAAACACAATTAAATTCAGCTAAAGCACGACCACTGACTGCTCGGCTGTAGCCTAATAGGCTTAAGAGGGGAAAATAAATCTAATTGCGTGTTATTGGTCTGAAGTTAATCCCCCATGGCTTGACACTAGACTAGAGTTTTGGTGGGTGTGTGAGGCATGCTCCATGGTTCAGGAGCAGCTCATGATCGACTCAGTGAGGAGAGTTTTGGCGGTAACAAAGCCAAAGGGCTGCACTTGACTCTTGACAGGGTCTGAAAACCACTAAAAAGCTTCTTAAGTGGCCCGTAAGTCTTATCAAGTGCACACTCTTGTATGAAGAGAGTGCCCTGTGAGTCCACACACCAGTGAAATGATGATGTCAGGACCACAGTGCAGAGTGATATAAGGTTTCAGTTTCTTGTAGTTTCATTTGGGGTGAGGGGATTATGAAAGCTTGACAATGTTCCAGTGACTGCAGGCATGGGAGGTAAGAGGCAGCGTTATGAATTAATTGTTTCATTACACAGTTTTGAGACATATTAGATGAGACTAATATGCAATTACTCTGTCCACCAATGACACCTGATCTGATTTCTAAGGCATACGTTAAACGAACCAAAGCGATATAAAACACTTAACTTGCTGTTTAATTTCTGAAATGGTTTCCAGTCCTGAAGCAATCCTGTGAACAGATTGTATTTTTCTCCAGTCTCACCATAATTGGAGCCTCACTTTTGCCCTTTTGTACATATTATTAAGTTGTTAAAACTATCAAGTCAGAGGTTGGGCATTTAACCGCATAGCCACACGCATTGTTAATCCTTTCTCTGTTATTTCAACTCAACAAGATTTGGCCTCTCAAGGTTTTTCTCTAAGTGCACAATACCTTTCAGCTGTGCGTATGGTCATGGATGTGCTGGTGCAAGATGGCTAAATAGCTTGTGGTGTAAATAGGACCCAGACGATTGCGCTCCAAAGGAGATGGAAACAGTTTTCTAACTTATTTACTTTGGAACGATCAAGAAAACCACCTATTTACTTCCAAGCCCTTCTTCTTTGGGAGATACAAGTCTGTCTTTAATTTCATGAGTACTTCAACAACTCACTTTTCACAATGAGTACTAATAGTCCTCCCTTGGATGGCAGCCCTGCAGCATGTGAGATTTGCATCGTTGTGACGGCCTCCTTGGCTGCAAGCAAACAACACAAAGACAAGTCAGTTAACCTCAGACGACACTGGATTCAGTTCTTTGCATGAGGGCTTCAGCTTGTTCCGCCCCGCTGTTTAGACACCGTCAGTGGCTGCTGAATCTCCAACCAGGCCTAATGGTAACTACCCAATGGTGGGATGGCAAGACCGAGTGGTGGTTTGTGGTCACTTCCAACATGGATCTTGGCTAAATCCTAGTGTGCAAAGACATGGAACTTTCTAATTAGAGTCTTAAGAAAACCTTTTTCTTGGCTAGTACAAGGCACTTATGCCACATAGACTGTCAGAGATAAAGATAATATTCTTATTTTAATATTGTCAATATTTAGAAATAACTAAGATTCAGTAGCCATTCTGACCAATGAGTTTGCCCTGTTGATAATATAAGTAATCATCCAATTTTTTTATTTGCAGCAGGTTAGTATCAGGTTGGGTTTGCCTTGTAACTGTGGCATAAGCTTAAAGTACATTTATAATGATGAGTCTTCAGTTTGTGTTTAATTTGTATGTTTGTTTCTATAACAGCAGAGATACAACTTTTTCCGCCTGCAAACAATTACAGTTAAAAGCCTGAGTTTAGACCAGACTAGACATCAGCATAATAATGTTATGGGGCACCTCTAAAATTCTGCTTATTAAAATGCTATACAAAAGATGATTTCACATTCAGGCACTGTCATAATGTCTTACACTAATTTCACATTGACCTTTACCCATATGTTTGGATTGCATAATCACACATCATTTTACAATGATGTCAAATCCAAATGTCTGCAAATGCAGTAGCAGCTGAAGTTTATAGTTATTGCTAATCACTAGAGATAGCAAAACATCTAATGAAGATCCATCTCTCCTCACAGACATACGGATGGAGCAGTGAGTGTTTATCTTGTCGAATGGGAGTTGGCAGTCGATAATTAGCACAATCAGTTGTGTTGTTTTAAAAGGAAAAGAATCTCCTTGGAAGTAATGTTGAGTCTTTGATCACAGCCTGATCACCTGTCCACTTATCTGGACTGTTCTACACATGAGGCCTCTGTTTAGTGTTCAGATAGCGTCTTTGTTAGCCGAGTGGCTTCTTCCTTTGTGTGGTCAAGCATGGAGCAGATGAGGCTTGAAGAGAGAGTGGCTGGACTTCTGTGGTGAATGTGCCGAACGTTAGTGAAACCTGAAGAGTGAATCAGGATTTTCCCCAACACTGATAAAACCCAGATTTAGTGCCGCTCATAAAACACAAGGCAAATTGTGCGCTTATAGCTATCTGCTTCAGGACCTGGTAATAGGGTCCACTAAATTTCCATCTCAAGTAACGGCCAACTGAGGTGGATTTTTTTTTACCGTTTCAACTCTGTGGGTGGGTGGAAGGTTTGATCTTTATTATTCTTATAAAATTGAAAACAGTCCTGACTTCTTTAAATTAATTTGGGATTTTTTACATGTTTGTTTATGGAACAAAATACACTATAAACATATGTATATTGTCTTGTAATCTAAACATTTTAATTGGCTGATAAGATTTTTTTTTTAAGAATTCAGCATTATCTGTATTTCAACTAATACAACACATATATGTTTTATTGTGGAAAAGTATACACATACATACTTCAAGGCCAAAATCTGCTAGCTAAGGGGTAATAAGTGTTATCATTGGATTAGCTGGTTCATAAGCCTCCTTTCCGCTCTCATAGGTCTGGAAGAAAAGTCCTTTCACACGCAATTGAACCCAAAGTTCATATCCTTACGCATCACACCAATTATCTCAATATCCGGTTATATTGTGCTTTTAAACTTGAGGAGTATGGATAACTATGAATCCAAACTATTGAAGGAGTTTTCATCCACCTCAGAAGTTCATTGTGACTGACTTCAAATAAAGGAGAAAAAATTAACATAAAATGTATGTAATAATAAAATGCTGTTTTCCTATCATGGCTCTCTTTGTGTGAAATTTAGTTCTGTCAGAGTAAGAAATGTTTTTGTATTCTTAAAAAAATTATATAATCTGCAGTTATAGTTTTTTACAGCAACACATTTGCCATTGACATCTGTTCTAGTGTAGTCTAACACCGTCATTTCTTAACCACAGTGCAACAGTAGCTCAGCAGTGATGGTGTGGAAACAAATGTGGCAACAGAATCCGCCTGGGGCTCAATTTATGGCTCACTGAAAGTACAGAGAGAAAAGACAGCTGCACTTCCTGCAGTTCCATATGAAGCCCCAAACTAAGTTAATTATGATAATTACAACTTTCATCAATTCACTGTCACAGCATTTGGATTTCCTTACTTTACCTCTATTTCTGAGACAGATTTCCTCCCCAGTCCCCCTTTTTCTCCTTTCTCACTCACTGTGTCTTTGCCACTCTCTTGTTTCACAAGAATAAGGGGAAACAAGAATATTGTTACAAGTAGTCAAGCGTGTAACTGCAGTCGCGTTTTTTGAACAATAATGGGCACAGTACCTTGTGTTGACCCTTGAAAATGAACTGCAGTAAAAAGTAAAGTGAAGGAGCAAAATGCCAGCAGGGAGTTTTACATGCACATATATGAATATATCCGTTTATATTTCAGTCTTTTTGTGTGTGTGACAGAAACGGAACTACAGAGACCGGGGCAAAAGAGAGAGAAACTGAGTCAGAGAGAGCAGCAACGTCCTCTGGTATCTAAATGATTACAATGAGTCCCTTTCAAGCCGTAGCGCCCATTGCTGTGACTTGATATGATTTTTATCAGATGCTGAAATGCTACATTACCAAGTGGGCAGTAAATTATGTCTAAACCAATTACAGTGGGACCCTGTGCGGCCCAACGGCCACAGAGGGCAAAGTGGGAGGGGATGAAGGAGGATGGAGGAAGGGGGGAGGCAGGAATGAGAGAAGGATATGATAGGGTGGGCTTTGGGGGGTGAGGGGAATGGCTGGAGTTTGTCTTGATTAGTGGAGTCTGGGGGCACATGAGAGTCTGGCGATAAGGCCACTTGCAGGGTGTGTGTGTGT
>NW_023339740.1:9685329-9689984 GCF_004916995.1 Morone saxatilis | reverse complement strand
GAGAGAGAGAGAGAGAGGAGAATTGCAGAAGAAATGCACATAAACAAAGGTTAGCATGTGTGTGTATATGTTTCCTGGTATGTGTGTGGATAGGCATAGATTTATGTGTGCATTTAGGGAAGGTGTGTGTCTGTCAGAGGTCAGAGAAATCAAAGCGGAGAGTCATGGGAAAATGTGTTTCAAAGCTGCCCCCAATAAAGCAATAAATTAGCTTCAGTTACCTAATGCTTGTCGAGTGAAACTGGTTTCATATCTCTGGCCAGTGAATCAGTACATATTCCCTTTTTTATAGTCTATAGAAGGTATCTGAAATAAATCAATGAAAATGGCTGATATATATGTATTATCACACTTGCTTAATAATGGAACATAATATCTGTCCTGACTTCTGTAATATCTTCTTAAACTATAAACTGAAATTTAGATTTTTTTTCATGGCAAACCAGATTGACACTTCAATCAAAAAAGTAATTTTTTCCCCTAAGAAATCAATACAGTGTATGCTTGATGTTTGTCTTGATTTATTTGTAGAACAAGTAGAAATGTAACTTTTTTAAAACTTTTTTTTTATTTTTCCGCCATGAAAGAGCCGCATACATTAGAATTCTTCAAGAGAGATGAACTTTTGTTTCTGACCGACAGTGCAGCTACTGGTAATTTGATTGGTGGTGCTAATGTATGTGGGCAGGCGTTTGTAGGCCATTAACCATCTGAGGGAACGTTGTTAGCGGCTACTGTGTCAAAAAGTCAGATAATCTAGTGTAAATCAGTAGTTGGAATCAGTGCTAACGTTAGCTAGCTCATCCCGAATTTTCTAATGTTGTAAAGAGACAAAAATTGCTAACAGTACATAACTAACTCTTTGTGTGCTTATTGACAGAAACAAATGTAATGTATCAGTGTTAATAGGCTACAGGACTATGATGTACTCAGTAGCGCAGATGTTGATAGCACGTCTCCAAGCAGTGCCGGTGCTCAAATGTCAACCACTGCCATGGTAAATGCCCACTCAAAAGCTTGAAGCTCAGACACTGTTTAAATATTTCCAAAAAAGGCTTTAGACCTTTTTCTTTTTGAGAAAATGGAAAATTGTGTGCAATAGCTGCAGTATCATTATAGTTTATATTTCCTTACACAGAGTGAGGAGAATTAAAACTTCAGTTTGACTTTGAGTAATGAAATAGCTCTGAATTTTGAGTGGAAACGTATGTGTGTGTGTGTGTGTGTGTGTGCGCGCGTGTGTGTCTTATCCCGTCATCTGCTCTAATTTGTTTATTCCCATCCTTTTCATAAACACCATTAGAGGGCAAATAGGTGATCGTAAACTGGAATGGCTCTCTCCCCCCATTTACTCTGCCATTTAAGATAAAGTGTAGAGATTCAGCAGAACATCTTTATTGGCCTCTGCCGCTTTGAAGACAAATGGAATAACTTTCCCTTGTCTCTTTTGTGCAGCCAATTCTGCTGAACTGTGCAATGTGGCTCACTGATTTATTAATTCACTGGGTTTTGTTGTCATACAGGAAACTATCAGAATCTCTCTCACAGCAAAGGAAAATGCCAACAATAAAACAAAGATCAATGGCAAAGTTTTTATGCAACTGCAGAAGTTATAATGAGCCATATATAATACGCTGAAACCTGAAAATGAACTCCAGCAGCATCCATGCTAAAGTGTTTGTTACTGACATGATACATTTCGCCCTTCATGCTTTTATCCCTCTTTCTAAATTCTGTATTTATGCACTTAATTTATTCCATTCAATGCTATTGGCCTGTCATGTTTAATTACATGTTCTATGTATGATGAAGTCCAGTTTCCAGTTGACCCTGTCACTGACAGAGAATATGGACTGAAAAAGGAATCACTTTGTTGTTTGAAACAACCTGAAGAGAAGTCTTTCATCCCACAGCCAACATTTGCCTCTTTTTCTATTTTTGTGTCAATTTTCATTGTTAAAAGAAGGGGGGCTTTAAAACTGAAATGAAAATCCCCTTTCTTTGTAATGTTTATTCTGCCTTTTCCCATATCCGCTCCCGCTTGGTCTATAGCCTCCCACCCCTATTCACCATATTCCCGGATGCGAGCGGCTTGGAGCCAGCGATAGACTGCAGATGAAAGGGGAGACAGAAGGGGGACGATGGTAATGAAGCAGAGGGAAGAGACAAGAGGTCCCCACGGGGACTCTGACCGCCTCTCGGGACTTGTTTCGCTGTCAGACCACGCTGGCCCCCACGTCCACAGCTCCCTGTGGAGAAGATGTGTCAGAGGATGTTCTGGGTCAGCCATGGGAAGAGACCATGTCTGAGCAGATAACGTCTTTCTGTCAAATTACCGCTGATGCTTTTGATGTCGGGAAGTGTAAATAAAGAGAGAATTAGCTTGAACCAAGGACTAGAAACTGTTGAAATGGTCTGAATCTGACTGAAATGAGTTGTTACAGTGCCTGTGTGCGTGTAGGTAACTGAACACACTCACACAGATTTGGCATTGGCAGATTAAGGACATGAAAGGTGCATTAATTACATGTTTGGAATATTTCCTTTTTCAGTGGTGTTAGCCTGACAGCTTCTGTGAGTGGCAGGCAGCACCATGCTACGTCATCCTGTGTGCAGCTCTGCTTTTGCTCAACAATTTACCACTTTAAAAGGCCCTATGGCCAATCTGCAGACAATCGTCCCCTGTAACACTATCTGGGCCCTGCTGATAAAATGCAGATGTGGCTCCTCTCAATGTGAATTTGTGACCCATTAAGTAGAGCCCCTCCTCTTTCCTCACCACTCCATCCCTCCTCTTGGCAGAGACTCCAGACCGCCTTTTCACATGCATTCCCCAAAAGCAGGTATGTGGATAGTATCAGGCTAACGAGTCACAATGGTGAATTTGTTCAACAAGGAGCACCGCATTACTTAAATCCAAGTGTGGCTCTCCCTCTCTTTGAGATCTGCGGACTAGATTGGCGCGGTCTCCCCAGCGTCTCGTTTAGGGACAGACAAAAGGTGAATTCAAGCGCTCCCTTTGAGGTTCACAAGACCTGACTCTGGTCTATTGATGTCAAGTCTCCCCTCAGTCTGCTAGAATGTCTCCATTGGTCAGCCATCACTGCTGTGTCACGGACAACCTTTGTAACAGTTCACTTGTACTTCACATACAATAACAATGACCAAAATCGAGAAACAAATTCAATCATATTGATAGAATGACTCAAATCCACATAAGACCAGTGTAATGTTTAACTGACTGAACATGTTCCCATAATTATCCACCTTAATCACTTACATCTTGGTCCCAATCACCTTCTGTTCTGACAGCATGTATGCTGCATTTGTTTGTTTTGGATGATAGAATATATAATTGCAGGGTTATTTAGAGCCAGCAATAAAACAGGTTTTGCAAGGTTATATAATGAGCCCCATGTTGTTGCCGTTCTGTAGAGCTAAGAAATCTATGCTGGACATAGATTGCATAATAAACATGTAAATACATTCTTAACACAACATTGCATGGGCGTGTGGAGATGGTAGCCCTGCACTTTCACCTCAATTTTAAATCGTATCAATTTCTAATAAGCAGTTCTTACTCTGCCAAACTGCTGTGTTGCTTCAGGTACCAATGAGACAATAAAATGGAAGGCAAAGCTGGTTTGAGCAATATGCACAAGTCTGAAGGCTAATCAGACTCCAAAACATGGCACAGTACTTTATAAAACTATGAAGAACAACTTAACATCCCTGTAAAGTTACCACAGCAAAAGTTTTTTTTATTGTTTATTGCAATGATCAGTAGGTAAACAATGGAATTGATTGGTAATTAATTGCCTTGCCAAATGACTCTGTTTGACTCACTGCATTTCAGCTAAATTTGGAGGCCACATTTTTCACACAGCTACAGGCATGGTTTAACTCTACATGTGTGTGAGAAGTGATTGTTTGCTTGGAAACAACAACAACAGAAGCTAAAGAGGTTAGCAGAGATGCTGCTGGCATCAATTATATCAGCACTGGAGAGTATTTATTAATGGAAAGAAGAGGAAAGAACGGCACTGAAGACTTTTCTAAATGGAAAAGATGTTTTCGTAAGTTTGACTACGCTATATGGATGGTTGATCTAACCGGTTTGAAGATGTTTGACAGATGGTTCATTCAGTCACCTGCCAAGTATTTCTGAAAGTGCCTTTTCCAAACAGATTCCAACAATGACTTCCCTGATGGTTCTAAGAAACCATATGGCACAGTCAGTTTAGTTATCTGTCTGAATGTGCCCTAATGACGTCTGTATGCTTCAGCTGAACTGTGCGTTCAATTTATTTATATTTGCACAGATTAGAATTACATAAAAAACGACAAAGATAACAAATAATGTAAAGGCAGGAGAAGCAGAAACCGCAGATGGTTATTTAAAGCTCCCAACCTAAAATTTCATAGTTATAGGGAACAGAAAATTGACATACAAAGAATATTATAACTACATAAAGTAATAACAAACTGATAGAAAAAAATGTATAACAACATATCAACAACAAGTTATAATGACAATGGCAAAAAACTCTCTTATAAAATGTTTCAAAGATTGTCTAAAAATCCCATTTATCTGTTTTAAATCTAACACCAACAACTTTTATATCATTGTTCATATTTTGTTCATATTTTTTTTG
>NW_023339740.1:9684836-9685229 GCF_004916995.1 Morone saxatilis | reverse complement strand
GTTGGTGTGCGGAGGCCTTAACATAGACCAGAGGAAGTTGATCTAATGAAAACATGCCCAGCAACATTTACACAGTACTTTGTACATTATTTGTGCATAAACATAAATAAATAAAAATGGCAATTGTTATGTGTTGAAACTTTTTTTGACACGTTCTTTATTGCAGTGCAGATTGCTAGATATAGTCAGTTAGAACAGGTTTTGTTACAGTTTTCCTGCACAGGCTTGAGTGTACCACACCTGGCTTCAGGATGCTGTGTAACTGATAGTTGCTGGCCAAGAAATAGTTACAGCATGTAACTCCCCTTAAACCACAAATTGCCCTTGTTGTATTTCTGTTTATGTACAACTTTACTGTTTTGGTTCATTCTTACCAATCTTATTGCACTCTCA
>NW_023339740.1:9682673-9684803 GCF_004916995.1 Morone saxatilis | reverse complement strand
CACTACTTGCCCAGCATCAGACACAGTTAGCAACTAACTGGTGAACACAGTGGAGCATATAGCAGCTAAAGAGACAGAATTAAAAAGAGTGAGTAACAACATGTCAAACATTCATCAGGTGGGCACAAAAATAATTCCATATTAATGTTAACGTTGCCCTGTTAGATGTGAAAATAGTTTCAGCTTGTTTCCGCTGCCCCCTAAAACCTGTTTTTGTAGGTTTAATCCACAGACATAAGGCTGATATTGATTAAAATCAAATAAGCATATTTCTATCTCTATCAAAACAGTTTCTTTAAAACCTATACAATTGGACTAATCCTCTACAATCAAAGTCTCTATCTCTCTCTTTGCACTGACATGTTTATATACATTTTTCACAATCACACACATCATCTACACACACACACACACAAACTCATATTACTGTCATCACCAGTTATTACAAGCTGGAGCCATGTGCAGGCCAGCATGTTTTACAACCATGTTAACCATGCTATAGGGACTTAAGTGACTGCTTGAGATATTTTTTGTCGATGTTTTACATACGTGTTAGTATGAACATGCACCGCGCGTGTGTGTGTGTGTATGTTTGGGTGGCTGGAGGGAGTTAACGCCTGCTTTGGGCCCTGACACCTGTGATACAGAGCAAGTCTTTCAGCAGGCAAATTATATGGCTTTAATTTGTCTTCTTGAAACAGTGTAGCCGGCCGCAGACACTGATGCCAAGTGCTGCTCGACTGTAGCATTGAGGAGAATGTTAAAAGTGTGTTGAGTGTCTGTATATGTAAGCACTGCCTTGACATAAGTAAATACACTGGCTTGGGCGGAACACCTGTTTATGTTGGAGACTGGGGGGGAGCTGACAGATATTATAAAGGAGTTTTCAATGTTTTCCATGTAGCCAGAAAGTAGCAATGAAACTTTTTTCAAGAAGTTGCACTGGCAAAAATGCTGTGCCACTGGACTGGGGTTTGCTGGCAGGAAGGAGAGGCCTAATGTGTCTCGTTTGCAATCTGGACAGAGTTTTGTGGTTGGCTATGCCTGCAGTAGAACACACTTCAGTCATTGGCTGGTCAACAGAGGAGATTTGAATATCGTGACTAATTCGACCAATTAAACTGTCAAAGGCCTTTTTTCAATGGGTCTTTTTCACAGGCTGCTCATCCATAATGCTCTCCTCTGTTACCCCGGGGTTTGACTTTAACTCTCTCTATTCACAGTGAAGTGGTGCAATGAGCTAGATCACAGAGTATGTAAAAGCATAGCCAGAGGCAGTACTGGGCCAAGCCACAGATGAGGGGGGATCTTTACAAATTGAACAATGAGGTCAGTATAAACAGTTTGGGACACTGTTATTTGGCTGCTTTCAAATCAGAAGCGGTCAGGGTGGTCAAAACAAAATTTACTGGAATTTTATGGAAGTCATGAAATATGATTTACTACTTATCCATATGAAGAGAAACCCATACCATCTCTAGTGTGAAAGTTATACCTCCACCCAATGTGTATATATGTGACTTTGTGCTACTGATTTCACTTAAATGGAACTGATTTTATTTTGATACAGTATAGACAGAGAACCATACTGGATTTCACTCAGTGGCAGCCATGCTCCACAACCATGCTTCACTGCTGTTGATAACTTGTTTTTCTACTGAAGAACACATGTAATCCAGGTATTATTTCTCGACTGAGGCTACCATCTTTTTGAGCTACAGTGAAGCCCAGACTGCTGGCTGAAGAACTAGTTTGTACTACGTATCACCCAACCACATCAAAATGCAAAAGAGGGGCGAGACATAATGAATCATACAAATAGGGATAAAGGCGCACATTTTCAGCAGACTCTCCTCAAAGGCATTCATGATGTTGTACTTGTTTGTACACACTAAAAATGAAAAGTAGATGTGTGAAGAAAGAGTGTTTTGAGTGTGATGAAGTTCTCACCTCTGCACAGCCCACCACAGTCCACCATTGTGTGATGTTGGCACGATTGTCTGCTTCAGAAAGTTAAAAAATTGTCTGATGCGGGTCCAGCAATGGTAATGTCAGGAAGGTGTGGGGTATGGGATTTCAGATGCTGAACCGAACGCACAATTCTCTCAAATATGTGTTTTTATTTATAAG
>NW_023339740.1:9653018-9682573 GCF_004916995.1 Morone saxatilis | reverse complement strand
TTGGTGTGCAGAGGCCTTTAAACTAAACTCAACACGCACTGACTCAAGTATTCAGCTCCTCCAGAATAGGACTGAATGCTGTGTCTCAAGATGGCCCTTATTCTTTCCAATGGAACTTACTCACCAGCTAAGTTGGGAGACTTTCTGTTGGCCTTGTCCACTTATTAATGGCTACACAATTTTGTAATGACTGTATGGGAAAAAGTATTTTTGGGCTTTTTTCAACTGTAATTCCAACTGTGACCACAACACCAAAATCACCCAACGGCCCAGCTGTTCATGTAGGCTTGCTCCAGCTCCGTAAACGCTTAAACATGAGGTTAATATTGATATTCCTAGCTCTCAAGAAAAAAGGTTAAAAAAAATTTAACTATTCCTTTAAAAAGAAAGCTGTTGGAAAAAGTGTATCCAGCAGGGAGGGAAGAGGAGAGGATGAAAAAATGAAGAAGGGCAGGAAAAGCGATAGAACACTGAAATGCCTAAAGTAATAATCCTTAAAAGACACAAAGGCATGCACTCCCTGGTGTTCGTATGTGTGATAATGTGGCTTGGCCTTCAGCCACTTCCAACAGTTGAAGAAAGCACTCGAGAAGAGAACAGAGGCTGTCCCTTCCACTTACCTCCCCCCACCTCCCTCTCTGACTCTCTATATAAATGCTTGGCAGTTTTACGCATGGCTGGGAGCAATTTCCCACAATGTGTAAATTAGTCAATCTCCCAAGTCAGTAAAGTGGCCTTTGATGGGGAGGACATTAATGAAGTGTACCATTAGGCCTCACATTTGTATTCTTAGGGGCTCTCCAAGCTTTTGATGTCGTGAGGCCCCATGGCTGATTATCCACATGCCAGCGCTGCATGCCTCTGTTACTTAGACGAGAGGGAGGGAGGGGAAGAGAGAGAAAGCAAAGATGCTGGACATTTAATGTTCTCTTCTTTCGCCCTACTGGACTGTCCACACTGTCCTGCTGGCCATTTGAAATTGGCAAGAGAAAGAAAGAGAACAAGGGAAGGAGAGGAGAGCGGGTAAGCGGTCCAAAAAGTGCAGTCTAGGAGCTGGACTTCTCCCTGACACTTCAAAGCGCTGTCTGGAGTAAATTGCTGTGGACCGCTTCATTCAGAGTAGAAGGGCTTTCCCTTCGCAGATGACAGTTGCATGGTGACAAAGTTCAATTGGCACTGGTAGGAGTGGAGGGAGGGGGGGTCCCAGATCAAAGCTGGACCATTGTAATGGTTTTGTTCCGTGGAAAATCGCTTTTTGTCCCCGGCCTTTTCAAGCCAACTCCTGGCTCCAGTCAGGGTAAATGGGATTTTTAACTCCCTTGTGTGGGTGGAAGGGCGAGGGGAGGTGGAAGAGCAGAGGGAGGGGAGATTCTTAGCCTTAGGGTAAGGAACTCAAGACCCCCCTTACTCCCCACCATTCCCCTCCTGCTCCTCCTTTAACCCCCCAACCCCCTCTCTCCGCCCTCTGACAATGCAAGGCCAACTATGTTGATGTTACTGAGCCTTTCATCTGAACTCAGCATCATAATCTTCACAGAGAAAGTTTAGCAAAGCAATTGTGGAATTACATTTATTGTAATAACCAGAGTGGGACTTACAATGGCTTATGTCCTTAAAATGTTTTCTGTTGTGCTCTCATCTGCACTTGTTCGTTTAAACACAAACATATCCTCTCTTTCTGTCTTTATATCTATCTTTCTTCCTTATTCTTTCTCTCTCACTGCCTCACACATGGTATCGCATTTTGTTGTGTACTGGCAGAGAAAGCACAACCTGAAGCGGTTGATCTTAGCCAGTTATGGACAAATAAACACTCATCATCTATCTCTGAGCCCTCATCTCCTCCTCGTCCTCCTCCCATGCTCCCTTTTCTCTCATCTTTACTCTCCTAAAACAGGAGATGTGAAGTTTCCGTTGTCAGCTTGCTTAGAGTCAGTACAAAGGAACACATCAAAACTGTGATATGAGAAAAACTTTTATTATTATTTGTTTGTTTAGGGGATTTCATTGGTCTCTTGGTTGGTGTACCACTTCGGTCGAAACTGAAATATTTTAACAACTGTTGAATGGATTGCCATGACATTTGGAACAGACATTTATCAAGATGAACTGTAATCACTTCTATTAATATTTTAATTTAGTGCCACCATCAGGGAAGAATTGCATTTTTTAATTTGTGCAATACTGGTTTAGGATGGAATACTTCCATCAGCCTCAGCTTCACTTTGTGTTTATGGTTAATTAGCACATGGTAGCATGCTTAAATGCAAAATTAAGATGGTTATTGTGGTGCCATTATATGATAGTAACTATAAATGTTTAACATTATCATGTTAATATTGTCATTGTGAGCATGTTAGGAAACTCAAAGCACTGCTGTGCCTACAGCCTCACAGGATTGTTAGCATGGCTGTAGACTTGTTTCATCTACAAGTTGATATTGACCTCTGAAAAGTTAGTGATCAACATGACAAATAGCTGTCAAACATACACAAAATATGATTTAGCATATTATACTGATAAGATCATGAATTAGGACACAAATTACTTTATTACCACCTCCTATTCCCTCTAATTTGGTTAGCTATTGCCACTGCTTGCTTACTAAATTAATTAAAACAATTAGCAGTTTTTGCAACAAATCTTCTATTCCATTGCGGTATATTAGTGAGAGTAAGTTTCTGACTGACTCTAAATTGAGTAGCAAAAAGTGTGTGTGCGTCTGTATGCCTCCACACACAAGGTATGAAGATATTTTAGTAGCCAAGTGCGTCAGACAGAGCTTGAGCTTGGTCTGTGTGATTGACTGTATGAGCTGTTGGCCAAATGTCTCTGCTTTTTCCCTTGAGCTTGGGGAGAAAAGTGTTATTTCTTCAAAAGCCCCATTTGAGAAACCCCGCAAGCCTGTAATTGCTAGGGAAAAGGCCGGACAACCTGCCAAGCCAAACACTTGAGAGGGAATTGGAAATATTGTAAACAGTAGAGTAACCCACTCACTGTCGAGACCGAGACCGGGGGTGGGGGGTGTGGGGGAGACGTGGAAGGCTGGAGGGTGGTTGCAGATGAAACATAGAGTGTGTGAAAGAGAAATGCTTACAGATTTATATGCATAAAACGATTGACAACAGCTCACCGTCTCCTTTGAAGCTCTACCAGAACAGGGAACCTTTGTGAAATGAAGAAAAGCCTGATGAAGAGTTCTTCTTCTACAAACACGAGATGAAGATGAGGATCTCACCTTCTGCAAAACCTGCCTCGACTTCAAAATTGTTTTATTCCTATGTTGAAGTTGTCAACTCAGCAACACCTCCCCCTCCACACTTTCTGAACAGTGAATGTACTTTATGATCAGCAGCAACCCCTTTTATGTGTTGACACAATATTTTTCTTATGCTGTCAAATAAAAGCGGGGGATTATTTTTCTAGCGCGACCCCATTTTCCCGTCTTAATGACCCGAGCCATGCTCTCCTGGAGTAGCAACCATTAAAACCCAGTTTGGGTTCAGTGCAACTCGGCAGTTCTGTGGGCTTATTTTTTTCCCCCTCCCTGCTTTCCTCACTCGCCTTCTTTTTTTTTCACCTTCCCCTTTTAAAAACCAAATTCCCCCGACACCAATTAGAAGGCAAAAACGGAAATCTTCGACCAAACATGACATTTACAGGCTAGAACTCAAGACTTTTAACAGCTCCCCCCACCCTCACTCTCAGACACATATTATGCAGGAGCTCACGTGCAACACATACACACACTGGATTTGTTGTAATTGTTGAGCTATCAAAATGCCAAATCACTGCATTTTTACGAGTTATATGCTCATGTTCTGCCTTATTGTTTGATGTTTGATGTTTCAAGGTTCAAAGGTCAAAGGGTTTTGAACCTTAATGAACCCAAAGTAACACCTTGTAATTCATTTCTCTACAGCTCAGCAAATTAATTCTCCTTTCACTCATTTCATCTCACGTCAGACTGCCACCCTCAGCGTCGATCTGTGTCAGTCTCCACAAAATTACATCTACATGTGTCTGTATGCCTGAGATTTAACCAGACTGGACCACAGCATTAAATAAGATGGAAACACATCATTAACTCAGACCCCCACCCGCCACCCCCTCTCCCTTCTCCTCCCCAACCCAGGACTACAGAGCGTACACAAAAACACTTGGGTAATTACTGATAATTAAATCAATTACAGGCAGGCTCTGCCTTGCCAGCTCTGGATGGCGGCAGCCATGTCAGGGCGCTCCAAATATTTGAACAGCACAATCCAAATATTCTCTCTGAGCAGTTTTTTGCTTCTGAGAAAATCCCTCGCCAACCTCGCTCTGACAGCAGCAGTCAGAGCAGTCAGTGGCCGCGTGGGCAGTGCCAGCAGGCGGCAAGGCCCTGATGAGCTTCAGCATTAATGATGAGGTGATTAGTCAGCTTTTCCTTCCTCCGGAAGAGGCTCTGCAATTTCATCCCAATCATAGTTCGCTTTGAAAGGTTTTTGGATGACGGTAAAAAAAAAAAAAAATGCTGGGGCAATTAAATTGTTTTTACTCTCTTTTTCCCCAGATTACTATCTGGTGCTCTTGCAGTCATGGTTGACAGAAAAGAGATAAAATGGACCATTTACTGCCTCCTTTGGGGGTGGGCTCAGGCAAAGAGAGGGAGACCCTGCAGGCCTGTGGAACAGGATGATCTGCTTCTCCTCATCTGTGCTTGTAGGGGTCATAATTTAACTTTTCACTTTCTTTCAATCACTGAGAATTCTTCTTAAATTTGCATTTTTGTCTTGCATTTTTTGGAAAAAAGTCAGTCAGAGAACCATGTAGATAAAAAACTGTCTCAGTAATACTAGGAAAGACTGCCACCTTTCTTTGGAGATGTCTTTATTTGCTATTTGCAATAAAAGCTGACTTATGGGAGTACAAAGACCATGGATTTATGTTTCACCATGAGTTTCAACATCATGTCATGCAATGTCAGATTATTTTTTTGTGGACTGTGGTGCCAGTGTAAGCAGCACTTTACTCTCCTACCAGGTTATGTGTGGCATTATTAGCTGTGTCAGATGTGGAGCAGTGGGTGGGGGTGGGGGGTTTATCAGATGCAGATTTAGTGGGTAAAGGCAGCCACAGTGGGGTGTGGCCACCAATGTCTCTGTGTGGTTTTGATAAAGATAGAGATTTATGCTCCTCCAGCGTTTATGGGTCTGGGACATTGAGTCGAAGCCCACTCAGACCTGCCGCCACCTCTGTCTCGACAAGCTGGGAGGGAGGCGGATATTGTTAACCGCTCCCTTTCCTCGTACCCCTTCTCTTCCACCTTATCACCCCCATCATGCCAACTGAGGGCCAAACAGTGATAGACTGACTGACTCTTTGACGTATCACATGCATACAATGGCCTCACTGATTAAGCCTTTACCATGAAGAGGTAAAGATGTGACAGCTGCAGAGAGGATTTCCCCAGGGTGTCTCTGTCAGACCACTGTCTGTTTTAAGTTTATCAGATCAAACAGTGACATTAATATCAGGGTTAATCATGAAGGCCTCATTCACATTCATAGGTCAGTGGGAGTGTTTGAAAGGAAAATGAAACCTCAGATCTTGCACATTTATTCTTCTGTGGATGAATGGGAGGAAAAATGCACATTTTTAAAGACAACATTTTAGTGAAATAAATCTGCATTCTTTAGAAGAATCTTCACATTTATTAGAAATGTAAAATTAAATTAAATTAATTGGAATGAAATCATATGGGTCAACATAGGGACAACTATTTAAAAAAAATAAACATATTAGAGGAATTTCTGTACAGTGGATCTTTCCTTAGCGGAAGCTCCTTCTACTGCAGACTGACATTTGTTGCAGATAGCCCACAGAGGCTTCAGTCGGAAGAGCGAGGGCGCAGAGGGCAGGAGGGGGAAGCAGTGTGCCGCTGCGCTTGTCCCCCCTGGCTTATTGAATTACCTAAATGAGCAGAGGAGACCAGGCTGGGGCTCTTAGTCGTTTGAAGTTTACAAATCATCCTGACTGCTCTGGGGCTTGGGGGGGATGTTGCGAAGGAGGGAGCGGGTGGGGGGTGTCTTTTGATGCCTTAAATAAAAACATCAGGGAAACAAACAAACAAGGGAGAGAAAGATGAAGACGGTGAAGAGGTGGTAAGTTACCCATGGCAACTTGGGAATGGTGATGGTTGAGAAACCACTTCCTGTGTATGATGGGAAAATTGCATAAGTTCACTGTTGGTGTCTGGACAGACTGAGGACTTTGTGTGTATGTGTGTGTGTGTGTGTGTGTGTTTGTATAAATACAGTACATGAGTTAACCATGGGTGCTGCTCTGTGTGCATGCAGAGAAGTTTATCTTAAAGCAGAAGGTCTACATTTTGGTCAATATGCTTATTCATGCTCTTGCTGTGAGTTAAATGAGAAGATTGATACCACTCTGTGTACAGTGAAGCTTCTTCCAGTGGTTGGTTAACTCTTACTCTTACTTGCATACTGACTGGTAACAGGGAAACAGCTAGTCTGGCTCTGTCCAAAGGTAACAAAGTGCACATACCAGCACTTTTAAAGTCACTGATTAACATTCTATGAGTGTAAAAATGGCACTTTGTGGTTGTTGGCTACCGTGGTCGTAGGTGCCAGAGTATTTCTTGGCTGGGTACAGTGATTTTCTGGGGTCGCTGCTGGTTGCCTGCTCACCTCGCGGTGACAACACCGTTGACAGATTTTGTTAGCTTTGAAAGAGCCAGGCTTGCTCTTTCCCCTTGTTTCCAGTCAGCTCTTATGCTAAGCTAAGCTAATTAGCTGCTGGGGGTAGCTTCATATTTACAAGGTTGGACATGAGAGTGGTATCAATCTTCTCATCTCTCTCTCTGCAAGAACCCGAATAAACATGGGCTATTTCCAAGAATGCTGAACAATCCCTTCAATGCATAAAGGAAATAGATGATCACATTGGTAGCTTCACTGCAATAACTGGTGAGAAATTGCTTTGTTCTGTGCATCAGTAGCCTACTGTAGAGACTTCTGCTCTGAAATCTATTTTTGAACATATTGTCTGTTTGTACAAAACAGATGGGAAGATATTCTGTGCTTCATTTCATTCCTGTGTGGATCCAATCAGAAGAAAAGAAGAATAAGCTCACATGAAACATCTTTAGATTCTGGTATCTGTTCAAAAACAAATTGAGAAAATATGTGTAAAATAATTTGTCTATTACAGATTCAGTATTTAGAAATAAAAATGTAACTTTTTGGATTTTGCCCCCTGACAAGCTATGATTCTATTGTAAAGACAAATCAATAATGGATTGTGTCTGGATATGATGCAGAAAAGATAGCATGTTGTTAGTACAATCAGGGGTCTTTTCCAAGCTATTAAGTGGAACTAATTAATTATGGCATGGAAATGCATTATAATGTCTCGCTCCCACTGAAGACAACATCCATTTTCAGAATGGAAAAGCCTGAAATGTAATTAGTTACATAATCATGACAAAATAAGGTTGACTTGATTCAAACCATATTGTTCACATTGCATGTCCCCATTTCCCATTTCCATTCCTCAAAGCACCCGTAATACAGTATTTTGTTTTCAAAAGATATTTACCGTTCTCTCTGGTCGTCCCATTTGCAGTTGATTTTTCAGATTCATGAGGCTGGCTCATTTATGTAAAACACATGCACACACGCTCATGACCAAAAAATGACAACAGGGAAAGAATGATTTCAGCATACAGATTACCAGGAACTCAATCAACAACTGTCTGGGGATGGTAGGAATCCATTTCAACTTTGTGACCCATTGGCTCTGTGTCTCTGTAACCACGCGACTCCGCTCTAATTGGACGACACAATGTCTGGGAGTTCTGAGGCTGGACAGAACTCACGGCAAATTACTGCTCACTTCCTGTTCAATCTGAGCGGGCATTTGAGCCGTCAAGGGAGCTGTTGGACTTTGAAAAGTGTTTGCTTAGCTTGGCATCTCCGGTAACCGTGACCCTGTTGTAATGAAGAATAATTTACCATTTTGGAAAGTTCATTTTTGTGCATGCCTTATTTACAACAGCAACATCCCAAGCGTACATGGAACTGATCCAGTAATGTGAACGGGTAAACTGAAATGGCACTTAAGAGATTTAGTCTTGAAAGTTATCTTTTGGCTTGACGCAAAAATGTTTAATGTTCTTTTTACAAATAGATACTGGTATGGATGCATGCACTATGACTGTACAGGAAGAGCAATAAGGAAGGAAATGTTATTCATTCGGACAATGCAGATAAACACATATATAGCGGGAAACAAATGTAATTGATATATTGTATATGTAGTTGAAGCTAATTTGCAGCTAAACAACTAAATAATTTAAAGTATAAACCAGAATATCTGGTTATAATCTATTTTCCATCAAGGTATACGATTAAAGCGTCTTTTATTGTGAAATTTTGTGCATCATTTAAAGTAGAATTCACAGGTAATGAACATGTATAAAACGTGCAGAAGTGTCTCTCTCTGTCTTCTTTTTTGTTCCGTGTCCGTGTCACTGCGATGGCTCCAGCAGGCTCCAGCAGGCTCTGTGTCTCCGTGTTGCTGCTGCCTGGTGAAAGCAGCGTCCACTGGAAGAGGATTGGTAGTGACATCTGGCAGTTTGATAAAGTGGATTTGGTTTCTTAGGGGCAATTCCAGGCTGCTCTCCCCGGGCGCCAGGCCTACTCTGGTTAGTATATGACTTACATGTGTAGGTTGCTGAGAGGGAGGACTGGTGTGTGTTTGTGTGTGTATGTGAGAGAGAGAGTGTCAGTATGTACAGTATACAGTATCTCTAAGTAGGTAGTGTATGTGTGCATGTGTGTGTGCGGTTTGGTGTATTGAGCAGAGGGGAAGCGGTTAGTTCAAATGGAAAACAGCAGTCTCTCCACCATTTACATTAATGCAAGCCTTTCATCACCAGCTCCCCTAAAGCATGGCCTCTCCCCTTCTAATTTACTTTAAACACACACATTAGTCTCATCACTAAACGCTAATGGCTCTTTATGAAACAGAGGTCTATTTCCCATTTTTCTAATGAAGGCCCTATTTCCCTACAGAGCCTCTGAGTCCGGTCTAATCCATCGCTGAGATGGCTGATCCGTCCTTCCATAACATCCTCCACCACCGCCACAAAGTGAAGACAACAAACAACATGCAGGCATGTCCAAATATAGAGACCGGCACTCACTAACATGTAGCCGTTCTTCCTTCACAACATATGGTACGTATAGACAGTAATACATAGGACTTCTTTAAATTTCCCCTTGAGGCTGGCTCCTCTGTCAAAAGGTTGGCATTTTTTTTAAAGAAACTGAAGTTTTAAAGGACCGGTTCCATATTTCCCATAACTATAATATTGCTATAATCTTCTGATATTAATATGATACGTAAACAAAAACCCAGATTACCGTCATATATGCTCATGAAGCTGCTTTGTAGGTTTTTGTAACTGCATTTGTCTAAATGGATAAGAGGGCTTTTGTAACAGAACCAGAAGATCTAAACAGATAACTTGGAAGATGAAAGCACTTCTGAATATTATATTTCAACAAAACACTATTTACAGAGAGGAATCTCTGAGCTGAGAGAAGAGAAAACACTGGCACCAAAATAACAGTTCATACAGCAACTGATTAAAATTGCAAAACATCCCTAGGAATGTCTTTTTTTTTAGGGTCATATTTTGTTCTTTATGTGGCTTTTAAACTGAATGATCACCCCTGCATCTGTCCTGGGCAACTGATTTATGAACATGTTGCGGGTTCCGAGGTTTGCTTTAGGATCGAGCCACATGAAAGCTGAGGTGAAGGTCAATAGCACAGGCCTACTGTGGTTATGAAAACATCATGGGTGTTTTCTCGCCAGGGCTCACACGAACACGCTGGGCTCAAGGACAGACCACGCATTCTGCAGTGCCACCATCAAAAGGAGAGTTCGCTCAAAAATGTAAATAGGATTTTTCATCACCAGGCAATTTCACCCGCACCTTAAAGCAGGAATACAATCCACGACAAGACTGTGTGTCTTTCACACAGTGCACATGCTGAAGAGTCAGATCCTAAAATATCTTATCAGTTCAGTTCAGAGCTGCTAGTGTGTCATTGCATCTTTATCTTTGCATTTTATGGTTCTGTAGCTGTTAATCAAATAATGACTGTAGTTTAAAATCCTACATTTAAAGTTTGACTTAAGTAAAATACAAAAGTATTAACAGCAAAATGTGACAACTATTTTATTACTATTTTATGACATGTATAATGTGTTTGGAAAGAAATGACTAAATTTCCTTTACATGGACTTTAAAGTGTGAAGTGAAAAATAACACATTTTACCAAATGCTCACTTTCAAAGTGTTAAATTATTAGATATATTATACCACTGGATTATTATTACTGATGTATGAACTTTTTATGCAGCATTGTAATATTGGTACAGTCATTTAAGTACTTTGTATACTGCTGTGTTGTTTTATTAAGAATGTTACAATTCTTAATCAATGAAGCAACTAAGAACTAAAGACTTTAACTGTCAGATAAATGTAGACAGTGGTGAAAATCTTTTATTTAAGTAAAAGTAGAATTACAGCCCTGATTTTAAACTGTTATTTAAGTAAAAGTACACAAGTATTATCAGCTAAATGTAGGCCACCTAAAGAATCCAATGTTAAAGTACTCATAATGCATGAATATGGCCCCTGTGAGTGTTATATTATTGTTATATCATTAGATAGATTAGATATTATTTTATATTATTACAGATACATTGATGTGTAAGCAGCATTTTACTGGTGTTACTGGTTTGAGTTTTGAGTACTGTTGGTTTAATAATATGTAACAATGCATTTTATGTGTAATGATAATAAGCAAAGTAACTAGTAACTACAACTGCCGGAAAAATAAAGTGAAGTACGAAGTAACTTTTTATATATATTTTTTGGGGGCTTTTTTTGCTTTTAATGGATAGTGAGAGAGAGAGACAGAGAGAGAGAGAGAGAGAGAGAGGAGATGACATGTGGCAAAGGGGGGCGCCAGCTCTACCAGGTGAGCTATGCAGGCACCCCAGTACGAAATAACATTTAGTACTGTACTCCTCTTCTGTAAGAAGGTAACTTAATTGTAATATTGTATGTATGCATTGGAACAAAGACGTTCATCGTGTGGCATTAACATGAAGCTGCAATTATTTTGTATCTTGCATTAGCGGCTGAGTGCCTCTTCGAATGATTAAATGTAAAGCAGAAACTTACTTATTTAGGTTTGAAAAAGAAGCTTAGACATGATCAGTGTTAAACTTTTTTCACTGTCTGATCTTATTTTAGGAAGCCCTGAGATATTTAACTGTTCTGTGTTCTTAGTGTTCAGCCAGCCTGACCAGTAACACTGTCGATTAAAGATCGTACACCTTCTCAGTATTTTCTTGCATAATGACAAAAATGTGATGCCTTTAAAATCCCCTTTGAAGAATGATTAAAATATAAATGCATGACTGATAAGATAGTTAGACAACTCCTAGACAAGTTTTTGATATGAACAAAATAAATAAAATAAAAATTGACATTATTACAGCATGAATTTCTTTCTGTCCTCTCTATTAAACTTACTCATCTCTCTCTCTCACTCTCTGTCTCTGTCTCTCTCTCTCAGTGCTCAGGAGGAAAAGGATCTCCAGTCGGGCCTTACCTCACCCGTGGCATTGGAGAGGGAATTACAGGGCTTAGTTCTCTCAACTTGACCCCACTCCTAATTACTTGTCGGATAAGTCTTTTGGCTCCTAGCGGAGTGTTGTCCTAACCTCCACTTGTCTGCTGTGTGTCCAAACATGGAGAAAGGAAAACACGTTCCAGTGGAACAGGGGGCTTAGCCTCCTCGCCGTGTTCTCACAGAGCCAAACGCCCCACCGCAGGCTCCCAGGGACCCACACAGGTTAGACTGAGGACTCCTGCTTACCTCTGTTCTTCCTCTCTGATTGATGGGGGAAAAGACAGGCAGACTGTGTCCCGTGGATTTTATTTTGTAATGAGAAGATAGCCCTTTGCATTTTTCAACCTATAAATATAATTACAATTTCCAGGTTTTCTCTTCTTCATTTTCATAGTTAAACAATAATGTCGTACTTTGGACCAGATTAAAGAAGCACAGTTGTGACAGATAAACTGCACAATGCGAGCTGCAGCTGGCCAGCCTGTCTGGAGCATTTTGAACCACCATTCTCCTTTTTAAAAAAAATCTGTGACAGGCACTAGTGATTGGAGGCAACCTGCAGCGAATTTGTCTTCGTCAGACCGTATTGTCTCAGACATTTCAAAACCTTTTTTGGCAACCTCCCCTGTAATTATGGCCCCTTCAAAGACGATGATCAGTGCAACAACTTAGTGTGTAATCGACGCTAATGATGGATAATAACACTGGTATACAGAGAAAGAGAGAGAGAGAGAGAGGACTCCTCATAATCAGGTCTTTTAAGCGTTTCTGATGTGACTTAACACTTAGCAGGAATGTGTTGTGTTTTTGTTCTTTTTAGGAGTGATTCATCACAGTGATGGTTGGCTGAGAGACGTATCACTTTTAATTCCTTCTCTCGGCAGTGACTCACACAGCACTTCCTGCTTGAACTAGCCCACAAACATGCAGCAATTATGATTAAATAAAGCTGAGAAGGTTAATCATTTTTACCAAAAGAGAAAATTAAAAAGTTGATGCCCAACATCCCCATAGATTAGTTACTGATCATATCTCCACAACTTACTTCAACCCTGGGAAAGCACTCTCTAAGACTTCTTTAAATCATAACTCAAAACAGGGATTATCAGGCTCAGAGATTAGCTTTTAAATGAGAGCTCCCCAAACCTTTTAAGATATGTGATCAATTCTGTCTAAATAACAGAGCGATAAGGAACTTCAGTGAAAAAGGACAATCCTCTAGGGACTGAATAAGTTAGGGGAGGGAAGTTTATTCCATTATTGTCTAATAGCTTCCATAACCATCACCCTTTACCCCCAATAAAGTCTCATTGGCCTGAGGATTGAGTCTGGATTACATGGTAGCTCTGCTAATAATGTCAAACACATGAAGAGACCTGACCCCGAAACTCACCCATCACCACAGCGAGCAGAAGGTTACCAGAGTGTTAAGTGTAACACACTGTCGTGATAGGAATATAAATATCATAAGGAGGTAGCTTTCCTTAGAAAGTGTTATGTGTCAATAATATGTAATGCACAGTATGCGAAGCGATGTTATATCAATTGGCATTTTGCAGCTTTGAAAGGAGCAGTCCTAAATAAGAGACAAGATATAAAGAAAGAACAACCTGCAAAGACTCTGCCTTTTCTTATATTTGTGTGTGTGTGTGTGTGTGTGTGTGCATACCTCAGTTCGTAGGCTGCAGCACTGTACGGCTCCCCCCGGGGCTGCACTGAGAGGCTGGTGCCAGAGAGTCTCACCTTGTCAGGTTAGCCTGGGAACATTCTCATACTACAGGCATTTCTTCCACTCACACATGCACACACACACAACCACACTTGTGCTTGCACATTCACATGTCTGCATGCACACAATGCGACCCACATCAAAGCTAATGAGCCATTATATTGTCATTAGTGTTTTATTTGCACCACCCTGTCTTTCAGCAATCTGTCACACTGTTCACATGCCGATGACTCAGAAACTAAACAGTTGTTGCAGATTTGAGTGTGTGTGTGTTTCTACTCTCATGTGCACACACTGCTTTTGTGCAGGTTTGCATGCTGCACATGCATTGTCCTGTTTTCTGTCCATTTTTGTATGTTCTCGACATGTAATCCATTTCCATTTGTCAAAACCAGACAA
This sequence comes from Morone saxatilis, assembly GCF_004916995.1. Lineage (NCBI taxonomy): Eukaryota > Metazoa > Chordata > Actinopteri > Moronidae > Morone > Morone saxatilis. Next base: position 9,668,722 of record NW_023339740.1, on the reverse strand, counting down.
AATCTGAATCCATCATGGTGTCTGCTGTGAATCCAGCTCATGATGATGTTTCCCGCAGGGCCTCAGAAACTATACATGATTTAAGCAGACTTGAAATTTGTTTGGGGAACGTCCACTGAATAAAGCATGTGTTTATGTACATAGCACGTCATTATCTTTGCATCTTGATTAGATTTTCCATCATTTCTCGTGTTTGTGCACCTAAATAAGAGAATATGCTGGCAGGACCACCCAAACAGAACAATCACACATGTAAAATAAGAAAAGGGATGCTCATTATGTAGCAGACAGTTTGACGCTCTTTCTTTGCATGGTTCCTTAGTTTGACCTTGAAAAAAACGAATGACTGTAAATACAGTACAAGTTTTGATGAGGAACCATTGGCAATTACTCCGGACATTCTATTTGTCTCAAAAGTTGGGTAAATTGATTTATCTTTTCACACTCACGATGAGATAACAGATCTGTCAACATTATCTCCTCACGGCTGCCGGTGAACTAATTTCTCAGGATGACGCCTGTGTTTGTTTTCAAGTGATCCAACACTTTAAAGGTTCGATTTTGCCAGTTATTAATCTTGTCAAAACAAACAAATGAAACCACAACATGGAGCAGAGTGATTGCTGTTGTACCTGAATGGGAGGGGCGCAGAGAGCCGGGCTCACGCCGAGCGGACGGGCTCTCCCCAGTGTTCACTCTGAGGAATGCAGCCTTTCTGCACAGTGTTGACAACAGTACTAGTGTGTTCCTCCCACATGCCAAAGCACACATCCACATGCTGCCATAGATTCATCAGTGTTAACTGTTGCTGAGATTGATTTCATCTCAGCACAAACTTTACATGCAAGAATTAGTTTTGGCTGTTTAAAGTAGCTGATATGATGAGAACAGCGGCACCAACATACTGATGGCAAATGTGGTAATAACTTGCAGAAAAGGTTGCTCAATATTATGAAGCATGCCTGTTAAAAACTACGGCATGTATGAGTTCCCATTTGGCACAGCTATGGATAAAGACTTTTTTTTAATTTCTGCTGAGTCTGAGCTGCACTGTACTGAAATATATCGATAAAGCTGAGCCCTAAAATAGATTATATTTAGATATTTATTTGTGTTGTTTTTCTTAATTAAAATCTGCTGTGATTTAATTGTATTGCATAACTTACTTAAATACAAAACTGACAAAGAAATGAATTATTATTCAAATTAACCTTTGTTTGTAGTTACTGTCAAGAGTTGAGATACATTTGCAGTGATTTTGGTTTTTGTGTGGGAACGTGTCTAATCATCCCCAAGTTGTCAGTGAGTGACTCAGCTTTATGCAACAAGGTAATAACGCTCCTTTCGTGCCAACAGGCCACTTTCTCTGCTCGTGATGCTTTTTTTTCTAAACCTTTGTCCTCCCTGCGGCCAGCAAGGCTGATTTTCCCTTCAGATACAATCCACATAAGATATTGCTCAGTGTTTCTTTTGTGACAATACTAAAGCAATAATTACCAGACCAACACAGTATTTTCATCATTAAAGTGCAGCTGTGATGGATGTGGCTGTTTCAGAATTTGAGTTTAGCCTTTAATTACCTTTGAGTGATTGCTTTCCTCTAACAAAGCACAATGATGCTCTTAAGGAGGACATAATTAAATAGCAATTCTAATTAGAAAAAGCAGAACATGTGACTCTGTTGTGCCCTCCTCAAAAGGTTCAAATGCCAGGCAGCATTTGGGAATATGGTATATATTTAGCTTCATTCATAGCTGGCCCGGCTCTCATTGCCTGCACCCCTGTGAGTCAGAGTTTCGACATTACCTGAAGAAAACTTGGCACAGCTACTCAGCAAGCGATGGAAAATTAAAAAGCCCAGTTAGTGCCTATGGGTGAGAAACAATTATGGGTTTGTGTTCATTACAATGGTGTACAAAGGGAATGAAAATTCCTACGCTAAGGGTTTTACCATCAAAATGCCAAGAGTAAAATGAATGTAATTAAGCCCACAAATACCTCCGGCTTTTGTAGCAAAGCTGTTTTACTGCCTTTAGCTGCGTGCAAGTACTTTGCTTAACTCTAAGTGGTCAATACAAGAGCTTTTGGCTGGGAATGACTCTAGAATCACTCATGCACAATACAACATGTCATTGTATCTTATTGCATGTTTGTTTATACCAGTCCTGAGATATTGGTAATTTAGATACTATAATGAATTTAAGTCTCCATAAACAGAAGATTTGTACTCATGCAGCTCTTCCATTACACAGCAGTGTTGTGTCACAGTGAAGGAATCATAGTTTCCTTCATTCACATCCCCTTACCATGTCTTCTTTCTAAACAGAATATTAGAAAAAAAGTTACTATTAGCCATATTAATACACTAAATATAGAGCTATCCTGACTGCTCTCATTAAGGTGAATTTAAAGTAAAGTTTCCCTTTACTGATTTCACTTATTAAATCAATACCAGTCAGAAAGGAGGAGATGCAGAAAAGAAGGAATTAAAAGTTAAATAAGGGATTTTTAAGCTTTGACAAAATCATAATATGGATTATGTAAAAATTCAGTATCAGTAACACAACACACGACACCAGTACATTCAGAAGAAGAGTCTAAACACCTGACACAACTCAGACTCAAAACAGCAGTCATTTTGGGCAACCAGGAGGCCAAGACCATCAGTCAATAGAATTTCACCAGGTGGTTTATCATGCATTTGTTTTTATGCTTGGGAGGGCTCAGATACCCTACTGTAGCCCACACTGCCAAAAACTGCTCAATACCTTAATTAAAAAAAATAATTTTGTGCATTATTCACAAGAAATCAAGTATTTCTTAGGTTAGGTATCTATCTAGCAGACAAAAAAAAAGATGTAGTAAACAAATAAACATACATTTTATATTTCAGTCCCTGCCTAAAGTGACATCACTTGACATTTATCAGACTACAGGCAGCTGGATAAACAAATATAAACTATATATACTTATTTTTCCCAATGCAGTAGTACTCACAGACTTCCATGTGTATAATCGGCACAATTCTCCTTTCGGCACTAAATGTTTTATGAGGAAAGTAAACTTAGTTTGTTGTCTGTCTCTCTTCTGTCGGTCTATGAACAAGGCCCTGTAAACGGTCACATAATAATTATATTTTAAATATTTACAGAGGTGCATTGATACTCTCTATCTACCCGAGAAACAGTCAATATGTACTTTAAATAATGAAGGAACAACTTCAGAAATCTAAGAAACCAGATTGCAACTGAAAATTAATTTAACGTGACGATAATGCAACCCTTTTTTAACGATCCTGAGCAGTTGTTGCAGTATAAACAGCATATGTTTGCACTCACTATGTTACACACTCAGTTTGTTATGTCTGGTGGATATCAGGAGGTTACAATGAAAATAAAGCGCTTGCGATATCACCCTCAGGATGTTTGGACACAGTTTAAACTTTGCTGTTTAGGCCTCAGCACTTGTGTGAAAACAGTAACTCAACTGAATTCACGAAACAGTGAATGAAAATCTCAAGTAGCAGCGTGGGTGTTTGGGTGTGTGCGTAGGCTACAGCCTTTTGTTTAGCGCAGGTGTGTGCTTGTTTGTAAAACTTACTAAGCATTTTGTATTTCTCTGACATGGAGTATCAAAAAGCATCAGAGCCGCAGTAACGGTGAGGAAAGCCACTTGTGAGTTTACAAAGAACAACAGAAATCTCCAAGGCTATGAGCCTATTAGAGACAGCATGTTTTATTTCATGTGGATTTTGTTATTCTATCAAACACACACTCAAGCATACCCTCATATCTGAGTGCTACATTTCCCTCAATTGAAAACATCTTCATTGAGATAGATAAACATATTTAAAAGTCCTATTTAGCTCTACATTTGGGTCCTGTCTGAGATCTGATTTTATTCTCTTTGATGTTACATTCATATTCTTCCTCCTCTCCGGCAACATGTGTCCCTCGTTACATCACGTCATGCCAACGAACAATCAGTTTGTCAAAACACATCTCCGGGCTCTGAGGGAAGGGATGGGAAAAGCTAGTGAGGGGAAGAATGGCTGAAAACAGAAGGGACTGTCAGGAGTATTATTAAAGTAGTAACAGATAGCTGCTCTTAGCATTGCACGGCCAGCGGCTCCAGGGCCTCGGCCCCTAGCACCTTCTCCTTGATGTTAGCACCGGGCCGCTCTGGGACCAGATCGAGGCGGCTCATTGAGTGACAGCTTCAATAAGGCTAATTACAGTGGGCTGCAGGGCCCAGTTATGTTGTCTGGCGACTCCACCCACTGTGGAGCCAGAGCGACTGTGTTAACTATGGTGTTAGACCAAGGTAGGCATCAGTCAGCCACCGCTGGACCTCACAGCAGTAAACACACACACACACACACAACCACACACACACATATTCAGGCCCAGAGGAATGCACACAAAGGTTTGTTCATCATCACACTCACAACAACATGGACACACACTTTTTATTAAAACATAACTGAGACAAAACTAACTAATTTCTACATGTACATACTTATACACACACAGGGGTTTTTCTCAAAATATGTTTATTTCAGGAGGTTTTAATGATTCACATTAGAAGAACACACAATGTTTCAAATAAAATGAGAACGTTTTGAAAAGTGTTTGAGGTAAAACTTGATGACCTGAGTGTTCTGAGAGTAATGATGGTGATGTTGTTTATGATACCAGCAGTATTGGAATATAGTATATAAGAACGCTGACTCAAGCACTGTACTCAGGCAGAAATATGAGGTACTTGTATTTTACTTGAGTATTTCCGATTCATGCAACTTTATGTTTCTACTCCACTATATTTATTTAACAGTTTAAGATTAACTCTACATTCTACATACAAAACACACGATGAGCTTATATAAAATATGTCACACTTACAATATACTTACAATATTCAATTCAATTCAGTTTTATCTGTATAGCACCAATTCATAAAAAAAGTTATCTCAGGACACTTTTCAAATAGAGCAGGTCTAGACCGTACTCCTATATGCTAATATACTAACTATATGCATCAGTAAAAAAATAATAAAAAAAATAATCTAACTATATAAAATGTAATAAACACTCAAAGGGGGCATTTTTCTGCATTGTGAGTTACTTTTGACATTTCCAGTGCAGGACTTTTACTTGTAATGTAGCATTTTTATATTACAGTATACTTAAATTTAAGAATCTAAATACTTCCTCCCTGGGAAATTATCGGCCAGATCCTGATGCCTCTTGTGACCAGCTGATTTAGTTATGAAGGCTCAAACAGTCAACAAGTTCATTAACTATGTGGGATGTGATGTGTTAAGCCACACCTCTGCTCTAATAGGTGAGGTGGCACTAAAACACCGTGGGAAATCCTGCATACAATTCTGCAGCACTGAGGGAGAGTCAAACTGTTTAAACTTGACGTCAGGGGTGTTGCTCATTTTGTTTGATCAGTGTGCGCATGTGTGTGTTAGACGTAAAGAATATGTGTTTATATACAGTATCTGAATGTCTTGGGTTTGGCATGTTTACAGTGTGTTCGTGTTACCGTCATCTCTGTCTGTCTGCTTGTCTCTATTCCCTCCCTCTCTGTTGTATCTGAGTAATCTCCACGTCCCCTTGCTGTGTTCACTGATTTGTCAAGCTACATTTTACATTTTCTCAGATATGTTGTGACATTTTTAGATTACTGGAAGAAAATAAAAACTCCCTTTGGCTTTCCGAGTCATAGCAAGCAGCCAAACTGCTTTGCTTACCATTAATTATAAATCAGGTACAGTCTTGCCTGTTTATATAAAAACTGGAAATTATGCTTAATTAGAATTCTGCTTAATGACTGTCTTTAAGGCATGCTGTAATTCATTACGGTACATTGTAATTATTGGTTGCTCATCACAATAACCACTCGGCTTGTTTCATTTATCATTACATGGAGCTTTAGTTTAATCAAGAACCTGGTGTTTTTCTGGTGCCGTGGTCGGACCACCTGAACTAGTCTGACTCTGTTAGGAAGATTTGAAACGCTTTAAAAATTGACATCCGACTATCCATGAAAGACGTTTAATTCATTCCTCAAGCTAACCTGAGATGCTACATGACACATCAGCAGTGTTGGAGATGTTGGTCAGCTGACATGGCAGTAGCCAGCGGGACAGTGATGTTTGTGGGTATGCCAGTGTGGGAGGCTCATTCCACAGTGGAGACAGGACTGTTTAGAGGCCTGTTGTGTCTGGAGTCTCTCAGGTCACTTTAATATCAGCCCGAGGCCTTGAGTCAGCCCCCATGTCGCTCCAGCAATTACTGGAGGATCTCCCTCATGCTTCTTCCTTCTTCATTCCCTCCCTCTGCTGCTCTTCCTCACCCTTTTGCTGCCGTCTGCCACTTTGTTGTGTCTACTAAACTCTCACGTACTTCTCTCCCTTTGTTTCCTGTTTCTCCATCACATTTTAGTCAAAGATTAAACTGATGCTGAGCACAAAGCATGACATAATATTCTGCACTAAATCCTATTTGCTACGCCTCTTAACATTGCATCTTTGCAGCTCCAGAGGAGATTTGAGTGAGAACTGTTAACCCTCGAGTCCATCATCAACTTTTTCAACCATCTCTTTCTTAACTCGTGTTTACTCTGTCATTGATCTGCCACTAAACCAAGTTCCTGTCTGTGTATTTGTATACACAAGCCATCCCTGTGAGCTTGCGTGTATATAATAATGCTTTTAGGGGATTGGGCCCTGCATTGAGCCTTTTAACTTCAGTCAGCACTGCATCCTGATATCCTGGTGTGACTGGTTTGAGGGGGTAATTCACTCCACCAGAAACACAGGCTTTTAGAGGTTCCACATGTGCCTTGGCACCAGACAGAAGAGAGGCCAGTAGGTTTCATTAATTGTGGCAACATTCCTGTAGCGTTGTCAGGCGGTTTTATTAGTATTAGCTTTGCCTGCAGGCTGTCATTATGCCTCATTTAGAGCCTGAACCCTTTCCATGGCTGTCAGGTCATAACTGTTTAATAATATTGTTAACCACTAACAACTTAATCATCAAATCAATGAAGCCAGTTTAATATTATGAACTAATTGATCCAATCAGTCAAATTTTTAAACAAGCCACTGAATATATCGTGGTGAAATTAATTTCAGTATAAAGTGGGTGAATTTTTATGAATTTTTCTTTTCCCAAATACCTTAAAAAAGTGTTTTTATATGTAGGAAATATAGGACATTTCCCATATAGTGAACAAAATAATAATAATGTCACTGTCTCAAAGTTTGTATTTACAAAAGACCCCAAGAATTATCACAAATTGCAAATGAGGATTTAAAACTAAATTATGCGTACCTAATATGCTCTTTTACAGAGATGGATTGACAAAAATATTTGCAAGTTTCCCTTGTCCAACATCCCAGAAGAATGTCAAATGCTCCTTTAATCCAGGCAGCTCACTGGGTGGATTCATTGGAGCAATCATCCTAATAGAAGTAAATCCACAATAATTGACATGTCAAAATTACTTGCAAAAATTGAGGGTTTTTTTTTCCTTGACAGAGACCTTTTAAGCAGACCGAGATGATCCAGCGGGTTGGAAATGAAAAGCAGACTGATTGTTCCAGCAGGCATTAACCCCACCTCTGGATGGATCTCCCTGGGTCAGGCCTGGCTACTGAAACAGTCGCGCCTCTGACTGGTTTGATCCGAGCCTGTTGACAAGGTCAGCTGTAACTGGCTGAGGGGTTGTCATGACTGACTGCAAAGCGCTCCTGACTCATCTGTGCAATCATTTGTCAACATGTCATGTTGCTCAAATGTGAGGGTTGATTGAAAAAAGCCCAAAAATGATAGAAAACGACGTGTAATTGTCTGTTGGTCTGTTAGCAAATCAGCAAAGAATTTTATAATCCTCAACAAATTGCTTTTAGACATCTTGGTTCCATTTGAAGCCTTGTAATGTACTATAATAATGAAAAAGTATACTTTTTCTCTTATAGGGTAGTGTCTGCAGTTTCAAAATATTCAATCTGCCTTTTTTTCCTCATTTCTGGGATTTGACTTCTAACCGACACCATGTGAGTCACATGATGTGACTAATTCAAGCAAAGAAATGTGACTAGTTAGCAGCAGTGCTTATTGTGGTCGTCTGGACATGATTTGTTTGCACCAATAAAAACGGGCAGGAATTGTTTGTTTTTAATGACCATGTTATCCACCATGGAAGCATGAAATTTTATGTCTTTTTTCCACTGAGACCTCCAAAATCACCTCAGGATGAGATAATGAAACTGAATTACACTTTATTAGAAATATATTCTCTTGTGCTAGTGTATGAGTAAATATTTGACTTTGATCTAGTGTGTTTATGTGGCCGTTGCATGCGAGCACACGCATGATCGGTTTGTTTTTGCAAGATTTTCAGCCACTTTCAGAAGAAGCTAATGAAATCCTGACATCATTATGACTTGGTCAGAGAATGATCACAGAAAACTGCATGTACACATCTCTAAGTGGCTGTTAATTCACATTTTACCACTGTGTGTGTGTGTGTGTGTCCAGGCCCAGGCCCCCTGCTCACCCTGTGGTTTGCTGTCTCTCTGCATGGAGCTGAGATGTGAGGAGTGAACGACGAGCACTGCTGCCATCCCACTGCAGATCAAATACACATCAGGCGGCACGAGGACGACAAACAGTCAAAACAGAACCTGATCTCGGGGGCAATTACCAGTGTTTGCTTAATCTTTGGAACGTGCTGTCGAAGACTGGGGTCAATGACGCTGCTTGACTCTCTCTTTTTAGCTGGGGCGAGACTAGGGATTATTACTCATTAGGACTTCACAGTTTGGTGTTTGTACATGTGGAGGTATACGGGGGATGGAGAGGGGTGGTATTGGTAGGGGGGCAAGGCAGGATTCCACCATCAAACACACAGAAGAGAGCAGAGTGGGTTAACTGGGTGGTGTGTGTATAAAGGAGGACAAAAAAGAAAGGAAAAGGGGACAAAGAAAGACAAAAATAATAATATGTTCATAGTAAAAGTTCAAGCATGAATTTGTCTGAATGGACAGTAATAAAACCACATCCTTGGTTCAGTTTCTAAATTTTCTTCAGCTTACTTTTCAGCATTTGTTTTGGTGAACAAAGTTCTGACACTGACACTCTTTCAGCATTTCTCATCGTTAACCCGCTGGCAGTACTTTCCCACCGATTTGGTTACCTGTTTGTTACCTCAGCATCAATTAAAGCTATTTGAAACCTCAACCACCCACAGGCTCCTGAAACGTACAATTAAGGTGGCGTGAGACCTGGGTTTGCTTCACACTAATTCCACACCGCATTTAAATGACAGCGTCAAGGGCCCTCGAGGGTTGTGTGAATGGGTTTATTGGATAGCTGAAGATTCATAATTACCTGAAAAAGTAATTGCAACTAATTCCACCCAGCCTTCGGGATATTACAAGTTAGGCTTTCCGTCTCTGCCTATAAATACTTGCTGGAATGAAGTGGCCTTAAATTCATGTTTAAAATAATGACGAACAATAGGTCACGTGCATGTGACCTTTGGTGAATGGAATTACTGTGATAATGACATAACAAAATAATAATAACATGTTAACAATGATTAATTTGCTAGCATACACAACTTTGGCTCCCATTAACTTTTACCAACATAATAAATAATAAACATAAAGCAGCATAAATACTTGTGTGTCTCCATATCCATGACATCCACTCTATTCTACTTTAATTTGTACAACAGAGCCCTATTTTCTGCTGTCTAAAACATCTACTCTTCTCACCCTTGGACTCAGCACTTCTATTGAGCTGGCAACTTTAACACACGTTGGACTAAATTTAAGACTTACGGGAATTGGTGTTTGCTTAAGTTCACCAAAAACAGAAATAAATAATAAAGTTACCATGCTTATGTGGACATTAGGGTTGAGCAAGTACTCGGCTGAAACAAGTATTGGGTAAAGGTAATGTCATTTTTATGAGTACCAGTAAAATGCGTCAAAATCTGTATCAGTAAATATACCAACTTTTAAGAAAACTTGTTCTGTAAATAGTTATCTTACTCTTGTGATCACGTCCCATTTAAGCCTCACCCATTCCAAGTATGGACACGAATACAGATAATTTAGTTGTTTGAACAGATACAGATACAGATAAAGATAACGGTGTACTCACTCAGCCCTAGTTGACATATGGAGTTAACCACACTACATACCACTGAGAAGGTTTATGTTCCAGGGCTGGATTTTTAGTAATTTGTTGTAACCTAAATGTTTTTTTGGAATCCATTTTCTTATTTTGGAACTGAACACGGAAGTTTGGTTTCTCTTTAGCTTTTTATAAACTGGAATTATTTTACACATGAGTAAATGAATTCAACCTTTTCTTTAGTCTGTTTTCACTGTTCTTTTTCTGTCTCACACACACACAGACACACACACACACAAACATCTTGTGGTCATGTAGTGACTAACCCGGGGGATGAGAAGAGGTTTCATGCTGACAGGATGTCAGTGCTCAGTGGGAGATGGCTAACTAGTGGGAGCATCAAAGAACGGCTAAATCACCTCCCTTCCACCACAGCACAGTCACTGCATTCCTCCAAGGTGCAGATATGAAAGGGAGTATGTGCTTTGTAGAAGAAAATGTACAATCTAAGATAAGATTAGAGTCTCTGGCAATAAAAGTAGTAGTAGACAAGTCTGTATCCTGAAATTGTGCAGTTTTATTCCAGATTTTCTCCTCAAAACATTTCATAACTGTCGGCCATTGATACATTTTTCAAAACATACATGTATCTGCACATAACAATGTAGCAGCAACAGTGCAGCTGTCTTTACTTTGTACTTCACTGTTGGCTCTTTTCATTACTTTGGCAGCAGTAACACAGTAACCACCATCCTTAAAAAAATCTCATATACCACTCAGCACACACACTGAGGGGCCCAGTGCGTTTATACTTCCACCAGTGTGCAGCGGTAAAAGTTGTTGCGGAAAAAGAAAGAGAATATAATGAAACATTTATTTGGTGACAGCTTCACTCACTGTGCCTCTGTTTCACACTCGTATAAAGAGATGCCATAAATGACAAAATGGAAGTCGTGAACATAGACAGCACTTTGATTTTAAAGGCAATAACTCTCGGATTGGGCTCTCTGTGGGGTGGATACATTTAAGGAAATGTGCTTTTTTTTTTTTCAAAAAAATGGATGAATGTGTGTTTACATACGTTTGCGCTCATTCATAGTACTGGGCCACTTTTACAACTCTCCCTCCCTTTTTTAACACAAAGTAACTGTAGGTGAGTAAACATTGACTCCATTTCATCCAAAGTGGGTTTTTCCCCTTCTGCGCTTCATAGCCTCTCTATTGTGTTCTCGCTATTCTCATTCATCCCAAACTCAACCCCAACTCTCCCCTGCCAAGCCCGTTACACAGCCAAACAGGACCTGCTTTGACTGCCACTTAATTACACACCGTTTTGCTCCACAGTTTACCAGTCAAAAGGAGGGGCAGGCTGGGGGTATGTGCACGGGTGGGGGGAGTTGGGCTGGGGGTACGGGGCCCCCACTATCCTCTCCATCAATGTCGGCGGCCCCCACAAAGGCCCTCATGACAGAGGATGAGTAGTTATAATGCCGTGGCCGTGCCTGCCGCTCAAAGTCACCCCATTCCTAATTGCCATCAGAGATGGCAGATAATGGAGGGGCTTTGAAGTGAAAATGGCCCCTAATGAGCGAGAGAGAGGGAGAGAGAAAGCAAGGCAGGATGGGGGATAGTAACGGAGTGTATATGTGTGAGGATTGCATGTGAGCCTGTTTATGTGAAGGACAAAGTAGAGAAAATGGAAGAGAATATGTAGAAGTAGAAGAAAGGATGTGATGGGGAGCTGCTGTACTCCTCAGTGTCCCCCACTGTGCTCGCAGGAGTGCAGAGGAGTCCGAGACGGGAGTCTGAGACGGACACTCAGCAGGGGTGTGCTTCATCCATCTTCCTGGCTCGCCTACTCCTCACCCTTCCTCACCCCTCTGTCTCCAGTGTAGCCTCCAGGCACCTGTCTCCCCCAATGGTTTGTTTTGAGGCTCCTCTCTCCATCTTTTCTCTCCTTACTCCATACTCTCTTTCCTTTCATCCTTTTTTGTCCTCTGTCTGTCTACCCATCCCTCCTTTTGTTCCCGTCCCTCCCTCTTTTCTCTGTTTCTGCTGGACAAATTGACAATGGCACCGCCGCTTGGTCTGGCGTAACAACCCTTTCCATACCAGCGACATGCCTGGGATTCTTTGCACTGTCTTGAATACTTTCACATGATGCCAAGGAAACTCAAATGATTTACATACAAAGCATTTATCTTTTTTACTGCATGCTCCTTTTGTCATGCTCTTTGTTACTGTCTCTTGATTACCTTTTCTTTGTTATTGTGATGAAGCCCTCTCACCCTTTACCTCTGACTTTGTCAGCAGGCTGTAAAGCCAATTTACTCTCCAGGCCCACAGTACATTTGAATATACAAATAGAGCAAATCAGAGCTGGTCACATTTAGATGCACGAGGATAACAATCAGAAAAGTTTGTATACAGTAGCTAAATATCTAATTCATGATTATACGCACACACACACACACACACACCTATACCAAAACCATACAGACCAAATGAGATGTCATGGTTACCTTATTTACTTAAAAAGGTTTTTAAGTGTACTTTGGAACCATATACTTGGCTGTTATATTGTATGAATGCATTATTGGTGTCTCTGCAAGGCTAAATGCTTTTTTTAATTATTGCTATTATTTCCCAGTTTCCATAATGCCTCAATCGCACATTCTCTTTAATCTTGCTGCCATCTCTCATCCCCATTAGCTCTGTTGTTTACATACTATTGTTGTTCTAATTTAGATCTTTTTGATACACTACAAAACCAACTTTCCCCACGCTGAACTAAATGTCATATAAACATTTGCAGTCCTCTCTTTAAATCTCAAAGGCCATGACACTGAGCAGCTCTAGTGGCCTGTGCCACGACCCGCCCTCGTTGCACAATAAAACACGACCCGCTCAGCTGATGAAATGGCCAGTTAACTGTAATCTGCCTTTATCAGGCCCCATCAGCCATTGTGTTACTCCCTTTAGTCTTTGTCTCCCTCTCAAACATGTTGTGTTTTTAGTATGGTCTGCCATTTCAAAGGGTGCCTCTCTTCTCGACAAAGACCAGAGCCAGCAGGGCCTTTCTGAATGACAATACTTTGAGGAATCAGTTGGTATTTACTGCTGAAGAGGTGGAGTGCATTAAGCCAAAAGACTGATTGTTGTTGTGTTTGCCTTTACTAATTGGCTGGAAGGCAGTAAGCTGCTGATACAATTCAGAGGGAAAACAGTGATCAGAGGAGGAGACTGGGAGTGGAAACTGAAGATTAAAAAAATGCATGGTTGGTTGGCTTCTCAGGGCTGATGAGAACATTAAGATTATAAGGACATGCCAGACAGTGACACGCGGTCAAACCTTGTTTATTCAAAACTAAATGATTCTGTGTTTATTCCCACATGCTGAATGAGGTCATGACCCACTTTATCAATGACTCTGTGTACAATGGTAATGTCTACATAGCATGTATTAACCACCATAGTGGTGAATGATCAAAAGTAGGTTTATTTCTGGGTCATCCGCAATCCAGTGGGGTCCCTTGTCCTTGACAGAAACCTCAGAGACCGTCACTCTGAAATGAGAAGGAGGAGGAACGAGGACCAGAGGGACCTGGTACCGTCTAACCATGGGTACTTGTCTACTTAGTAATCAGGACAAGCTGTGGGGAGTCATGGCCTAAACTCTCAACCGCAATGTCTTCCTCTGCAGTGGAAGAAGACGAGAAAGAATAACAGAGGGGGGAATGGTGAGCGAGTGAACGTTTTTGCTGGACGAGCAGAAAAGTAGCCATCCCTGTGATGTGTTGTGAAGATCGGAGGCAAGCCACAGGTCTAAAAGGGACGCACTGTATATTTGTGCGTGTATGTGTGGGCGCGCTGTGCACGTTTATGTGTGTCACAAGTGGACCAAAGGCATGCACCAGTTCAGTTTTTGCTGACAAGAGCTGCCCCGAAAACAGAGACGCTACTCATCAACTTTTAGGTCAGAGGGAACCTAAATTGAGTGTGTGACATAGAGCCGAGAGGGAGACAGGAGAAGGAGGGAGGTGGGGGGAGGGGGACTCGAAATCAATGCGAAAGCCAAAAAGTTGGTCTCTCAAATGGTCATGGTTGAAACCAGTATTCACAGTGAATTTCCGGCCGCAGTGCCATGCCTAAGTCCCCTTGATTATTTTCTGGTTCAGGGGTTGCCGCATTTCAAAGCTTCCTCTCTGCCCACGTCTGTGATTCAGTCTTGTTAAGAGGCCTATATTTCAGCACAGAAAACCTTAAGCAAAATTAAAAGTGACTATCAATCACACAGAGGTCTCAGTCTTCTATTTGGGGTGTGGTGGTGTGGACCTGGACGTTCAGCAGTATAACCTTGCAACACTGAGTGGGCTGATATTTGAGTGTGTTTTTGGAATAGAAGGTTAAATTTACAGTGAGACTGGGAAACTTTCAAGTCTTAAAGCCGAGAGCCACGAAGCTCAGTTGCTTCAACAGTGAGTAGGTCTTTGTCCTCTGTGAAGATGCTTCAGTGAAAATGCACAATCACCCTCTGTCCAATGAAAAAACACCCAAATCAAATGAACATTATGTGAGTCAGAGCTTTTGCACTGAAGAAGATGCTTTTTCAGCTAACTATGAAAGTGATCCAGAATCAGATATTGAAAATATGCAACAGACAGACATGATTGCTTGCATCTTATTTAAAATGTTGCTTTGATTTGTATACACTAGAAGATTTTATTTTGAACTGTGGTAAAGCTTTCAGAAAGTCTTATCTATCCAGTATCTAGTATATGCACATTGCCATTGTTAGCATGCACAAAAAATCACGTGGAATTCTTTTAGATTAGATTTTAAAGGCGCACTCATTTTACACATGAGGTTCAGTTTACTCAAGGAGTACTGTTTAAAAAGTTGTATAATGTCTTCTGTGGCTCTGGAGCGAACTTTCTAACGTAAAATAAAAAAAACTCCAATGATGTCCTCAGGGTAATCCCGCATTACAATAAACTCTTTAGGGCATACAACTATTAAATATTTTAACTATAAAGTACTCTGATGATTATTTGTTGAATAAATATACTACTTTTATCAAATATCAGAAAATAACCCAATATAAAAAAAACTTTTCCAAATCTATTATAGAGGATTTAGATAAATGGTCAAAGTGGACAATATCATTAGCAGCCCGAAACTTAATTGTAAACATTTACTCTTTTATAGTAGTATGCTGTAAATGCCTCCCTCCGAGAGCTATTGGAATAGATTGCAAAATCCTAAAAAATATATAGAAAAGACAAAAACCAAGGATTAGAACTACACTACTCTAGCGTGATAATAGATTAGGAAGTTTAAATGTCCCAAATTTTGATTTGTATTATTTATCCTTTATGTTTCATACATTGTCAAAATGGGTTGAAGACGAGTTAAACACAGTCCTTCCAGAAAAATGCAGAGTTTTTGTGTGATTGTTGCGGGCAAAAATCCTTGATTATGCGGCACGTTTTCTTAAAAAATGCGATGGAATATGCGGGATATTTATGCAATTTTATGCGATGACAT
>NW_023339740.1:9598745-9652918 GCF_004916995.1 Morone saxatilis | reverse complement strand
GGTGGGGCTTTCGTGCTATGTTGTCACAAGATGAGTTACTCTCCACCGGTTCCATATGGTTTCAGTCATCTGTTGGGCTCATTTCTCTCTTTCCCCTTTTCTTTCTGCCTATTTATAAATACATGAAGCCGTTCGCGACGGTCTGGCCTTGGCCTGAGCCTGGGGTTAAGAATGGGAGAAACCACCAAAACACAAATTAGTTCATGTTTCATTCCAGTGTCTCTGAGGAGGTTGGTTTGTTCTGGGGCAGAAGTACGTGCCTTTACAGTAGACATGCCTGAGGATGCATAATAGTGGTCATTGTTTCAGGGTTACGCTGGTCAGCCAGCAGTCTCTCAGCAGAAGAGCACAAGTTTAATTGACCTCAAATGGCCAATTGTCGTCCTGGAAGAGTTTGTCTTTTGTACTTTGTGGGTCAACAAAGATTATATAAAAATTACAGACTGTTATATTGATGTAGGAGAAAATTGCACTGTATGTTACCTATGCTACCACAGTATAACAATCTCACTATAAAATAGATTTTCTCTGTGAACCCGCTGACTTGTGCTAACGCCCATAATTCTCCAAGTCATTTCAAGCTCAAGAGTACATTTACAACATTACAGCTGTCCAGTGAGGATGAGGCAATGGGGCGACCAGTGACCTGCTCTGTAAATACTTCCATGGAGCTTTTTACGCCTCAAAGACCATTGTGTCAGTGTGAATGTACTCGTCTGTGTCAGTTCTGTCAAGTTGTAATTGGGTGACCATGCAGAAGTTGCAAGAAACTATTCAGTGAATCCCCAACAAATGTGTTCAACTTTAGGTCAGAGGGCGAAGCAATGTAACTATCACTGGTGACAAAGTAACACGATTAATTCTCACCCGACTTTTTGTAGAGTATTTTTTCCTTGGTCAACAGGAAAATAAATACAATATTTTGGTTGTAAATGACTTCGAAAGCATAGGATTATTCATTATTCATAGTTAATATTAAGGTTGTCTTTAATGCAGAGAGAAGAGAGAAGCTTCAAATTGGAAAATACATGTTTGTATTTCTTATAAGTGGCAAAGGTATTGTCAGACTTGAAGATAGAACCCAATGGACACAAAAGATTCCAAAAGACTTAGTTAGTTAGTGAACGTTTTATAGTAGTAAATAGTAGTATACTGATAAAACTGACAGTTTACATCTCACAAGATTAGCATTACTCAGGGTTCACTGAAAAAGTAATCATTATCGAGATAATTACATATAATTGACTTTTGGTGGATCAAGCTAAAATGTAACTTTGATCTTAAAAATAAAACATTCCATGAGTTTTAATAGAGAAATTGTAATTCTAGTATTCATAGTCGATTTGTCAGTGGGTATCATGCACTCCCCCTTGATTACATAGACTCCAGCTCAAAAGTAAGTTGCGATTGGGAATGTCAGGTTGCCATTTTCTTATGATTGGCTGATGAAAGGTATAATTTGGGACTGCCAAGACAGCAACTTCAAAAGCTTCCAATGCCATATTAAGCTGGAATGTGAAAGCTGTCCAGGCAAAAAATGATCCAATTTTCTACTGGCTTTAATTACAAAGAGGATCCCCTTTCATTGGTGGGGCAATTGCTGTCCATTTCTGAAGACCATTGTGGAAAATGATCAAGTCAACCATATCCAGAATGCTTAAATCTGGACTGTCGTAGTGTGGCCATGGCATGATTATATCATATTTGAAACTCACATATCCACACACTCTGTAAAACAACCTCCAGACTGATGGTAACCAAGACCATTTTTGTGCCAAACAAGACACAATGATAACAGCAATGGCCATAGTCCAATTACTCTATGTCCAAAAAGTAGTTTCTTTAATAACCATTTTGTTTGTGCTTGTGGTGACGGGTAGGACAAAATAAAATAAGTGGGAAAAGGGTAATGTGCCTTGTAACCGTGTCTTTTTAGAAAGTTTCCCTTTCTTGGCTGTCACCACGCCAAAAAAATAAAAGCATAAATTGTGGTTAATCCCTGGAGCAGAGACATTGTGCCTGAAGCCTGTTGGTAATGGGCAATGCCCTTTCTAATCTAAATAAAGTTAAGCATTCGTAACAGCGACTGCATTATGGAAAATCCAATTTGTGATTGCAACATCTGTACTTAACCTATGGGTAGTTCTTTGTTGGTCCAAGCAGCTAAGCTGCATGTCTTTTCCATGATTAGTTTTCCAGGAAACTTACATGCACATGACCTTGCATGCAATGCTTATGATTCATATGCAAAAACTGGGTCCTGGTTATTATGGTGGTAAAAAAGAATTAACATCTAAATATTCTCAGACATGCAAACCCATGCACAGAGAACAGCATCCAGAGATACTGTATATGCACACAAGACAGCCTTGTCCTTTTCTCACATTCTTACACAAACACACATGCAAACAGTCATACTGTATGCATACACAGTATCATGCATACTACATACTAATAATAAGATGTTAGCTTACCATTTGTTTGAAAAATGGAATATATATCAACATGACATCATGAGACAAAGAAGCTTAGATGATTAGGGCCTGACTTAAACGTCATCACTGGCACCAAATATCTTTTCTTCTCTGCTCTAAAAATGCTTCTTCTATTTGTCTTGTTGACATAATGCCAAACCAAGCAAACAAGATGAGTTATTCTTCACCATCTTAGCCAACCCTTCCCTCTTTACCCCCACCTGTCAAATCCTGTCAGACCATATGTCATGAGGAGAAGGACACGAAGAAAAGGGACCATTCTCACACATTTGGAACGTGTCCTGAGGCTTATTTGTAAGCCTGCAGGGTGTGGCAGGTAAGCTACTACCTCAAAAGCAACAGCTCCCTCCCATGTAATTGCTCTTCATCAGATCAAGCTGCGTGACATTCCATCAGACTGTTTCAAGTGACTACTGCCAAAAGACAGAGTCAGTCAACTGCCCTCAAAGGGGGCTATCTCCAGTCTGTACCAGTGGAGGTTGATTGTGTCATTAGCTCGGGTTTCAGACTACACCCAGCTAATAAACAAGGCTAACACAAATACAGTACATTGAGAGACTTTAACAAGCAAAATACAACCGGAAAACATGAAGCTAATAAGCAGGTGACATGCAGCCCTTACACAAAACAGTGTTATTCACCCCAATAAGAGATCCTCTTATCAGAGCTGGGACCATTCTAGCGAGGCAGAGGAAGGATGCATCCTCAGGCAAACCAGAGATAAGGGCCTTTGATAGAATTAAGCCAACGTCAAACAGCCAGTAGATGAGTTCTGTGAAGATAAAGCAGCCAGGACTGACAGGTCTGATAATAGTCCAAACAAAGAGAAAGTGGAGATTAAGGGGTTTCTTTTCAGGCAGTTAAGTGGACTGCCCAGAGGACACTCCAAAACATGGCTCATCTGTCAGGGATGGGAGGAATAGATACCATCACTGACGCTTCATCCAGGGGACAGATAGTATCTAGGAATGCCTGTAAAGAATGCTTAGGCTGTTGTACCATAGTTCAGGATATTAACAGTCGTCTACTTTATCAACAAGTTTGCATTTTACATTACTGGAATAATAGAAATAGAAAATGCAAAGGAGAACAAGAACAACATACAGAAATACCACCTTCCAAGCAAACAAAATGAAAGTGCTATCAGGAGTATAGCTGTCTGAGGGTAATCTATATGGAAAACTCAACCAATTCTGACTGAATTCAACTGAACACAAATAAAACTGATTTATTTTTTTTGTTCACATTTGTGTTAAACAGGAAAATAAACAGACAAATAGGATAACAAATTGTAGCAAGCTCCCTATCAATCTGAGTAAGTTGTAACGAGAGCATGTGAAAGCAGACAAACACAGAGAAGTTGAAATAGTTCGTTAAAAGTAATGAATAAACAGCTGAAAAAGCTAAAAGTAATGGATAAACAATTGAAATATTTAGTAATGTAATGTAATGGATAAATGGTTGTATGTTCATTCATTCATTCATAAAAACATATTTGAGTGGTGCAGGTGAAGGAGTATTTGAACTCATCTGAAAGGGGTGTGGGGTGAAAAAGGGTCTCCAATACAGTGGTTCCTACTGTATTGCAGAATGATCAGCAAAAAGATGGTCTTTCAGCATATGAAGGAACACAGTGTGACTCTATGAAATATATTTAGATAAAATCAGTTGTTGAATGTGAGGTCTGTCATCCTTCTTCTCTAGCCCAGTGCAGTACATGCTCGCAACAAGCTCAATTAGTGTGCTTTATCCCGTGGTTAAGATAAAAGTTAGGAAACTTTAATGCTCTGTTAGACTTCTCATATCAACACATTAAAGGCAGTCATGCCTTTTTGTGCCCATAACCTTAGTCCTTGAAAAGCTGCTCTCTTTCCACAGTCAAAGCTAAAAGAGTGAATGAAAAAATGATGAGGAGTTAATGCTGAGGCAGCAGAAAGGAGAGACAGTCACAGCACTCAGTTGTAACACAGTCTGGCACAACACTAACAAAGGAAATGAGCAAACCACACAGCAAATAACAGACTTTTATTCAACACTCTGGGCCCCACTGCTTACATCTGGGTGCCAACCTCAGTCACATACAAATGAACGGATTTATGAGAAATATTACGCACAAATTACTACATTTGTCTAGACAGGACATTATTGTTGCTTTACTTACATTGGCATGACCAAGCAGAATTTTCATAAATATGTATATTGGTATATGTCAAACATTTACAGCTTCCAAATTTGCACTTAGGAGTAAATGGCATGAATCAGCAAATAAACTAAATTTCTCACAGTGTAAAACTATACATATGAGTGAGACTTCACTGCCAGATAAACTAAATTATACTTCCTACTGAGAATACATTTTCAAGAATTTGAGAATGTAATAGTTGTAATTCCACAGTTATATGGCACATTACATTCACCTGGGAAAATATTTCAACGTTATGTGAGGTTTTGTTAGTGAGTAAAGTTTTCTCTTTGTAGCCTACTAATAAGTATAAGCAATATTCTCATTATTGTGTATCAATAACTATAACAGTTTCAATCCACGACAATAATTTTACTATATTGCACTGACTGATCTGTCTTTCAGTCTGAGACTTCAAGTGGTAATGAGGCAATGCAAGGTACCAAACATCATGAATTCCTTCATTTTCATCATACACAACAAAAGCAGAACTTGATGTCATGATAGATCTTATTCTACAAAATATGCATTGATGCAAATAAACAGAAAACACAAACAAACCTTGCGGGATTGCTTTTTTAAAAAACTTTAAAAGTTTAAAAGGAAACTTAATCCCTCATTACAATGGGACCAAGTGTGAAAGAGCAAACTCTGAGTAGCTCACTAATGTAACAATTACAGTACAATACAAAGAATTCAAAAAGACTTCTGTAATGAGTATAATCAAGTAGAACACCAGAAAAAATGTCATAAATAAAGCGCACTAATTTCATCAGGTTTTGGGGTTTTGGTTTGTTCTGATGCCATAATACATAATAGTAATGTTTTAAAATGTAGTGTGGTCTTAGCATTATGGTTGTCTGGTGCAGACAAAATGGCTCTTGGGGCCATAACCATGGACACAGATATATGCACGCTGAGAATAAAAAAAACAGGCTAAAGGCTATATTCAAATCTGCAATTGGTCTTCCTGCATGTTCAAACTACACAGACTTGTGAAGCCAAGTTCAGTTCCAAGTAATCTGACCTTGAGCTCACTCTTGTTTGCACGTGGGAAGCAAGTGGGAGATCATTTTTATCACACCAATGACTGCTACTGGTTGGTTACAGCACCTGCATGAATGGAAGTGAGACCTAGGGGAGCCAACTACTGCATGCATTACACACTCCTGGTGAATTGTGAAGAAGTAATCGGTTGCTTCATATGTATAAATACATGGCTCTCCACAGTCTCCCCAGACCAGCAGTACACGGGGAAAAACTCAGATATTTTCAGGTCATAGCAGAAAAAGCACAGGTATAACCCATAATACTAATTATGGCTGCATTCCATTTAGGTTTCCCAGTTCCATGCTCATGATACTGATAAGCTCTGCTGTTCCTGTTATAAGTCAAAATGTGTACTGTGAAAAAAGTCAATCGACCATTCCAGTTTGGGAAGAAAACACCAAAAGACCAGATAAACATAATATAAATATTTTTTTTACTGAAATTATAAGAAAAGCAGACTTGTGGTAAAAGTAGTCAGTCTCAAGGCAGCCTAAACCTAACTCATGATCCCTGTTAAGCAGGTATTATACTTTAGTATGCTACGGTCCACTGGGGTCCGTGTCACAAAACTATCGCCATCAGACTTCAGAAAGTAGAATAAACATAACTATTATCAAGCATTTTCAGGCCTTTAGTGGATGAACAATCCAACGCTTGGTGAATCCTGCTTCACAATGAGAGGTGACATTGCTATTAGAGCTGGGCCGCGGTATTGTCACGTGTGACCTCACAAACCTGATCAATATTTCAAAACAGCTCTGTTGACTTGAATGGTCACAGTTCACAGGCTCAACAAGTCGTTCTCTACAGCTACTTCAGTCCTTTGAAACGGGCTCTTCCATTTGCTTTTTCATTAGCTTAATTTTGAGTGTGTAATATTCCTCTTGCAGCTTGAGGACGGCCTCTTGTCTTCTCAGCACAGATATTTCCAAATCCATTCGCTCTTGCAAAGTTGGGCAGTGTACTGAGGGCGGAGAAGTAGAGCAGGGAGTATCTAGTCGTTCTGCAGACGCAGAAAAGCCAGCAGCACGATGAGCACTAAACTGCACTGCGAGTGATTTCGGGACGTTGGTGAAAGTCACTTTCTGTTCTGCTGAAAAAGTAGAAGGATCTGGATACGTAGGGAGATCAAGCTCAGTCAGTGGATGTTTGTTTGAGAATCTTTCATCTATTGTGTGGTCATCTCCATCTTCATCACAGCTGAAAAAACAAGAATTGTTGACAAGAATTTGCATTTCATCCTTAACACATAAGGGTGGGTTCATCCAAATGACAAAAAAACAGGCCTCAATGCAGCCCTATTACAGATGCATATTTTCAATAAATTACTGCTTTCTAAGCACACAAAAAGAAAAAAAAATGTATTACCTGTTTTGTTGAGTTTCCACCAACTCTGAGATTGAAGAGTTTTCTCCATCCTGTTGCAGCATGTCTGAGAGGTTCATCACAGAAATCACTACTTGAGTCACAGTACTGAACTGATCAAGGGACATGCCTTCTGTGAATGAAAAATCAGGATGTCCATCGATTAATATGAAATACAATAAATTCAATACGGAAATCAACAATGGGGATTTGCTTAATTGCAGCAATCCCCACATATCCACCCTCAAGGTCTTGGCTTCTTTAAACAGTCTTAGACTGTAGATTTAATGATATTAATTATAAGGTATAAGGATTTTATTCCTAACAAACTTTTCCTCACCTGTTCCCGCTTGCCTTTTTTGTCGTTTGATCTCCTCCCTTGACTTTGCCAGCAAATTCTCCCACTTTTTGTTACAGTCAGAAACTGTACGCTGAATCTGTGGAAAGGCAGCATTGATGGCTTGGGCTATTTCCTCCCAGGCTTGTCTTTTATCCTGTATTGAAACTCCGGTGCTGCACTTCCCTCGGATTATGCCTTTCCTCTCCTGCATTAACTGAGCAAGGAGAAGACACTCCTGGTCTGTCCAGTTAGGTCTTCGCTTCCGGGTGGACATCCCTTCAATAAGTTGTAGGGGCATTTTACTGAGAAACACACACAGATTGATTAGATGATTGATTATCTGTATGTGCATTTGGTCCCTATTACATCCCTATTACACATGCATACAGTGCAAAAAATTCAACATGATTGAATTTAAACATATTATTTAACATGGTCATCTAACTAAAAGGTAAAGCCTTCCACTTAAGTCTCTTTAAACTTAAGTTGTTATATTTAAGAGATTTTTTGAAATGTTAAGATTTTCTCTACCTGCAACTCAATCAAGGCGAAGAGCAACTTGATACCAGCTCAGACGCTCTAAGGTTGTTAATACTATAAGGTAAAATACACGCTATAGTAAATAATAACTGATACACGCTTAAGGTAAAATGTAAGGCTTTCCTCTCCGTCTCAGGGAAAATCCACAGCGTCGCAGGATACTGACGTCCTCCGCTGGTGACGTGTCGGTTTGTTTACAGCGGTCGCAGCAGACATGGCTGTGGACATCACTCTGCTCTTCAAAGCCAGCGTGAAGACGGTCAAGACGAGGAACAAAGCGATAGGAATAGGCTTTGACTCGCCGAAAGATGACATTTTCAAGAGGAGCAGACCAAAGAGTGGCTTCTCCCCGAAGGCGAGAGAAGTGGTGAGTGTTTGCTCCAGCTAACTTTAGCTCACTGGGCTAGCGTCGACACAGACACACTGTGCATGCAGTGACAGATAACGTTAAGTGCTGGGCTGTGGTGGTGGTGGTGGAGTTACTGCTCGTGGTGTATTGTAGGAGCAGCAGCACGTTTAGGAAATGTGAACTTAAAGTTAGGCAGTTCTCTGGTGTGGTTGGGGATTAAACTGAACCTCAATGCGTGACTTTAGTACAGTGTGGACTAGCTAGCTGTTCATAGTTAGCAAGGCCTTTCTCTTTAGTGTCACAACTTCGCTAAATGCAAAATCAATCCAGTGTGACTGGGCTATATGAATAAAATCCTCTATTACAATGTATATGTTACTTTATAGGATGGTATTGCCTAGCAAATACACTGATGAACTATTGATTGATAAAATATCCAGGCAACAATGTCTGTTTTATGCTAATCAAGTAAAGTTAATAACTGACTAATCAAGGCACTTTAACACATTGATGCTGAAATCTAGTTACCATAAAGCTGACATGTTTATCCTTTATTGCACCCAGAGATATTAAAGGAATAACCATATTGGTGTAAAGTGTGTGGCAAAATGTGCCTTGTGTAGGCCAGTGATATATGATGTTCAAGAAACATTTTCATATGACCATATAGTATTGACTATGTAAACTTTATTCTCTAATTCTTCAAACACTCTTTCAAACCAGAAACTATGACCATATCACACAGTGAGTCAGAGCTGTATGTTTCTCCCTCTGAATTGTGTTATTTATTTGCAACTCTCAAAAAGGAAATCACTTTTCTTAAACTGTACAGTAGTAATAGTAGTGATGCACTAGTTTAGTCTTTTCTGTAAACCCAAATGTACATGTTAAAGGATGCATTGTCATTCCATGTATTCAAGACAAAGTAGCTTTCCACAGAGCCATTACCTACACAACGGCGCTAGGCTGGAACGATCTGTCTGCTGTTGACTCTGCGTCTTTCTCCAACTCGCCTTGCAGGGTGCCTACTCTTTTGGCATTAAGGTTGTAAATTGAAGTTAACAAATAGGTTAGATTAAAATTCTTACAGCTGGCATTTAGTTTTTTGCAGTTAATCTAATGTCTCTTTTGGCACATATTTGTACATCTTTGGCACAGGTTTTACACGTAACTGATCGACAGAGCAGAGATTCATGCATTGCACATGTTTTGTGTACAGTCCTGCTTGTCTGTACCCACTCACAAAGCAGGGAGGGACTGATGTTTCTACATAATTAAAAATAAATTGTCTCTCTCAGACAAAGCAATGTCCTCTTCTGCCCTGCTTTATTGTGCGCCTGCTTGACCATTATATTCCTGTGAAATGTGAGCATATCATGGCCAGCAATTATTGTTTTCAAGTAGACATGAATAAATACTGTATGGACTAAAGACTGCAAAGAATATTACAAAAACTTAACCTAAGTTAGACCACTTCTGAAGATAAATCACTGCAAAAATGTCATCTACTGTACACAGGGAACATACTGAAATAACATAGCATTCATACAATTGTCCCTATTTTTACTTGAACTTTGGTTGGACTACAGGAATTTTCAAATCCTGCCCAGTCTGGGCAGTTCAGAATAAATGACTGCTCTGCTTGAGATCTGGGAAGACAAAGGCTAAGTTGTTTGAAAAAAAAATCATAGTGGGCCAACTGGCCAGACTCAGCAGTTTTGAGCCCAGAATATTTTGTGCCAACTGTCAGGTTCAAATGTCACTTCTCCCCCAACACTGACAGGCCTGGATTCTGGGCTTTGAACTGACCCGGAAAATTGCCCAATGTGATCTAGACTTTAGGCTGCTGAAGCAGAAACATTACTTATAAAAGTAGTGGAGAGCCTTCTCCTCACTTCATTTAGATTGAAAGGACATGGCAAGTTTTCCTATAATGTCGTGAACTATTTGAAACGAGCATTCAAACCTAGCTCAATGTTTATCTATAGGTTGTAATTGTATTGACAGCTTTGGTTTCAGTACGTCTGTTGAAAGACTTAGCTTACTGTGTACTAATCTTGATTTAAATTGTTGAAAATTTCACATAGCCTTAAATATATTGTTGGGGGAAAAAAGTTGTTTTGAACCTCTTGTCATGGGAAACTGACCTTAAAAACTTGGCAGGGCACCATTGGCGTTTAATTAGTTCAGGAATTTTGACAAAACAGCTCAAATTTTATTCTTCCATTGAGGCACTTAGACATTGTCAATGGTTGGCAGTAGGAGATGAATTATTGGCAACTAAAAGGCTTTGCTCCATGCCACGATTGTTGCTTCTACAGCCAGAAGTCTTTGGCCTGACATGTATACCATGAACACAAACCTCTTCAAAGGCACCTTGAAGAACCACTTTACGTTTCCCTCGGGGAGTCAGGACTTTAAGTTGTACCTGATGTCTCCAACCATCAGTCTGAGGCAAACGTGAGCCCAGTCGCAGCAGCTCTGCACAACCAGGGTTTTGTTATGTTCTGTTACATTGATATTAGAAATGGTGGTTTAATAAAAGCAGTGGTGCTGATTCAAAGAAACCCAAACCTATCCTGTGGTGCCTTCCCTCTGCTCTCCTCCCCCCTACTGCTGTCTCCCTCGTGCTGCAGATATAATCTCAAACCATCTCGATGAAGCAGCTTTTGTAGAAATTGAAATTGCGAGTTTGGAATGTCCTGACTGCTTACAGTTATGTTGCGGTTTTCACCCACAACTCAACTCTCCATTCTTCTCTGTACAGCCTGACATAGGCAGCATTTTTTGTGCAAGTCCGCTCTTCACATGTATGATTCCATAAACATGCTGCAATAACATTTTCTTTCGGCTCTTGAACAATTTCTTGGGGAAAGCCGATCCTCCCAAGAGCCAGTGATTAAAGGTGGAAGATCAAAACAGAGAAAATATTAAATTAGGTCCTCAGTAACAATGTTGACGGCCGGCACCTAATGCACAACAGATGTGGGTGCCCTTCAAGACATGCATAACTCTCCAAGTTCCCACCGAAGCTTCACAAAAATAGAAAGAAAACATCAAAGTTGACAAATACACAGTGGTCCTATGAGGTTTTTTCCCATTCAAAAAGCAACTCAATGAGAAAGGAAATGCAGCTTCTTTCAAGGCAATTCAAAAAAGGCCTGATTGACTAATAAGAGGGCCAGTGTTTACAGGGTGGGGTTTGGTCAGGGGAATCTTTTACCTCATAGGGGTCGGTTTGGGGCACTATGATCTCCATTTCACCGCTCACCTCGTCTCTCTCCACAGCATGCTGCCCTTCTCGAGTTTAAATGGAGGAGGTCACTTTAAAATTGGTAAATTGTGTGTAGAAAATAGTGCTTCGCTCCCTACTGTGCCTTTAGTATTGGTATTCCAAAATAGGCTGCTTCTCACAGTGATTTCTTAGAAACCCTGAAAAGTGTGGCCCTCAGCCAGCACTTAAAAGTATGTTGTGCTGTTAGGGAGGGGGGGTCTCTTCCCTATGACAACTTTCACATTGAAAGAGTATGCTAGTATATTCTCAAAACATTTCGTTTGAATTTTAAGAGTCGGGTTTGCTTGATATTTGTGTTAGTAATGATACATGTCAAAGCCAAAATGTTTTTTTTAAACATTCACAATTTCATAAAAGGTATGTTTTGGAGATACTCTGGACTATATCTGCCCAAATAATTTCTTTATCTGATGATCTTCTGCATTTATTAGGTCATGTTGGGCAGATGGTGTACAGCAGTGACATTTATGAGTTAATGTCAGCCATTTAGGGAATAAAGTGCACTAGTGTGGAAAACTGCCCTTTTGACTTTTTTATATATAAATATATATAGTACTATATAATTACTGACTCATATATTCATTATACTAAATATTCTTCCTTAGGTATATATATTTGCCAGGCCTCTAATTAAAATAAAAGTTATTGTCGGTCAGGTAACAAAGTTAAAACATTTATGGTAAAAGCACAAAGCCTAAGTACTGTAGAGCCTTATAGAGAGAATAAAAAAAATATATATAGCAAATAAAAAACAAAATCCTGACTTTGATTTGATAGGATATTGTCTCATGAGACAACATAATTTCATTGAAGCTTCTTTATATTGCACATTTTATGGAGGTTTGCAATATATATTTTTATGTAACATTATTTCCAAAAACATATGAATAAAAGTGGAATAATCTTTCCAACCCCAAGACACCTCAAAACGTTTCCTCTTTCATTTCTACACTCATCGAGCTACATCGGCACATAGGTAAAAACATGCTCACGTATAGCTGTCAAAGCCAAGACTATACTAAGTCAGTGCTTCAGCCATGGGGAAGTGATTTGCAGGGATCACCATGAGATGAACGTGCTGCTAAATGGTCTCTTTACCAGTCGGCCTAATCTCTGCACTGTTTTCCCATGAAAGCCAGGCAAATTGAATTTTGAAGCATCTGCTGTCATGCCTGAGCACAGTCTTGATTTGGTTTCACTGCATGCAACAAAATGTTCCTGCATGATTCATGAAAATGAAAATAAAAGAGGAAAAAGAGGTGAAATGCAGATTTACAGATGTATGTCAAACTCTAAATCATAAGATGGACACCAGATACTGTACTCTGCAGACCAAATAGTTTAAGCGGAACAAAAGTAATGTTGAGCTCAATAGACTAGGTTCAGTTTAAACATTTAAATGTGTTCCCAAACCAAAGCAGCAGCTGTTGATGCTTTTTGAAGAATGTTGTCAGGCTTTGTCATTAGACAATCTTAGTTATTGTGAGTTACAAATGCTGAAATACTACCAATACAGATGACAGCAGACTGCATACTTAACCCTGACACTCCAAATACAGAGAGTCTGAACCATGAAACTGCAACAGATGTGTGCTCCTCTACTTAGAGACAGCTCTAAAAGAGACTAGTGTTCTTGTTGGTCTAGATTAAGATGTTGGTGCTATAACACATGAGGTATTAATTATGCATAGTCATTTCTCATTGATATTTAATACAGCAATTCAAACTAAAGCAGAAAATGTTGTTTACTGTAACAGTAAACACATTGTTTACTTTTCAGCTGTGATCACCATTCCTCTACAGTACATTAAATTCATTGTTTAAGGCAAAGGTCAAGAGAAAAAGTTACTCTGGTGCTTGTTTGTTTGTTCAAGCCTGAGTATTAGATACAGTATTAGAATTCTAGTCTGTTTCCAGGCATACCCACTTTGCTTATAGTTACTTTCGTCATTCCTCAAATTAAATGACTTTATTTAAATCAATACTGTATTAGATACTTATCCGACATTTTTTCTATATGCACAGTTCCTCTGGTTTTTGTCTTTACAACAGTTGTCTGACCTCGACCTTAAATGTGAAATTTGGAAACCAGAGCGAGAGTGTTTTTCTCTCCAGAAGTACCCACACAAATTTAGCAACACCACCTATGGCATAGAGATGGAAAGCTGCTGTATAAGCATATTTATTACTTATTATTAAATGACTTGACAGAAATAAATCAAAAAGAAGGCACTTTGCCAGTGTAAATCCAAGGTGTGTGCAAAGTCTTCAGGGCAAGTTAGTTACTGTATATTACAATAGTAAGTACTATCTAGATGTGAACACTGAGTGAGAGGAAGGGAGGGGAACTGGTGATTTACCTGACTAACAGACAGATAATTTGACATGTTCTGATTGTTCAAAGATTTGTTGCAGGAATCACAAACTACTATCACAGTGTTACATAATCACGCTCCTTAAAGGATCGCAATACATTCTGTACAATATATCAGATCTTGTGTGACGTGTGTCACTTGATGTTACCGCTGCCTGTTTTTATTCTTTTATTTTGTGCACTCTAGTGTCCACGTTTTGTGAGTTAAACGTGACAGTCCCAGCCAATACATCTGTTTCTTGTGAAATTGATTGTTAAAATGTGATTTAATAGCCTCAGAATGCAGCTGTGTAGTTTCCATCGAATTTTGTCCAAAACAGAACACAAGACCTGTCTCAACGGTGATGTCACCTACACGGCCGGTCTCAGTCGGATCTCTGATTCGCGACTGACAAAGATGCTTCTAAAACACTTTCAATTTGTTGTAAAAGGGAAAAGATATAGAGATGTGACTCAGCGTTACAGCACAGTGGCAGCTTTGTACTCTTTCAAACATACAACATCGCCACTGATGTGCCTCAGTATTTGTTTTTTGTATCCATGTAGGATCTGACCTGCATGATCAACAAACGGCAAGACTGTATACAAATGTCGCTTACTACAGCTTTGAATCTAAATGAAACACGTAGATATAACTTTAGCACATTTCAAAATAGGTCAAAGACCCTGTTCATAAATAATCTGAAAAGCTTTCGTTGGGGGAACCTTTTGTTTGTTTATAGAGCTGACTAAAGCACTTTAGCTGTAAATAGACATAAGAAGACAAAACTGAACCCATTAGAGAGTCAGACATAAACATGATAATAGAATCAACATGCGTCTTCTCCGCTGAAGCATCCTCTCTGTATCAGGCCCACATACACAACATAGCGTGGCGTCAGTATGGATAGCCTTCGGTCAGGACACACAGGGACTTAAACCAAAGCGGGGCAGTCATCATCAAATTCTGTCAGTTACCTGCATTTAACAAAACAAAGAGCCATCCAAGCTCTTTAGAAATCTGCTAGCTAAGCCTTTTCTCTTTTCTTCCTCATAATAATCCCCCCTGATGGTTTGTTTGGGCTCAATTGGGGCTGGAGGGAAGCAAGGGGGAAGGAGAAAGTGAGGAGGTAAAGTGGGGGTCTTTGATGATGACGAGATTAGATGTAGCCCGGCAGACTGTCTCCTTCTGCCTTCGCTGTGAGCTCTGCCTGACACACACCTATGGCGGTTGCATGTATACACGCACACACGCTCACATATAGCTGCATACACACACACACATATATACGGTGAGCCACATGCACATGGCCACCCCCTTCCTCATTGTTGAGGAATTACTTGCTCTTTGGGGTCTTAAGTTACAAGAGCAATTGATCCCTCTGACCCCCTACAAACCCTTGAGGTTGTGCGGGGAATCTGAGCTCCAATGTATACACACAAGAGACAGCTCAACCCCCAGAGCAGCAGTCTTGACACTCCCCGGCACCCCCACAACACACACACACACGCACACCTCCCACTCGTTCCTTGTCCGACTCAGCATGTTCCAATGCTGTGGATTTAGCACTGCCTGCTGGTCAAACATGTGCAGTGCCATGGACAGAGGTCTGCAGGCAAATATAGTTAGCACATAAATAAAAGGCTGAGGCTAAGTATAAAATATAATTTATAGTTAAAGATAAATTAGTCATGCCATGTAAGAGGTTATATTTTCCACTTTGTGGCAGGCCAAGGATAGTCTTAAAAACTGAGAATTACTGAAACTCAAAAGTGTGCTTCCACAGTGGTTTTTGTGGCTGTAAATAACCATTTTACCACCAGAGCTGGTTTTACTTGAGATAAGGGAGTCGAAGGCTTAATGAGATCATGACAATTGCCTCATCATGCTTCATCTTTAGCACTCAAAGGTCAGGTCTGGACAAATTTGGCCTCCTTTTAAAAATACAGATAAATATATTGACAGTAGTTTTACAAGATGACATTAGGGCAGTATTGAGCAGTTATTTTTTATTATCCATTGATTAGTTGATTATAGAATGTCAGAAAGAGCCCAGAGCCCATGTCATAAAACATCTTGTTTTCTCAGACGAATAATCCACCAAAAATATTTAATTCACAATCACAGAAGATTAAAAAAATATTCACATTTGATGATGATGGGGATAGTAGTAGTTATTTTTGCTTAAACAATGACTTATTATAAAAAAATAGTTGCAGGTGATTTTGTTTGATTGACTTATTGATTAATCAACTAATTGTTTCAGCTCTAGGCCAGGTTAAATACTTCACAATAGACTTGAGTGTTTCTTATAGGAGGTGAGCTATAATACTCCTAGATGAACCACCAATCAAAATGATCACAAAAGACTATGAATGAAGAAAAACATTTGTTTTCTTTTTGTACTGTAAGATACATATTGAGTTGGATGAATCCATGATTTAATTGCTGAAGAAAACATTATTGTCTGTTTGTTTAAAAAAAAGATCTTTTCCAACCAACAGGATCACGCAGGACATTATAAAAAGCAGCTTATTCAGTGGAGGTTTTATGGCTGCACTTTTGGAAAATCCTACCAATCTCGCAGGAGCTCGTTTCAAAGTTTCCTCATTCACTGCGACACTACAACACAGACGGAGTTTTAATACACTTTGAACCATGAGAAAGGTTGTCTTCTCCCCTGAACCCCCTCTAAGCTCAACTGCTCTGAACAACAATTAACTCTTGACCTCAAATAATTGTATTATTACAAGGGTCGGCTTGCCTTAACAGCCCTTGCCCGAGTTAGCGCCCCACAGCAGTGTCATACGTCACTGAATTACCTTCTAAACCAAAGACTGAGTTCTAGCTTTCTAACAAATTGCTTACCTCTGTTTATCTTGACACCTTCTTTCAGCATTGAAAAACTTGTCATTTTTCAAATGTCAGCTCAAATAAAACACTGCTTCAAGTCACCGTTAGGCTAGGAATGAATGTTTAGAGACATTATTAGACGGCTGGTGCCAGGTTACCCCTCACAGCCAAGGCAATTTGATAATTGAGGTTGTTAGAGTGAAAAAGCCGAAGGCCGAAGACAGCGTCGTTATGCTATCAAAATAATCTCCCACGCTCTGGGGTCCCTGTCACAGTCAAACTCATTGTGTCATTTTTCAATCCTTAGCTTGTCTGAGTTCTGTCTTCTTCTGGATCTAACAGAGCCTGCTGTGTGCGTATTCACACCCACTTGTACCCTGCCAGCAGAGCTCTGTGGACAGGGAAGCAATTTGGTCTTTTTTAATATTTGACCGAATTACAGGAGCAAATATTGGATTGAACCAAGTTTCCTCTGGTTTCCCTGTGCACACACACACACTTGGACATTTTCTCAGTGATAAATAGTAACAGATCATGAATTTAAAGCTTATTAGAGATGGCTCTTTCAGTGCTCTGTATGCAGCCGCTCATGGTTTTATTTATGAGAGCTGTTTGACGAGGAAATTGCAGGTTTGATTTTTGTATGTCCCAGACTTGATGAATTGTCAAAAGCAAATATTGAGAATTCACAGAGTTATACGGACATTGGTCGCCTGTCACATCCAATAAACACAAAATTATACATTTACTCTGGCTCTGTCTAAATGTAGTTGGGAGAAAATAGTTTCCTGGTACACGTCTAAAAACTTCTTTCTTGAGCATACACATTTGACGGAGCAACTGAGGCACAGCATTTAAACAGACTCATTGACATGATGGTAATGCAGTCAAGTAATGCTTCTTCTCACTTTATTTTGACAGATCACAAACATCACCAAGCTCAAAGACTTTCTACTACAACACAGGAAAGATTATGTGAGCGCCGGAAGGTAAGCCTCTCCAAACGGTCGCAGTAATCCACCACAATCGACAACAGCAGTGGTAAAAGCCCCTCAAGGTTGCAGAGGGAGGCCGGAGAAGAGACAAACACTTTGATTTTGACAAAATTCAGAGAAGGTCAGGAGTCAGGGCTACTTGAAGGTACTGTCAGATATGTCTCTGGTGTGTATGTGTGTGTGCTGCAGGGGCTGTCTGCTGGCACAAGGTCAGCAGCGAGTAGGGTGGTCTGTAGCGGCAGTCTCCAGTCTAATTGTCTGGAATAATTGAGCTGCAACCAAGTGAAGAACAAATCACGCCCTGGGACTAATCCAGGCCTTCCTCCCTTCAAGGCCCCCTCTGTGTTTTGTAGGTGTGGGTGTGTGGAGTAGCCAGTGTTTTGTTAGGTTTGTTGATAAAGCCTCAACAGAGCGCATTAACTAAACATTAGAGATGTCAGTGGGTGGAGCGCAGCAGTATTTAGTGGTGGGAAAATCCATCGAGAAGCCATCAGTGGTATGTGTGCAAGTCTCGTCATTAGCCGTTCCTGTTTTCCAATTTACTTATCAACTTCCTTTTTCCTCCACAGACAGAATAATTATAGACTATGGATTATACAGAGTTTACTTCCAAATGCTTACAGAATAGGCTTAGCTAGTAATCATTTCAGACCAAGTATTACTACGGTTAAAGTAAAAGCCCGATTGATGGTGCTCTTGAATCAAATAGAATATGTTATAACACGTTACGGCGGCATCTTAAAGTCCTTCTGTAGGTCACTGTAAGTAGGTTGAAGGATGACTTGTTCAACTTTGTGTTTTATCACTGCATCTTTGTTCTTTCATGTTTGATTTCTTTAGTGGCTGCCTCTAATGCTTATTTTCATTATCAATACATCTGTCAATTATTTTCTCAAAAGACAAGATCACAATTTCCCAGACATGCAACATCAATAAATTCTGATGTACAACCAGCAGTCCAAAAGCCAAACATATGAAGAAAATGTTTGCCATTTTTTTCTGAAAAATTACTTTAACGATTGAGTGAAGATGGGATAAATGATTCTAGGTAATGCGATTCTAATACAGTACATTTTTTTTCAAGTATCTCCTAGCAGTTTGCTAGCTTTCCACTCTGTGTACTCTGCACTGTATACAGCCCTGGCTCTGTAAATGGGAAACAAAGTGGATTGGACAAAGCCACACAATTCTAACTTGTTATTCCAGCTATTCCAGCCAGGATTTGTGTGTCAATAATAATAAGGTAATATTAAATGACTTGCCCCATGGAAATTCATTCATTCATTGATGTATTTATACAGTTTAAAGTTACAGGCACAGTGCACATTAATGGACATTCTGTAAATGTGGCAGTTTTGCCACTCACACTTTTTAACCGCAGTCCCTGGGCAAGTCAGCTTACTGTCTACTTTGTCTGGAGCTGGTGTGCTAGCTGTGGAAAACATTTCATCCTCTCTGCGTGTCAGCTTCACAGCAGCAACATTAGCAACAGTTTGCAAACCCACAACATAACGTTACATCACAATGTTACAACCTTCTCGGTTGTTGTTCACATGAAATCATTTGTCATAGTATTGGATTTCTCCAGAATTGCTTACCCCACCTTTAATTATCTAAGTAGTTGCTGACTTACCATTTTAAAATCCAATCTAACCAGTCCGAATCCACCTTTACAGCAGAATAGAATCATCACCATCCCTTCATGTTCTTAGCTACGGAGAGTCATTGTGTCTTGTGTCCACCAGAGGGAGACAATCTCAGATCTGACAGCAAGAAGGTCCTACAGTATGTTTCAGTCACAATAATGAGTTTTCATGTTTTCCTCATGTTTGTAAAGGTTTCCTCAGATTGTTTCAATTTCCTCTTCATGTAATAAAACCTGAACACAGGAATTGGAAACTTTAACTGGCCCATTTGTGGTCTGAAGGCATTTTCAGGGGTTTCTCTGCCATCTTCCCAGTGCTTGATGGGATTGGTCTCTGCTGCACATAATGCTTGATAGGGTTTGTTTGGATATAAGTATAAGGTTCAGCTTTTGAAACATGCCCTCAAAGAAATCACTGTGATTGTTCTTGTGTGTTTTACAGTCTCATCTCGTCAGATCTTACCCGTATGACGGACAATGAACGAGACCAGATTGACCAGGACGCTCAGATCTTCATGAGGACTTGTTCTGAGGCCATCAAGCAGCTACGCAATGAAGGTGTGTGCTTCTTTTACTGTGCAGCACATTAACCACTCTATAAATATAATTATATATTATAATAATAATATCATTGTAAATGTAGAATATGCTTTCAGGTGGTGCTAGTTCCGTCTTGCATTGTGCAGCATACATTAAAGATACAACTCAGATTAAACTGGCCTCTGAAGTTTATTGACTTTTAAATCAACCTGGGAGCTGAGAGGAAATTGGATTTGTCTGTACTTTTTTTGAGTTTGTTTTTAATAAGTGAATGTGTTACTCTTGTCACGATAGCGGAGAAGCAGGTGACATCAGCCCAGATAAAGGAGCATAGAGGAGCCGTGCTGGACCTCATTGAAATGTATCTGAGAGGTGAGTTCATGCATTCAGACAGCACACGTCTTATAGCTTGTCTTCTATGGACTATTGTGTATGCATCCATTTGTTTATCTTTAGGACATTTAAAGGCTCAGGGAGTAGTGGGTATGAGCCCCGATTGCTGTTTGCATTGGAAAACAACGTGAGGACCGCATGGTAACATCATGTGAATGTCGATTGTTTTTCAGGAGTATGCAAGCTGTACTCTGAGCAGAGAGCCATCCGGGTCAAGAGAATGGTGGACAAGAAGAGGCTGTGAGTAGTAAAATGTGCTTCTATGAGGAGGACTTTTTAGGACTGTTGCAACTTTTTGCAACAGTTTGCTCCTGATTCACATGACGCTTTGCTCTGTGGTTTCAGGTCCAGACTGGCCCCAGAGCACCACAGTAAGGTTGAGAGAGCGCCAGAAGTGGAGCCCACGGAGGAGAAGACTGTCAAGGAGGAAAGTACTGGTAAGTGAGTCCCCTGAGACACTGGACTCTATTTATGTGGCAGCACACAAAGAGGTACAAGATATTCTGCTACATGTTCGTGTTTACTGACCATGACTTGTTCTTTGCTGGTTTGGCATTATTGTGTATTTAGCTATTTCTGTGCCCTGTAAAGTGCACTTTTCCACGCATTCTGTGCAGGGCAAGAAAATGTGGAACTAATGATAGAAATGCACCGTAACTATGTCAACGGACAGAGGTTTATAGTCCCAAGAACAAAGTGGTATAAAATTGGCCTTGTAGTAGCAGTTTTTTACCTGCCCTTTCACCTCATCTATTCTAGTGACTGTCTATTTTAATGGTTTGTTTTTGTTATTTCTCGTTTTTATAATGGCACTTTTTCAAGTTGTGTCATGTTTGTCAATTGTCTGAGTTGTAAGGAATTCATTGTCTTTTACTGCAAACTAAATCTACCTATTGGTACAATTATGTACCCTGAACCTGAATCTAAATATAAAAGTAAAAGCCCAGGTTAAACCAGTAGGTACATTTGATTGAAGCCTATCATATTCTGCAATAAAGATGAATGGGTGGTTATTACCTGTATATTATCTGTCTTTACATTGTATAAAAGTATACAATGTAACATGTTATATACATTATTTACATTTCCACAGCCATCTAAAGTTAGCAGGCCGGTCTTTGTGTTTCATCTGCAGCCTCAAATTTGAAAAGTGCCATGACACAGTCAGCACCATTATGCCTGACGACGGTGCTTTGATGAAGCCACAACCATTACCTTGTAATTCTGCAGGTTTATGTAATCAGGAATCATTCACATGTAGGGATGCACCGCACAGTTCACAGGGACACATTTTTAGAGGCAATAAGATAAAAGTTCCCAGTCCTCTCTACATCACTCAACGTTCTCAGGGCCATCGTCAACTTCATTCCAGCTCTAATGGCAACAGCAGCATTACATTTTTAATTTTAAAATGGATTTTTAATGGCATTATAATGTGTTATAGCGTAATTATGGTAATAACAATGTTAGTTAGGTTTGATAGTAGTCAGTCAAAAAGCAATTAGTCTCATTGTTGTTATCATGTTAACAGGATTATTATGTGTACCATGAAAACTGCTTAAAGACACTACTTCCTCAACCTTATTATCACTTTAGAGAAACAAACTGAAGGCATCAAAATGATTTTAGTTTAAATTGACTCATTTTCA
Organism: Morone saxatilis; assembly: GCF_004916995.1. Taxonomy (NCBI): domain Eukaryota; kingdom Metazoa; phylum Chordata; class Actinopteri; family Moronidae; genus Morone; species Morone saxatilis. The sequence goes on along the minus strand of NW_023339740.1, from coordinate 9,630,873 downwards.
CTTTAAAAAAATGCACATAATTGCTATTAAATTGCTGTCACTGTGTTGCATTATAAAATATATGTCATTATATAAACATCATACCTGGACCTTTTTAAGAATCTCTATAAACAGTCATTAAAGAGGCTGATCATTTGTGTTTGGCAGCACAATGTTTGTACTGTATATTGTCACCTTGCCACTGAACCTCTCAGACAACAATGATATTTCTGTTACCCTTTTCACTCTCCTATCCTATTAATGAGCCATTTTCATCAAGCCCCACTGAGTCCACAGCCAAGGTGTAATGTCTCATGATAACGATTAATTACTGCACTCCTTCAATTTATATTACTGTCAGTCCAATGTGCTGAAATGTGAAGTGACTACAAGGCACTAAATAATCATCTAAATAAATTAATCTAAATAAACACACAGGGTTATATTTTTCCCTCCAAAGACAGAATTAGGAACTAATCGAGGGATTTAGATGGACAGAGGGAATGATGGAGTGAGCGTTTGGAGTTTTTGTAGACAAGTGAAGTTGTCTGTTTTCTGTCCTGTAGAAAAGAGTGTATCAGAGGTCCTGGACAACCCTGTCAACCTGTGGGAGGAGGGCCGAGCGGAGGATGAGCTCTCTCCGGAGGAGATCCAGATGGTGTGGCACCTCAGACATATTCAGTATTTATGTCATACAGAATGATGTAGATTTGTATGATTCATGTGTGTCTCATGAGGATTAAGAAGTCTAAATGCACAGGGATTCAGTAAAGAACACATTCAATGCTTTACTGAGGAGGTTCAAATAACAGACTCATTTAGGCTTTTGTCATTACAAATATAACTTGCAGTCTGTCAAGTCACAAAAGTACACAGTTATTTTAATTTAGCCTTTTTGGCTAGATAGTTTACATAATACAGCATATCCTAACTTGTAGTTACTCTACAATCTACAATCTACATAGGCATTATTGATGAATATGTTCTATTTTTGTGGGTTTATGACTAGTTTGAGCAGGAGAACCAGAGGTTGGTGAGTGAGATGAACAGCCTGGTGGATGAAGTGAGGTGAGTCCCACTCAGCACAGACGTTACTTCCCCCTTTTTTTCCTTTTTATCTGTTCTGAACAGCATGGCTATTACCAGGGGATGTCAGTGCTTGCATTCTGTTTACACACACCAGAACAGTAAAATTATTTACCAGCGAGCTGTGGTAAAATCCAGAGGCACTCTTGTGTGAATGTGTTACGCAATGTCACTTCCCCTCCCACTAAATTACATTGCCCCACTGATTGAAATGCCAGGTGAGCAATACAACAATTATGTGAAATACCAGATGTCGATCCAGACAGGATTAAATTGACCCAAGGACATAGGTGTTTGCAGATGAGATTATAACTGTGGTTATATGTTTGTTCCAGATGGAACTAAATGGTCCTGAGGTGAAAATTATTAAACACCAGACCTGTCCCTGTAATCCTAATGTCATCTGGAAAGGCTTAAATATGCTAAGCACCCAGTTTTTATTCGATATTTCATGTGCTCCTTTTGTGTGTGGCAGGCAAATCGAGGGAAAGGTGGTGGAGATCTCTCGACTGCAGGAGATCTTTGCTGAGAAAGTCCTGCACCAAGTGAGTTCTTTCCATTCCAGTCACTTAAAAACACAGTATTTTGAGGACAAGGTGTACCTAAACTCATTTTCCACCTCACTTTCTTTGACAGGAAACGGAGATAGACAGTATTCATCAGCTGGTTGTGGGTGCTACAGAAAATGTCAAAGAAGGCAATGAGGATATACGAGAGGTAACATTCCCTAAATGAAAACAACCATTCCATCTAGTCCACATGTGCTATTCATTTTTTATTTTATGTTTTCCTTTGGTTGATAAATCTGAGCAGTAAAGGTAATTTTGTTTACTTCTATCATAAGGCAATCAAAAACAACGCCGGCTTCCGGGTATGGATCCTCTTCTTCCTGGTCATGTGCTCTTTCTCTCTCCTCTTCCTGGACTGGTATGACAGCTAACACAGCTGGTCAGCATGGACTCTATACGACAGGAAACAGTCTAGCTCCGGCACATTTTGGTTATCTCGATAAGAAACGACGACAACACTGAGACTGAATGTACAGTTTACCACGCTGGACCTGATGTACAAAGCAACAGCATGTTCTTCATGAAGATTCTGTGTTCAAGTGAAGACGGCAGTTTGTTCTTCCCTAATGCTATCTAGTTTCAGTCTTTAAAAGCACTTCTGTGGAGGAGAACTTTGTATGGAGCACTGTCTGTGTGTCTGTGTGTGTGTGTGTGTGGTTGGACAATTGGTCTTTGTCCGCCACTAAAAGCAGTGATAATGGTTTGATTGGCTACTACTCTTGTTCTGACTGACTGAAAAAAACCATTGATTTCTGTTGATGCCTTTTGGAACAGACTAAAGGATACTGTGCAGACTGACATTACATTGCCTTGCTGTCTCATGTACATTATTTATATACATTATAAACTTGTGTCCCTCAGTGACATATACATTATACTTCACTGTCAAATGTAAGGAATGTTTTCCTTTCCAGGCAATTATGAGAAGCAGAACAATTTATTTGATGTCTATCACAGCGTAACTGTACTGACACACCACTCACATTCTAGTAAAACTAAGTAATTCTCTTAATTAAATTCTGTATCGTCTTTCTTTACCTCAGGGTATAACAGTTAATGAATTTCATATTTATGTCAAGCTTTCAGATAACATCAAGAGCAAGGGCCTGTCTTGGCTCATGTCAGCGAAAGAAAGGAAGCTGTTGACAGGAGATTTGATTCACACAGCCTCCTGATATTTCAGCTAATCTGTTTATTAGGATTAACCTATATTCTGGGTAAAGCATTACAAGGCTTAGACATTTTTCTTTGATCTTAACTCAAGGGAACTGGAGCTGTTAACTGTATTTATTTTCTGCACTGAGGGAGTTTCAGCATTACTGACTAGACTTACTCTTGAAATAGTTCATGTTGTTATCCATACATTAATTCCACTTGGACATTGATGTGAAATGTGGGCACTTTATTTCAGTTTTTCATTTAACATTTGTATGTAGCAAATGCACTTCAATGGTAATCATTACATTGTTTGAAAAAGGTACATAATTTGTGACAGTTTAAGTTAAATGACAAATACAGAAAAAAGCAACAGGACAAGCGACTACTGTCAGATTGTTCCACTACATCAACCTAAGTCTAGTATCTGTGATGGCTACCAACAGCCATCTGTGGTGACATTAATCAATGCAAAGCATTGCACAATACAGTGTCTTCACTAGCAATGCAAAAACATTCAATACAGTAGCATAAAATGTATGCTATTAAAGTAACCATTAACTAAGTCTTGTGGAGCTGGCAAAGAAAAGCACATGGTGTTCACAAGAGTTCAAATGAATGGAGACAATCATTAATGCTGGTTAAAAAGATTTGATGCATCAAATACTAAAAACTCCTTAACAGCACTATATGCAGAGAGCAGTATGGGCTGCGTCAAAAACAACACGATTAAAATAGTTTTTTTTTCCGCTGGTTAAAAGGTTTCCTCCAGGTCAAGCCTCATTTATTCACAATACCATGACAGTAAAATATTTTGACACAGATAACCTTGGTTGCAAATATGCTGCAAACTTCGGCACTTTATGAAAAAGTTACCACTTGCTGGACCTCACGAGGTCTGACATGCGCTATCAGTACTTGATGTATTTGAAAAGAGGTTCAAAGCAAAATGATTGTTTTTAGAGTCGTGCGTGCATGTGCGTTAAAACAAGCGACGCAGACACGAGATGGTTCACAGTCATTTCACAATGTGAGTACTAAAGTGAGTTCTGTTACATATGTGTATGTACAAAGACAGTGTGTGTGTGTCTGTTTGTATTTCTGTGGCTTTTTCTACACGTTTGCCACTCTGTTTTGAAGTGTGAATAAATAATAACATATGCTATTCAAACAAACCATGAATCCACCCAACTGTAAGGCTTGCTTTGCTAAAAACGCTCAAGATTTCCACAGATTTCCTGCTACAGTACACATCAGCTGACCAAACTACATCAACAAGGCAGCAGAGCACCTCAGGTAAGAGAAGTTGATTTTTCACCCACAGGACTCTGAGGTTTGCTTGAATGGCACAACCATATTATTTATTATTTCCTGCAGCAGGTGAGGCCACCTCCTGAGCCCAGGTTGGTTAAGCCAGTTTCTGGGCAGTCTCCGTCTCCTGCTGGGTGACCTTCTCCTCAGACATGATGGTCATCCATGGTGATACTGACCGGGTGATGGTCTGCTTGGCTATGTTGTAGTGGTTGATGAGGGTAAAGAGGCGCCCGCGGCCCCCAGGGCCCTGAGGGGGGTAGTTGCCATACATCCCAGCCGGCATGCAGCGACCTTGCTGCTCCAAAGAGAGAGAGAACGAGATTGAGAATATTCAGACGAGACAATGTGAAAAGAAAAGAAAAACAACCACAAGGTGATAAAATTACAATTCGGGAAAAGTGTCATGGAATTCTGGGAAAGAAACTGCAGTTAGATGACAAAAGCTGTCGCTTAATACCAAAAACAGACCGGAAAAAAAGATTCAATACAAGTTCAGCGTCATTACCTAATCTGTACAGGTGTCTATGAAATTGAATAAGGTTTATTTAGAAAATAAGTAAAACCCCATTTTACAGTAAGATCATGTAACTTTTGCCGAACAATGCCACTACAAGCGACAGTTGTGGGACATACTAAATGCTACTGTTAAGCAAATAGTTAAATGCTAAGCTACTGGAAGAGTAACACAAGTGGAATATTGTCAGATATTCGAAGGGTAGATTTGAGGGGGCCTGCAAATGCTTTGCTTCTTTGCAACGAATTGTAATATAAACACCGTTATATGACAGGCTGGCTGTCTATATGGTTAATCTATATGGCATACTTTCTGTATAATAAACTTAATTTATATATCACTTTTTAAAACAATGCTAAAAGAACATTGGTTAACTCAGGTAACAATAAAACAAAATGATCGCTGTCAGTCAGGGTAAAAAACGAGTGTTTACCGTGTAAATGAAGCTGTCGGGACAAGGCTGCTCGTACTGGTAGACCTTGTAGACGACCAGGAACACCACACACACCAGGAAGGCCAGGGCACAGATCACCAGCAAGGTCACCTAAAGGAGACACAGCCCCATCATCAGACCTGTGTGACAGCTCTGCTAAAGGACACCACAAATCAAAAGTCTTCAAAAGATTTTATTCATATTGTTTTCTCTTTTCTTTATATTACAGGTTAAACAGCGGTGCAAGGCAGCAGAATTCAAATAAGAAAGGTACATGGAGTTGCACACTGGTGTAGGCGAGCTGTACAGCAAGTTATACATCTAAATATATGGATGTATATATAACAGTAACTAAGAGCCAGTCAGGGCTACAGGACATTCTGCATATAGTAACTCAACTAGAAAATAGCTTGTGTGACCATCTGTACTGCCCAGCTCTCACCTCTCAGGGGAGTTATGTAACTGCCACTGGTGTTTCGGGAGGGGGGACCCCTGGGAGGGCTTTAAGACAAGGTGTGGGAGAAACTGCCTCATTATTGCCGAAGATGTTAAGCCCCAAGGTGTGCGCAAATTATATTTATGAGTCGATAAGAATGAACAAGCTACTTTGCTTGTGCAGAAATTGATTATTTCAAGTACCAGCTGAGATTTCTTTTATATTTCTGTAATAAACAGTGAAAAAATTTTGATTTTTAATGCATGCTGTGCTGAACATTTCTTGGATTGGGAGCAAGGTGCCATGAGTACTTTTTGTATTGTTCCCCAGTATGTTTGGCACAGGTTTGATAAGATTGTTAACAGCATGTATCAATTTAATAAAAAAAAAAAAGATATTCTTTTTATCTGTCTGTACGAATCCTGCAGTTGCACAGCAGACAGTACGACATGTACAAAGCAAAGCAACAGGAGATTATGAAAGAGAGACTATCTGCGATGAAAGGGCTGCCTGCAGCATTTCAAAGCACTGAGGATGCGAGCTGTGTTCTCTGAGACAGTGATGTGCCTCCTTGCCTTTCAGATGTTTGAGAATTAAAGCTCCACTACTAAAGGAAGCTTGACACACCTCACAGGTACGGTTTCATCTGTTGATTTTGAATGCACCGGGAGAGTACTGCACAGTCTGTATGCAGAACATGTTTTATGCGTTTTATGAATTTTAAAGTATGCAAGGAAGTCTTCTACATAATGCAATTCAGTCAGCCAAAGTCAAGATGTGGATTGCGTTCTGATCTTTTCTTTCACAAGAGCATATGCTTTAATCCTTCTATATGGTGTGAACGGTTGCCAGCCACGGGGGGCGTTGAGGGAGGTGGGAGAGATGCTGCCGTTTGGAGGCCATCGCCATGGCAGCAGCTGAATTAATGAGGGTTTCAGGGCGGGGTTAAGTGAATCATTGTGCATTATGTCTCCCTGTGTAGCCCGACAAGATGACAGGCTGCACAGGACACAGGAGATGAAGGTGGCCCGAGCAAAGAAGGGTATAACTTGGATTGGAGAGGGGAAATATTATGACGGCGGTGACAAATGTCCTGAGCTGCAGGGCGACAGCTGTCTGCTCTCCTGGCATATGGATGTGTAGGAGCGTGAGAGATACTGGAAATGGGATGATGTAAGAAACACATGATGGCAGCGACATAATTCTTACCTTGAGTCGCTCGGATACACCTTCGATGATGCTTATTGAGAACTCTGCAATTTTAGGAGATCGTAGCTTTCCCTTCTTGCTCTCACCATCATAGTCTGCCTTTGTCTTCACCACCACCTGGTAGGAAACACATAACAGACACATGTACATGAGAGAAAATCCAATCAGCTTGCAGCTATAGCTTTAGGAGGAAATGAGAGTTCACAGAAGCAGGATGGGTAACATTATTTGTATTGTTCTACAGAAAGAAACAGTAGATCTGTAAAGATTATTGGTTACCCCCCAAAAATGTAGTTTTACTTCATTTTCACCAGCTTAATTGGACTAATTGGAATTACATAATTACACTAATCACTCACTCGCTGACTCTCCTAATCAATGGAAAAAAATATCAAACAAAAAAATCATTCTTACCTTATCTGGCGGAGGAAACTGCAGTTGACTGGCATCTAATGGTGTTATGAGAGGGATGGTGTCAAATCCGTCTTCAGAAACCACCTTCCCGTTATTTTTCTCGCTGAAATTATTCCCCAGTTTAACCATTTTCCCTGCACGAAAAAACACCAACCTGAGGGGGGTGAAACAAGCGCTCATTATTCCTCAACGTGAGGCATTAACGATTATTCTCTGCTCCTTTGTGATTACATCAATCGTTCAAGGAACCATAGTGTGGAATTGTGATTTTGTTTTGTTGTTTCGTTACACATGCAAACAGCAGTACAAATCCAACACAACGATGTGCATGATGTGAGGCGCTTTGTGGGCCACGAGAAATCCTGTTAACCACAAAAGCGCAGGAGAGGACACGCAAGGCTTCGCCATAATGGGACTGATGCATCACCGTGAAAAAAACATATATGCGATTTACCGCATCCGAACACTTACCAGCTCAGCCGTGGACCGTTTTGAAAAGAGCGAATTTCTCCTGATGTGCGGACTTTATTGCTCCAGCGCTGCTTTTTGTGTTTTTCAGGTGTGACGCAGCCGATTTGCGGAGAGCTGGTGCACAATATGGCCAGCTGGGTTTGTGCGCCGCGTTACCTCCGAGCTGGATGCTGCTGCTGGCGTCTGGCTGCACTGCAAGTGATGTAACATCCTCATCACAGCCGTCCATACATCTGATCGGTGGCAGTAAACCCAGGAGCTGGAGCCCATTACCGGCAAAGATGTAGAGCATCAATCTGAATGTACTTCATTTTGTATTGAGGGAATCCTGCTTTGTTTTTGGGTTGTTGGTTTTTTTTTGTCTTTATGAAGAAGTTTTTTTTTACTGGCAGTGCAAAAGCAGAGTGTACATGTAGGACATTTCAATATGTGGTTAGCATACTGCCAGTAAGTGTCCTGTAAAATTAACAGATTTTTCTTTGCATTTATGTGCAAGGTTGTTGCAGATTTAATGGAAGATAAACTGACATAAATTCATGTAAAATGTTAAGTAATCTGGAGATTAGGTATTTGAGAGTATTGTTTACTGAAAAATGTTGATTTAGTGCATGGTTGGTTGGCTGGCTGGCTGGCTGGCTGGCTGAGGATGTTGCTTGAAAAATCAATATTTTTATAATCACAATGTATCAAATAACAATGTGAAAACAATGTGGCAGGTGTAAGGTGTTGCACATAGCAATGCACCTTCTGAGAATTATCACCTGAATCTGCAGCTCCCCTCAGCTTTATGGAGCTTTATGGAGCTTTATGGTGAGTTTCAGCTCTTTGTTGAGCTGTCTGGCTGCAACTGTCCTGGTTCACTCTCACTGCCCTCAAAGCGTTGTTTTCAGCAAAAAAAAAGCTCTAAAAGCTCACTGCTCACTACTTGCTCGGCACCAAACAGTTAAACAGACACAGTTAGAGACTAGTTGGTAAACATAGTGGAGCATTTAGGAGCTATTGAGGCAAATATTTCCCCCAAGAGATGGTAGAGACCAAAAAAAGAGCTAAAAAGAGAATGAATATTGGACTCAAGTGGCCAAAAACGTCAGGTAGGCTATTGCAGGTTTAAAGAGCAACTTGACAACAGGCTGGAATGCAGTGTTTCACTGATTCAAGCCTTTCTTAATTCTGGCTGGGTGCAGGATTCAGTGGCATCTATAGCAGTGAAGTTGCAGATTGTAACCAACTAAGTACTGCCTTCCAAGCATGTGGGGAAACTACAGTGGCTGTGAAACTTGCAAAAAAAAGCCTCTAGAGCCAGTGTTTGGTTTGGCTGTTCGCTACTGTAGAAACATGGCGGTTCAACATGGCGTCCTCCGTAGAAGAGGACCAGCTCCCTCTGTAGATGAAAACAGCTCATTCTAAGGTAACAACAAACACAACAATTCTTATTTTCAGTTCCAATAGACCCTCCTAAATGTTACACACTAGACCTTTAACAAAAACACTTCCCATCATGTACATAATCCCAGAAAAAAATACACAACATTTTGACTTTACTTAAGTCTTTTATATGACTCCTCATAATGTACCGAGACATTGTGAAATTAAGCTGTGTCAGTGCATATTATCCAGTAGCTTGTTGCCAGGCTACAGCGTGAATGAAAGGGGGTTAGAAGAGAGGATGCATGAATGATCAAGTCCAGTGTGTTAATCCATAGTGAGAAGGAAGCAGCAGAAGAGGAAATGACAGTGATCTCAGCTCATATTTAGACAGAAACTACAGCTCTTTGGTGGACTGTTAACGTGGCCTTCTGGCTCTGTGACAGCTGCAGTGCCTCCGCGTGATGCCGTTTGCTGCAGATAAAGAGTATGTGTTGATGAGTCAATGGTACAAAGTCATCAGATTTTCTTTCCTGAGGCCCAAGAGGTGAAGTCATTGTGTTTCCTGAAAGCAAATATGGTGTGGTGAGGAGGTGACTGTACAGTGGCACAGTTTGATAGCTTGGAAGTGTATTCCTTTACTGTTTTTTTTTTACCAGCGCTGGGTGTGGGAAAGCATTAGTTTTTGAATTTTATTCTGGATTCCAATTTAGAAATATCAACATTATAAACAAGTAAACATTCATGAATGCGTTAAAGATACATATGGACTATTCAAGAAGTCCCTGTCAGATATTGTTATTCTTATATAGATCTAATCAGTCATCAGTGCATAATCTGATTTTAGCAAGCGACTGTTGCTGCTGGTTCTTATTTATAGTATATAGACTGGCACAAACACACAGTCTGAAAGCATTGAAAGCACATAGAAAAGTAAAAATATTAAATGATAAAGCAAACTTGTTTCTTATTTTATTTATTCATTCGTTTCTGGTAACCGGGAGGTGTGGGCCAGGGCCTTCTGCTGCAGTTGCCTTTTCAGGAAAAACCACTAGAGGGAGACACCAGCTCACTTATTTACAACCCATGGTTGTTTCTTATGACTAATGTGATGATTCTTTTTGAGTGTGATCATTACCATCACTATAAACTGTGAAATTATGATACAGAACTCAGTGTTTTTTCTTTAAACAGGCACTACAAAGAGCAGCACAGAACCAACTGAACACATGTTTCCTTTTCATTACATTTATGCTGGACATTTAAATTCAATATAATAATACTCATTTCCAAGGGGATTTGGGTTAGATCAAATCACTACTGAGTTTGAGCATAAAGTAACATAAAATTACTCAAGTAATGTACAAACACCTCAAAGTTGTACTTACATACAGTACTTGAGTAAATGTACTACTTTTCACCACAGAAAGAGGAAAATCCTCTAAATGTCAATGTAGATTTCAGCTAAAGTTGTGAGTATGAAGCTATAATATTGATAGACGATATGACTATACAGCCTTTTTAGTCTATTGCAATGTTAAATGCTCATTAAAACCTAATTTTATACCATTAAGTAAGAGTGAACATAAACTCAGCAGTATGCATGGAACTGATAAATACAGCAGGTGAAAATGCCTTTAACTTGCACAGTAAAGCGTGACTAAACCTTATATAGCACTGTAAACTGTGTCTTTAAAACCCACTCTGTTCTTGGCTCTTTGCCCAGAAAGTTCATTTCCCATTTCCCATCCAGCCACATGGACTAAGCTCCGCCACGCAGAGAGAACAAGTATTTTCACTCAGAGAACAGCCCCTCCAACAGCAGTCGGAGCACAGACTCCCTGAAGGACCTCTGTCACTGACCACGGACTTTTCCATCCAGTGTGTTGTGAAGGACACAAACCTCCCAGCAGATCCGTCACGGCCTGTCAGCTCTCAGAGAAGTCGAGGTATGATTTACACTCTGAAACTTAAAGTGTGACAGCCAGTCTGCCTGTCAGGTATACCCGTTATTCGTATCATTATGTGCTTTGAGTACAGTTTGTGTTTGCTTTAGTTAACTGTGTGTTTTCTGGTGTTGATCTGCTGACGTTTCAACAGTATGTCAGATGACTCATTGAATGTGCTGTGTCTGGTTTAAAAAGTCCAGCTGCCATGTGGAACCTATTGTCTTTTGCATTAACACAAAGCCTCTTTTCATGAATCTATAACTCCCGTCACTTGTCTACTCAGCAGTTTGTGGTGGGTGTGATGTATGGTAGAAGTACCTCTGTTCATGTAGACTGTTTTGGTGAAGGCTCACAGTAACAGGCAGGTTACTGAAAGTCTGCCCACATGAGATTGTTGCACTTGAGGAAGAATTAGTCACAAAGATTTGAATGGCAAGAACTTAGGCAAGAACAATAAGGTTGAGACTCAAAGTTTGGTTAGTTTAAGTTCCCACAGCAGGCAGCAGTAACCAGGCTGTATAAACAGGATGCTGCACACAGACACTCACACACTCTGCTTCATGCTCTGGTTGAATGAACAGGCTGGGGCGCCGGCACCACCATCAATGCTAAGTCAGATGTTTTTCTATAAACTGGCCGGTTTGTTATTGTGGACAACTTGCTTGCACAGAGGCTGCATCATGTGAGCGATTGTGCTGCTGAGATTTCTGGAGGATTTTCTGGGAGGATGAGGTCACAGGGAGGAGGCACACCCAGAGTCTTGGGCTCGGAGCAGGAAGGGCCGGGGGTGGAAGACGTTCAACAGCGGCTCTGACTGAGTCACTTGCCAGGAGGAAGCCATAGTTTTGTTGGAATTTCCATTCAGTTGTGGTATTTGTGTGGTATTTATACTGAGACACATGGCATGGGAAGGGCCGTTTCCCCCTCAAATACACAAACAGAAGCCTTATGACAGTTTTAATAGAATTACATAATGCACTTTATTCTTACACAAATCATAACTTCTTTTTCCAAATAGTGTAATCTTATTTCCTAACATGAAAAGGAGCATTTTGAAAGAGTGGGCTTCATTAAGTAAAAATACAATTCACATTGGTATGTGGCTGGAATGAGGATCATTTCCTTTCAGCCAAAAAGATCAAGCTGGATGACCTGTGAACCTTTAGAAGCATTTAAACCCCTGACTTCCTGACCTCTCCTCACACAAGCAGTCACATCCAACAAGTGCTTTTTGTGCACTGCTGGAATCTCTTGATGGCCTCCCAAGGATCACAAACAAGTTTTTTAAAATAGTGCAATCTGCTGCAGTGTTTTCAGCCTGTGTGCTCTGTTCTGATTTATAGAGGCTCGGTCACCGGCGTGGACGGACGTGGCCGGGAGGGCTGACTGAGCCGGAAGCGGGGGGGGGAGAGAAGTTGAGTCAACACAGGAGTGTTTCTCAGACTTGCGTCGCTTCTGGTCTTGTGCCTCTCAATGGGATCACAGGCACAGACTGAAGCTGCAATAACACAGAGTTACAGACCCAGGCAGACAGATATGGTCTGGATAAAATGAAATGAAAGTGAGTTGAGTCTGGCTGGGAGGGGGGATTTTCTGTTTCTGTCTGTAACTGAAATAGATGTCGAAACGCCTATCTGTCTGTAGAGCTATTGTTTTTTTGTTTTCTTTTTGTGGCTGTTTATATGTGCACTGTATATTACACAAGGACTTCATTCTGCTGTTTGACCCACTCTGATAAACACATTGTGACTGCCATTTCAAAGTCCAACAAGCTGTGGTCAGCACTGAGCAACGCAATACACCAGACGAGCTCTAAACACACGCAACTGCTATTCAAGTTTTTTAAATAGTGAAACCGTCATGACGTTTTCCTCACTCAACTGTATTTCAGAGGTACATTTTCCAAAATTACAGACTCCAGTGAGCGATGCTAGCCCAGCCCTTGACCATGATGGAAAGCCGTAGAAATGAATGACACCCTGCCCTGTGTAGGGAAACGAACGAATGATGATGATGGAAGAGTTGCTCTCTTACTATTACTGTGTGGTCGCTCTCACACACAGAGGGAAGGTCTACAGTACACAGACTCTAGTAGTATTCACAGTCTACCAGTTGATGTAGGCTTCACTTAAAAACAGATCAGAATAACCTGCCTGGACAACTTTTTCTCTCCACCATCCACAGAGTGGCACAGCGGCGTGAGAGATTATCTACAGTCTACATCTCATCTTCCTCTGATTCTTCGAGCAGTCCAACCAAAGAGTTAGACTTCCTTCTCACATTGTTTCATCAATTTTAGAGATCAGGGCATATTCACAAAACATAAGGCTCGAAGAGTAATTCACCAGGCATCTTAGTGCTAAACGTAGGTCCTACCTCAAAGAGAAGTTTGTTTTACCTTAGTTTACTATTAGCATACTAACATTTGCTAGTTAAGAGGATCACCAAAGTCATTAGGATCCATCCTCTGGGGAACGTGAATGTCAACATGTACAAATTGCATAGTGTTAGATTTTGTCATACTCACTTTGGTTCAAGACATTGTTGTCAGCTGAAAGAAGAGTACTTGCTATTGTTGAGTCCGTAAACAAAAATTAATATAAAAGTCAATTTTATCCATCCTGGAAATCATCAATGGAATTTAAAACGTGAGAAAAACAGACAAAGATGGGTTCTACTCACCGTCAACACTCACAATGACACGTCGTAGCTCCGACTGATACTTGACTGAACTGCGGAAATCATTCAGTAGAGTAGCTTATCAACTTTCCATTTTTTAAGGTACAGATTGAAATTTTGGGAAATCTGCTATACTGCTAATCTGATAAGAAGATTGATACCACAGATATACTATATGTCAGTTAAATATGAATCTACAGCCTGGAGTCTGAAAAGTTTCCAAGCAAACCAGCGGATGCATAGTCCTGTTTGTACAAACTAAACATTCCTTGAAAGTCTGATATCCAAGAGCACACAGAAGTGATGTTAAGAGAGATGTTAAATTTAAGTAAAAGATATTACTCCTTTCTTTTAGAAAATTGTAGAGAAGACATTTCTTTCCCAACAAAACTCCTTTCTTTTCATTATACTTATACTGAACGAGGTATTGAACATTGATGGTCTGCATTTAGTGACTTGGAAAAATCTTTGGCAAAGAAGAAACACAAATCATAGTTTTTTTCTATGTATGTTGCTATGGGAAATGTTTATGGTACAAGTGACTAACTTGGAAATTGCCTGGACGACAAAACAGATGGGGTGGCTTTCTCCGGCTTCGTTCTCAGATGGCGTCCATCTCAGGATGTATAGTCCTTCCACTGATGTAGTCTTGATTGTGTTGTACGGCCCGCTAAACAGCAGCTCAGAAATCCTATAACCAACAGAAGAAGAAAAGGTTTGGCTAGTTAAATAAGCATTTCCAAAACCAAACCACCCACAAATGGAGTAAAATTCTTATTTGTGATGACATGATTGAAATTCAACCACAGACTCCGTATGTGACTTCTTTTTAATAATGTTTCCTTCATTGCAGTTTTGTTGTATTTTTGGTGAGTCAAATGTGCAGCTGATTTTGTTTTTGTTGCTTTAAAGTAGTCAAACCAGCATCAGCCTTCTTTTACTGAAACAAAATGGTGCAAAGTCAACAGGTGCATAGACACAGTGTTCTGTTGGCAGTTTTTCATGTATGGATTTTGAATGCATACTTCTGTTTATATTAAACCTACCTGTATATGCTGTCAACACTATACAGTTGCTTCTGTATTCTTGACAAACCTGTCTAGTGCATCAATACGGGGTTATACAAGAGTCAATGAGCTCGTGAAAACTATTTGTGTATGTGACTTACATCTTAATGTGGAGTAAAGTATTTAATCTCTATCTAATCTGTGGTGTTTACCTATCTAAATTCTTTAAAATCTGTATTATCTTTGACTTATGTGGAAATATTTGCCTCGGCCTTGTTGATGTTACAATGTTTTTTAAAATGATTTAAAAGAAAATATTAGCATGCTAACATGCAAAGCTAATCGTGAAACATCCTTTAAACATCAGCATGTTAAACAAGAAAATTGTTGTGACTGGTTGATTAAATATTTATTTATCTCATTTTGATAAGAAAGCATGTGATCATAATGAATGCCAAGTAACTTTGATTGTAACAATCCAAAAACTGATTGTTTTCACTGACTGAGGAGGATCAATCCAACTCTTAAGCTTATTTCCAACTTTAGTGCAGCTCTGGCTCTAACAGACATTTGTGGCTATAAGTCCAGGCTGTCAAAACAAGAAATCTTACCCATTAAAACAAACTGGATAGGTAGTTTGCTGATAGCGTCATTGGTGGTCTTCACCGAGTGCGAACCGTTGGTTTGAGTCAGGATGATGTTCTGCCTGGGAAAGTCTTCCATCACCAGCTGTACAGCGTAAGGGCCTTCATTACTGCTATTGGTGGGGCTGAATGACAGAGTACAGGACTGCATGAGGACAAAAAGGGACATGAAATCTAATCTATCTAAGTATTTACTGTCAGGTAATGAAATGCAAGACTGTAGATTTTATTTTATTTTTTTATAAACATATTTTAGAAGAAAAAAAACAATCTTCCCCGACATTATGTTCCTTTAATCCAGGAGTTTGTTCCAGTTAACATCATGAGGAGGTTTTCATTTCTTTCTCTCTGTTGTTTTCTCACTTCTCAAAGGTTACTAATTGAGCTATGACTAAAACACATCCAGTGTAAAAAAAACAGAGAGATTAATCAAGATCGTTGGCTACTCACTGATGAGAGGTTGAGAACAGACAGTGGTGTGCAGAGATCACACTCTAACAATGATGAGTTTCCATTCCTGCATTTAACCTCGTCTCCGTCAGGGTCAAACATCAACAGGTTGAAATCTTTCTGACAGTTAGAAGGAACTCTGAGAGAGAGAAAGAGAAACATGTTGGCATTGTGCAACCCCCTGCATTAGTCTCTATATTAAACATGAGCAAGGCAGCCAACTGTGCCAAAGTAAATGTTGGATTGTCTTGTCCATTGTCAAATGCCATTCTATTTGAATTGTTACTGTACATTACTCACTTATTCCTCAACGTTTTCACTGGAAACTTATGGCTGACACTTTTTTTAACTTAAGCTTAAAGTGAACAGAAGCCAGCAGAAGGTGATTTCCTATTGAAGAAGTCATTTTAATACGTTTGGGGCATAACCATTTTATTTTTTATTTTATTTTTTTGTCTCTTTTTATTATGCAAGAACAATAGCTACTAGCTAAAAGTGACTCTGCAAATACAAAAAAGAGAAACAGGAATATGATACAAAAAGTAAGCAAACAAAAAAATATACAAATACAAAATATGACATGCTGAACGTGACGTGATGCGTATATATAAAAAACAAAAAAAATGACAAACGTCATACGAAATGTAATAATGATCGTGACATAATGCTGTTGCTGCAGGTAAAAAGGTTGTTTCAGGGCATAACTATTTTAATTGTAGGGGAATGAAAACAATCAGTCTGGTGTTTTGGGTTTTTTCCCCTCTTTTTTAAAAGTGACAGTTTATCCCACAAAATGAAATGCAGCAGGAGCTGCAGATTCACTTCATCAATTCAACTTGCTGATGTCATTGATAGTTTTGGAGTCAGTGTGTGAAGATAATGGACTAAACACTAAACACACAACATTTTCAGATTATATTACAAATGCGTTTCATTTAACCTTGTTTCTTACTATAAGTAATTAGACTATGTGAGGCATCTAAAGTGCAAAGGATATATTGAGCCAAACGTGTCACAGATTCAATTCTTTAAACACAAAATTACTAACAGACAGAAACACAAACAGTGAGGAGGCTTACCTGACGGCTGGCAGTATGGTAGTCTGGGGTGATCTGTTGGCTTGGTTGACCGGTTCCTCAGCTCCACCAGAGTCAGATCATTCAACCATGTGATGCCATTTTTAATATTATGTATCCAGTAACCACCATTTAACCTGTGGTGGAAGTTCATGAGAGAGTGAGTTTTTAGTGTGCTACACAGAATCTGGGTGTACTCATATACTGTAGGCATATATAACATTGAAGATATTAAAGTGTATTAATAAATCATTGTTTTTTTTGTCAAGCCACCAGAACAGCAGCACAGACAGCTGACATTTTAAAAATCTTTGAATTGTTGCTGCAGCCTCAGGATGTATAAGGGGATTCATTTAAATAATTCCAGTTTAAGTTCACTTGAGCTATTGATATTTTGGAATAGGAGGTTTTGGGTTTTTCTCCTTTCAGTGACTATATAAAAATTATTTTAGTAATATAGTGTTTTTTTTCCACTATCAAGGTGCACTCACCACAACTCAAACGGAGCGTTGCTGGGAACCTGTCGAGTCGTGATTCCCCCTGTCTGACACCATTCTCCACCACTCTCCTCATCTACTTTGTACAGCATTTGGTCCGCATTCCCACAATCCCCACTGAGGCACCCCAACCATGCACTTTGTGCACAAGAGTGGAAGCCTAGCTTATAACGAATGACCACCTGTAGTATTACAGTGAAGACATGTTATGGCAATAATAACATCAATGATAAAAATGTAGTTCATTGCGATAATAACTTACTAGGTGCTACTTTTGAAGACAAGAATTTGTTTGTGATCCTGCTGACATACAAGACTTTATAAAATCTTTTTTTCTTGAGAGAACATGAATATTTAAGAACCTCATGGAAATAATGCTATCCTTTATGATACAGTACATTTAAAAATATAGAGAATCGCCATTGTTTCATTGTTCCTAGGACTTATGAGGATGGAAGATTAAGCATGTACTGTTCTTTCTCCATCCCAGAAATGCTGTTATCATTTTGTTTGAATTGTCAAATTTCAAAAGGTGAATAAATTGGATTAGAACAAAGCTTTACGTACCGTGATAGTTCCGGCTGCATTAGTGTTTTTTGGGTAGTAGCTCATCACTGTCCCATAATAATGAGATGCCTGGGCCAGGACAACCAGCAGCAGCAGCAGCAGAGAGAGAGCGACATGGTGAAAGTGTCAGTCTCTCAACACAAAGACAGCGAATTAATACCAGCAAGACATGTAGGCCTACTCCCAAAGACAGCCTCTCTTTCACTGTCTCGCCCCTTTTCCACTTGGCTGTCTTCCACACAGAAGATTGTTTAGGTTGAAAACAACCATTAAACCAGGAAATGGTCTAATATGAGGACATGTTTCTTCTTGTTGATACAATAACAGAACTGATAAATGGTTGATTGCAACTGTATTCATCAATTTTCAGTAGTGCATAAATGAAATTGATTTGTAAACAGAAAGTAGAAATCAGATGTCTTGTCTTGTTCTTAATTCAAACCAAAATGTTAAGAGCGCATGTTGTATGACATAGTACACAGTAGTTGTTTGATGTGGCATTACAGTATTATTCTTCATGCCCTAACAATGAACAATGAACCACTTGATGTCTGATAAAACAGCAGTCCTGTGTGGACCCTTGTGTGAAGATCATCAATGTCTCAGAACAAAGTGCACCATCCAGTTTTAGATGGTGTTGGCACTGCTTTAATCAAATGCACAGCAAGTGTGAGAAAATTAGAAAGCTGTCTTGTCGATATCATATAACTCATCAAAAGAAAGTCATCAAGGTGGCAGTAAATTAATTATCCGTCTCAATTATCGAAAGCTAACAATTAGAATTATGACATTTGTGCTATAATGTGATCTACCATGAATACATGAGGGAGCTGCCTGTCTGTCTAAACATGGCCTTGGTGCCTACTTGTTGGGCCACTATGGCAAGGAGTACAAATTCTAATAACAAAAAAAAACATACAATAAGAATATAAATAATTCAAGATTTTGAGCATGTCAGTTTTACATGAAATGCTTCACCAATAAAATTTATTTTTTAACAGCAGACTAAATTGGGTTTTTTTTGTTTTATTTTTTTGTCCTCCATATAACCCCATATTGACTGCTTTTAAATGTTAAATGTTCCATATTTTGCTACTCTTGAAGCCAAATGGTAGCTCAGCAATTAGTTAATTCGCTAATTAAGCAATCAGTTGATCAATAGGACATTAATTGACAACAATTGTAGGCTACTAATCAATTAATCTAATCTTTTAGGTCAATTATTTTGCAAAAACACCAAACATTTGCTGTTTCCAGCTTCTCAAATGTGAGGATTTGCTGCTTTTCACATATCATTTCAAATTAAATATCTTTCGGTTAGTTAGGACAAAATAAGCAATTTTAAGACGTAACATTGGGCTCTCAGAACATGTGACTGGCCTTTTCACTATTTCCTGATAGATTGTATAGGTGAATCAATAATAAAAAATAATTAACCTAATTCAGTTTCAAGTACTTAAGTATTTCTCCATTGTATCCAGACTTGCCAAAGAGTATATGCTTAATCCCATATTTGGTCATCTTGTGATCTCTGCATTGTCTATTTCCTCTTTTTTTCTGTCTTCCTGTGTTGTTTCCTGTTAACTGTGAATTTAAATCCTCTTTTTCACACTTCCTTCCCTTCCTGTATTACACTTCAATGTTTACCCCTTTGTGCGTGTTGCTCACTCATAATGCCATGGTAACTGATGTAACTGTTGCTGATATCACTCCTTTCAATTGAGCAGTAGGGAGGTGGGACCTTTATTTTATTCAGCTGATGCCTGTAATAGCAGCAGGGCGCACCAACAACCACCAGGTGGGATAAGTGAGCTTTGTGTCTGTGTGAGCACTGTGAAAGCCATACTGCACACTAACAGGTATCTAATGCAACAGCAAAATGTTCCCATACAACAATTTCACTCAGTGGATAAATTCTTGTTTCTACTTTCTTTATGTGAAGAAGTGTGTAGGACATTTTTTTAAAGCATGGCTCACCATTTTGTTGTAGTTAATACAAAACTATTTTCAGTGTCATGTTTTTTTTTTTCTCAATTTGGTTTTATTAAGCTTTATTAGAATTAAATCATCTTTTCAACAAGTTTGGGCTCAAATGATGCAAACCTGACCAATAATATGGTACCAGAATCTTATTAACATGTTTTTATGTACACAGGCAAAAAAAAAAAAAACATGCACATTTCATGTCCACTTTAATAGAAACTTTTTCTAACCCCTGATCTGATACTGGCACTGCAGTTCCATACCAGATTTGAGATGGACCTACTCCTAACTACCTCCTATTTAACCTACTCTCTCTCTCTGAAATTAAATGGACTTTTCTCCTGTACTCATAGGAAAGTAGACTAGACAAAGTAGTAAACAATGATTGCTAATTCTAAAGTTTAGTTTTTAAAATATATTTAAGTTTATTTTATACTGGATAAAACTAGAAACAATAAAAATTACAGCATACTTTAGCAATGGTTATTTAGAAGGGGCATGCTTTTTTTGCCTTTTAATTGTTAGTGACAGCTGAAGATAGACAGGAAAGGGGGGTAGAGAGTGGGGATGACACGCAGCAAAGGGTCACAGGTCGGATACGAACCCTGGGCCGCTGCAGCAACATGGTTGCCAGCTCTACCAGGTGAGCTAACCGGGCACCCAGAAGGGGCATGCTTTAATTGTACATTCAAATTGTTGGAAAAGAACAAAATATATTTTACATTGTCCATTTCAACTTTTACCATTCATACCACATTTATGAAAGATCATTAAAAAACAGTTTGTCCCAGTGTGTAGGCTTCAGCTGCACAGTAATTTATTACTGTATATCATTCATTTCCCACCTGTGCTGCTTTAATTTCATGTTTCACAAAGCAGAACTTCTAAAAACATGTTCCAAATATTGCATGGATGTGCTGAGTGGTGGTCTTTTGAGATGTCAAACAACTTCTTGAATACTTGGAAAGTCTGTGAAAACTATTCATCAGACCAAAAATATGCTCAAAAGATCCACATTTATTTGACAATTTATTAAATGTACATAAAATAATTACCAAATTTCATGGTTATTGACAGATTATCTGTAGAATATGGCTAAATTACATCACCAAAGGATGAAGATTTCCACAGACAAAGCATTGCATATGAAAACTTATTTAATTTAAAGTTAACTTCATTTATTTGAGTTATTTTTACCATGTCATCCATAGCAACCAACCAACGTCCTGTAGCTCTGGAGTTCTGTCTGTGCTTCAGTAAAAGTTGCTCAGCAGCTTTGTGAATACAGTGGCTCTATTCAGCATTTCAGCGTTTTATTCAGCATTTCAGATGGAAAAAGCAAAAATGTGAAAAGTAAGAAAAATGAACAATCTTGTGTAGCAGAAACATTTTTCTTTATATAGGGAATGACTGCAATAACAACAGTTGAGGCAACACTGAATGCCTCAAAAATAACCGTAGCTTTGAATCAACATTTATCTGACAGTCTCAAGAAAAGCTGAATATTATATTATATATATCTTACAGTGTAACACACTGAATGTAACATAACCCTTGTATTAAAAAATGACAGTATCTAATAATTGATCGTTCTGTATCTGTAAATTAAACCTTGACTCATCTCAACTATCTAGATTGGGAGTGAGGACGTAAACATCTAAATACCTGAAACACTCATTGACAGTAGAAACATACCTTTGTTATCTGCAGATGAGACGCTCCCTGCTTCCTTGTCTCATTTAAACGCAGCACACAACAGTGTTTTTTACAAGTGTGTGTGATTGGGTGTGTATGTGATGTGACGTGCGGTATGAAAGGGGATGACCTTTTTCTTGCTCCTTGACCTTTAACTTTAACCTGTGTACAGCTCCGAGCTAGAAGGGATGGGAAACAAGATGTCCTTTGCAGCGGTAGGTTTTAGTGATGGTGTAAAACTTCCAGGTGTTTTTATAACTTTCAAAACTCTCATCACACCTGTGGCTTCTCTAATTAGCTCAACACTATTTGACCGACTTCTTCTTTTAACTTCAAGCCAAAATGTTCCTCCTCCCTTGGTTTTATTGCTATCCCAGCTCAGGTTAGTCTTGAGCAACCACAAGGATTACAACACAATTTCTTGTCTGTCACAGAACCTAAATTCAGACTTGTTTCCACTTGCCTGTGAGAGTGCAATTCAAGGAAAACTGCATTAGAGTTGCCTCAGGAGAAAAAATGAAAGTGTATTCTCTCTTTACAAGATTAAAATGCACTGGCACTGCTTGTTTTTTTATTTTTTTTTCACAACCCGTGTATGCTCTAGTATTCAGTCTGAAAAACAGAGGAGATTCAATTACTGTTTTTTTATTACTGTCACGCAGCTGGCCATGAATAGAACTGATATCAGCTGATTTTGCCCTTAAGGACTTAAAATCACTTCACGTTTTCCATAATTTAATTATACATAAAGAACAGTGGCCCAGTGTTCCTATGAATGCTCCCGCAGTGTCAGGAACTGGTCAAGCCAGCTTTCTTCAAAAGCCCGGAGCCACATCCTCACCCAGGAATGAATTCCCACTTTATCTCATGACTCAACAACATCTTTTTATGGCTGAGACTTTCTACCCAATACAACCAGGCAGAGAGGACACAAGCTGATCCCTCCCAATTTTATTACAGTACAGTATCAGCTGCTGAATGTTTACTTCCAGTATGTGCAGTTAGGTTAAGGGTGGAGACTTGAGGAGGGAGGGACAGGAGGACCCACCTGTCAAGAGAAAAGAATCTGACAGCAGAGCGCCGCTGCTACCTACTGAAGAGTCTCAGACGAGTGCAGGAGAGTAATGCCCACTAGCTAAGGGAAGCACACTGGTGGCGGTGTCTATCCATCGACTGAGGGAAAATCAAAATGGGTGGCAATATAAGTCAGAAGAAGGGCAGCAGACGAGCCAGCTCAAGGAGTCACGCCAACAGTGTCATGTGAGTCAGATCACTCACCTGTTTGATGCAGATTTTACAGTGCATTAGAGACAACTCATTGACTTGCTTGTATGGTTTACAATTGAACCAGAGGCATTTTACCTCTCCCATTTCACTAGTTGATGTGTATGAGGTTGTGTGCAGTTCTAATAGCACCAGAAGCAGCAAGAATATGAAACATGTGCTACTATATTTTACAATACTGAGCGTATAAACTGAACTTATTTTTCCATCTGGTATGAGTGGCCTCTGTTCAGGCGTACACTTGCACGCACATGCAAATATTCACACACCCTCAAAATGAACCACAGATAAAGACTGCATACAGATGAACTGTTAAACATGTTTGCTCACTGGCCTTATATAAAAATGTGGATGTGTGTCTTTGTGCGTTTGAGCAAACACACAAAGACAATAAAATAGTCAGTGAATCATAAAGCACCAATAGCTTGAGCATGTTCAAAATTTAATGTGCAACATTAAAAAAGGGGGAGGGTGGGGGGACAGTGTTAAACCAAGCTGTTGTGACTGGTTTAACATGATCAGTTACAGGGTTGTCTAAACAGATACACAGTTGTTTCATTACAGCATGATCTCATTGTGAGAAATATAGCTTCACTGTGTTAATATTTGCTGGAGGTGATTCATGTCCTCTTTGTTCTGGGTGGCAGCTCTGCCCTCCTCTGTAGGTTGGACTACATACACACTGGACCATGAAAACACACACTGCTGTTCTTCTTTTTGGGACTGTAAACGTTCCACACACTTCACTTATGAAAGAAAGAAACAAAAACATTCTACAACCACAGCTAGTGACTTTTACACTCTGTTAATGCACAGCACTTTGACAACCAGTTGATAGATAGTGTTTGTACATAATTATGGTCACATTCTGCTCTCTTCAGCGATGTTTCCTTAAGGCTGAAGGCTGAGTAAAGACAAACGGGAGAATAACAGTATTTTCTTTGCTCACTGTACTTTACAGACAGTATATCACATTTCATCAGAAAGTAAAGAGACTCCCTTTGCTCATTTGCATCAAACGAAATCCACAATAAATACATTCACTCTCATGTATTCCTAACTTTGGCCGTCTGTATCAACACCTGCTTGTGTGTTTGTGGTCTCTGTCTCATCTGCTTTGACCCAGGCTTTGGGTGATCTGCTCTTCTGTGGTTTAGGGGACAGCATGTCAGGTTGGCACGAATCTGCAAATCTCTCGCGTGCTTTCTCCCAGTTCTTCTGAGACTTTGATCGGGTCACAGAGACACCGTCTAGAGACATGGCGGCACCGGCCCCCAAACCTGACTGGGACTTTCTGATTTTCAGTTCAATCTGTGGAGAAGAGAAACGAGAAAGAAAGTGATTTTGTTGCTTCACAACAGATTTTAGTCAAAACAGAATCTGCCTAAAGGACATCACCAGATTGTCTTACCGGGTCTTTCATTCCTGTTCCCTCTTTACCCAGCCCCTCTCCTTTCTTCCAGCCCATCTTTTCCAGCATTTTCCTTCCTTTATTGACTTCACTGATCTCCCTTTAAGAAGACAAGTAAGAAGACATGATTACCATTGAATCCATTCTTTTCTTTCTCTAGCATTTACACTCAATGACAAAAATACTTACTGATGGACAGAAGCGGGTGCATCATCTCGTTGGAAAACACCCTCACTGCCCACTGTCTGTCGTCGAGACTCTGCTCGGTCCTTATATCTGGGGTTCCTCAGGGCTTTGGCCTCTTCGTACTCACTGCTCTGTTTACAGAAAAGCACACAGGTGATTAGCTGCATAAAGAGATAAGGGGGGTTTAAAACTCAACCAGGCTGCTGCTTGTCCTGATGACACTCACCTGCAGGCCATATTTGGCTTTCATCTGCTTCAGCTCCTTTTGTCTCAGTGCTTCTTTATCCTCTTTGGTAAGAGGAGGGCCTTTGGGAAGATACAAAGTAAAGCTAAATCCTCTGTATCACTGCTGCCGTGAATCTGTGGTTGTTTTCTGTTAAGGTGGCTCACCTGTGTTCTCTTCTCTCCTGTGCTTGCTGAGGTGAGCCATCACCTGACCCGGCTCACAGCCGTCACAGGTATCGGTCCCCGAGTGGATATGGAAGGACAGCACAGTCTCTCCCATTTTCACCTCATCACCGTGCATCAGTGCATGTGGCTCACACTTGGTTTTGGGCTGAAAGAGAGATTTGTTGATCCTGTCACTGCTGAGTTTTAGTTTGATTGTTTTATTTAGAGACAACAAACTGAGAAACATTTTTTTACCTGTAAGATCCTGTTGCCATTGATGACTGTTCCATTCTGGCTTCCCTGGTCCACCAGCATGTAGCTCTGCTGCTCCTGGTCAAAGTACACCTCTGCATGGAACTGGAAGCAAACACAGTTCACAGTGAGAAACATCACATAACCCTGCAACATGCACAAGAAATATGTCGATCCCTGGAGAAAAATAATAGTGGAGAGGGGTACCTTGCTCACTCCCATTTCTGGTATTCGGATTGCATGGTCCATATCTTTCTCTCTGCAAACGAAAAGACAGCAGGTTGTCTTCAGTGAGTTTTGTGAGCCAAATTTTCAACTAACTAACTGATCAATTCCTCATATTTTCACTAAGTGAGACACTACTTGTTGTCCTGTAAAGCCTCGTCATTCTGTCTTTGGTACTGCACCCTTCGCACTAATGTTTCCCACTGTGGCCACCTATTCTAAAAACGACAAGAACTCACTTTTGCTTGGTACAAAACTATCAAACTTGTTTATGGATCTCCTGCTGCCACACAAGAAAGAAAGAAGCACAAACCTGCCGAAGGTGGCCGGAGAGTCGGCTGTGATGATGAACAGAGTGCCCACCTGCAGCACTGGAGATCTGACCACTGTCACTCTTACGCAGGGTGGCCAAATGTCTTTCACTGCAAGAAAAGTAAACCAGTTGCACTGACATGGGAACATAGCAGCCACAGAAAACAACAGTGTTGGGAACAAATGACAGGTGATGATCCAACCGGCTGGTACCAGAATAATTAAGATGTGTGTCCCAAACAAGCTCTGAAATTGGGCTTGTTTTTTCTCACCTTCCTGACTCTGAGACTCCATTTCTGACTCTGGGCTTTCCTTTGAGGAGGAGCTGGAGGATGACGAGAACGAGGGTGTGGACTCCCACTCCTCTTTCTCTGACCCTGTGATCTCCCCCTCTTCCGGCTCACTGTTCCCCTCTGAGTTATCGCTCTGAGCCGGGCTCTTTTTCTTCTTCGCCTTTTTTGACTTGGATTTCTTCCTTTTCTTCCTTGATC
This sequence comes from Morone saxatilis, assembly GCF_004916995.1. Lineage (NCBI taxonomy): Eukaryota > Metazoa > Chordata > Actinopteri > Moronidae > Morone > Morone saxatilis. Next base: position 9,604,830 of record NW_023339740.1, on the reverse strand, counting down.
TACCCTTATCGTCAGAGTTTGAGCTGTTTTTCTGCTTCTTCCTCTTTGACGAAGATTTGTCGCTCTCCTCCCGGTGTCTGGAAGAGTCTTTTCTACGTGGAGCCACATCTGGACTGTGAGACCTTCGCCTCTGTTTTCGTGATTCCGTGGTCCTCTTTGTTGTTTGCCGTTCGACCCACTCAGTTTCTTCTTCTTCCAGCTTTACCTCATCAAAAATGAGTTCCTACCATCAGACAGTCAACAGTGAGATTATCATCTCCGGTGATGTTCACTGACAGCGTGCAAGCACAGGCTTTGTAGACCCCTTGTATATGGTGTCAGTCTTCAAAGACAATTCACTATAGACCTCCATCCAACTTCAGGATTAAGAGGAGACATCTACAGCACCCAGATTTAAAAGCACATTTGTGGTTCATGACACTGTACAGGGTAAATAATGACCGTCTGAACAGTTGTTTGATTACCCAAACAAGTGTTTGATATAATATGAAATGACTGAATGCTTCATATTTCAAACTATCTTCCACTTGGGTTTAACTTTTCTAGTTTGGCCATCACATTATTGTGTTGAAATTCACTTTAGAGTTGTATATATACACTGGGGATGATTTCAGCACATTCAAATACCTTTAAAGGTGTTGCTTGTGTGAAAAAGCAGAATCTGCCTCCTTTATTGAAACTGTATGAGTGATTTATGACTTTGTATTCCTCCTATTGTGATGGCAAAACTATTGAATTAAGGCCCAGGTTAAAATTATCTTCAACTATTCTTATGAATGGCTTTGCATGTTGGTATTAAAGGAGTACCTCTGTGGGAAGCCGTAATCCAGTAAGAAGAAATCTTCATATTAGCCAATGAGTTAGTCACCTCTTGCACCTAGGTCAGAGGATAATCTTTTAGTCAACTAGCCTCGCATTTACACAAAAAAGACAAAAAGCAAAAAGTATTTGAAGACTGAGACCAATAAAGTCATGGGGATTTGAAACCTCACAGTTTTCAAGGGGAACTACAAAGTCAAAAGCCAGCTGTCAGCCACCAAGAATAAACTGCATCTATGTCATGCGTCAACAAAAGATCCAGGTGTGACATACCTTATCGTCCTGGTGTGAGCTTTTCTTGGACTCTTTCTTAAACTTTCTGCTCTTCTTTTCACCAGTGCTCTTGTCTTGGCAAAGCTCTGCAGCAGTTTGTGCAGCAGGCACTTCGATCCTGGAATGAAACTGGTATCGTCCACTCTCCGCATCGTAGTAGTAGTAAATGCCTGTGTTGGCATCGTAGTACAACTGACTGGCCTGAGGAAGAGAAAACATGTATAAGATCAAAACACTACTTGCTACTAAATTAACTCTACTATAGACAGCTTATTTGGGTTGAAAAGGGTGTCTGACGGACCGAGTCGTAGTAGAATCCTGTGCTGTGGTCATAGTACATCCCCGTGGTCTCATCAAAGACAAACCCAGTCTGTGTCATAGCCTCTTCAGCAGTGGCTCTCAACATGTCCGCTATGGATCCTCCATCGCCCTCCTGAGAGATAAACGTGTCGGTCATAACGTGAACTCTAATTTATAAATTCAACAACTCCGTTCATATCAACATCTTGTCATTTTAGTTTTGTGGATTAGTGTTGATACAATTGTGATCTCTTTTTTGTGTCGTTAATGATTTAAAAACACCAATAACACAAACCTCTGTTGTGGCTGCAACACTGTTGTCAGGTTGTCCTGACACATCAGCGACCGCTGCTTCATTTGTTGTAGAAACCTCTGCTGCCTCGCCGCCATCCGCTGCATCCACTGCTGCGACTGCGTTCAGGCCTTCCTGAGTGTCTGAAGCCTCGGAGTTCTGAGAGCAGCCTCCATAATAGTAGTTGTAATAATCTGGAAAGAAATATTGAAGAATGTGTTTGTTGAACAGTTCACTCACTTTAAGCTCATCTAATGAGTTCATGTACGTAAGATACACACCGGTTTCTGTCCATACATATTCTTCTGTCTGAGTTTCACTATTTACTCTGTCTTTATCCTTCTTCTTCCGTTCATGAATCTCTGCGCTCAGCTGGGCAACCTACAACAATACATTTCAGGTCAATTTAACTGGCAAACATTATTGAGACACTCACAGTAATAACATATTCATGGGATTAGCATAACTAAAAATGTCAGACTGATTTAATTCAGGGTTTTCCATCACGTTTTACTGCAGACATGGACCGCCTAAAATAAAGACCACTTAGTTACATCATTAAATATTAATATTAGAGAAAGAATCTATTTCACACAGCAAATGTTACAGATTTTGAGAGTGTTTATTGGTTATTAGGCATCTACGAACAGAAGTGATCAAGGTGAGAAGTGTTACTGTAAACCCTGCCGTACTGTCAGCAGAGTCATGACACAATGGAGCAATAATAGGGAGGGCGTTAAAGTGATTGTATATCAGGCATATTCACAACTAAATACAGCCTTTAGGGCGAACAAAGCTATATCTATATAATCTGAGTAACATGTTCATTTTCAATTATTCCTATAACTTGTTTAAATGTCTGAGACGTAATGACAGACAGTACTTTTAGCTGCCTATATTAACACCAAAGCACAAGCACACTGCGGTCTGTACAATATGCAATAATACAATATACTCTATATAATATATGTAATAATAAACTGACCTGTTTCCTCAGGTCTTCGTTGTAGCTCTCGGTGCTCCTCTGCAGTCTGTCGGACTGGTTCAGCTGTTTCTGTAACTTGGCCAGCTCGGCTCTGCAGCCGTGCAGCTCCCGCTTCAACGCCTCCACTTTCAGCCGGAGCTCAGCCTCTTCAGCCTCCTCAGCCTCCTCAGTCTCCGTGTCGTTTTCTCCGTCTTCGGTCTCCATTAGCTCAACTGAAGACGTTAACATTCAACTGTATAACTCGTGTAGGAAAGCAGCTTCAGAATATCAGCCATAGTAACTGGAGGCTAGCTCGTCTGTTAAGTCAACAGAGAGCAGAAAGCACAGAGACACTGAAGTAACCGAACTACACATTGCTATGGTAACTAACCGCTGCCGCTCATTAACGGTCTTCAACCGACCTGACAGTAACGGTAGCTCTGTGAGGCTCTTACCGTTCGTTCCGTTTTCGTCTCTTTGGCAGTGAGTTTCCTCTCAGCGCGGCACATGAACCGACCTGAAAGTTGAAAAAGGACATTTTGTAACTACCCTGTATGTCCGCCACAGTCGAGTACATGTTTTGATGATAATTAGACAGTTAGAGTTATAACCGTGGTAATGTTTACTGTCCACCCTGCTCGTAACCGCCATTTACTAGCGGCTAGCTACGTCACTAAACGGAAGTACTTCTTCTTCGGGTTTGGCGGACTTCCGTTGGCGCTGTGAAATCTGACACAGGTAGAAGAAGTTTACCGCCACCCATCGACGAACTGTTTTCATAGTTTCTCAGTAAAAACTAGTGGTACGTTTGGTTTTTATCTTTTACCTAACTTCCGTGCTTTTACAATGTCGGATTTATGTTCTTGGCGGCGACACTTTTTACTACGGAGCCCGGTAAGTGTCAGAAAACAACATACAGTGTGCCATTATCGATGTGCTTCATCTGCTCTCTCTTTTCACAATTGTCTGCTCCGTTATATTTATTATTGTAACGTTAGAGAGCACTAATCTTCTTCCAGCTGACATCAGAGGACAGGCTTGTGATAAACGTTGACATGATCATTAGTTTGATTTTATTTGATTTTTGATTTTTGATTCTAAACATCTGAGAATGTCACTGACTTCAAAATGTTTTTATTTCTAAAGGTTCTTGTTATGAAGTTGCTGTGTTCCAGAGAAATGTATATTTATGCAGTGTAATAATTGCTGATTATAAATTCTAGAGGATATAATAGCTGTGTTATTAAATACTAAAGTAGAAATATATTGTATTAAAGGCTTTAATACGTCTTATAACTTATAATAACTCACAGACTGCATATGATTTATCTATAGTTGATCAGTGTGCAATAGTGGCCATAGTGAATGAAGTCTGAGCTGTATACGTTAATGCATTATTTAACTCATAAAATGTACGTGCCATCACAAGTTATTTCTTTTTAACGCCTCTTGTCCGGGTGTTGTTGTCTGCTTTGACCACTAGATGTCACTCCAACACACTGATCCTGCTCCTGGACAGTTATGTGATATTATGAACAGGCCTCCTTTTCTGACCTGAGAAAATACTCATCTCTGGTAGAATGTGATGATTTTAGGATGATTTTATCTGCTACTTAACAGACTTTCATCTCACACTATTCAGTTTGGCTGATATTTTAGTGTAGATGTCAGGACTTCTGTATGCTAACGCAGGCTGCTAACTGTGAACACATTGCTCCACATGTCCTTCCTCTTCCTCCTCTGTTTCTCAAACACACATCTTCGGGTCACATTTTAATGCACTTCCTCCCTCTCTGTGTGTCTACTTATTTCAGCCTCCAGAGAAAGGGCTGTTACATAATGACGTGGCTCCACTATTGTCCTCTAAAAATTAATGTATTTAAAGTATCATACTGTAGACACAGTGTAAATATACCATGTGCTCAGTTGTACATTTTATCTTTGCATTCTTTCAGACACTTGAGCAGCTTTGTTAGGAAAATACTGGATGTTAATCCTGACATGGGGACTAAACATAAATGTGTCATCTGTCACATTTGTACTGAGACAGGCTGAGTTGTTGTGTCAACAAGAGGTTGGGAGGGCCAGAATTGTTTTTCTTCTAGTTTCAGCGACTTTCTGTTCTCTCCAAAAAGCCTTTTGGGTTCCTCCCACTGTGTCTGAAATCTGAGCTCTTTTGAGTTGTGTTTGGATTTTGGTGGAGTGTTACACCTCTGGTGTCTGTGGTGGTGGTAGAGCAGCCTGTAAGAATGGGGTGGTCTTTTATCTGGAGACACACACAGCCGCCCCACACTACCTACTGATGTTTATTGATGCCATTTTTAGACTAGAAAAGCAGACATAACAAAGCTGTCATCTGTGAGTAGAATGGTTTGTTTTTAAAGGAGTGGAAAAGGGGATGGTAGTGAGTTCAGTTTCCTTTAGTATGTTTCTAAAAAACTGTCAACAAATAGTCATGATTTTATGTTAGGAATGGTAATAGGAACCATTTCTTATGTAACCTATTTATTCCTGGCTACCAGGAGTCTTTACTAGCTGGTGCAGGGAGCCGTTTAGAATAAACAGAGAATCCATGGAAACGAAGAGTTTATTGGTCTTAAAGACTTATAAGGATGCATTTATTGTGAACAATAACAATAGATGCAGAAAACACACGTTCCCTTTAAGGTTTCTCATGTGTTTGTGGCCTTGATCAAATATGACCTACGGTGTTGATCAAGGATTATTGACAAGGATTTCCGCTCATAACGTGTGAAAAGATGGTGATCTTTTGTTTTAATATGCCTGAGCTACTGAGGGATTCCTTAGACTTAGGAAATAGGAACGCCTGGTGTTTTTGTGAGCAAACACTTCAAGGAGAAAAAGAGATACTAACCCTGGGATAAAAGCACAAATTGATCCTCGTGCTCCAGTGATAATCTCTTTGTACTACTCCTTAACTACTACTTGCACATGATCAGTGCAAGCAGGGATTGCCCTCACCCCAACCTCAAGCTCCACCAGACCCAGACAGTAAATAAGTGGGTGGGGGACCAGCTCCACCCTTTCTGGTCCAATGTGGAAACTCTGAGCCTGACTGAGGCACGTGTGTCTCTGCTCCTCCACTGGAATTTGGGAGGAGTTTCTCTGCTGCGTGGCCCAGTCAGACCCTGGAGGAGTTTCTGGAGGAGGGGTACAGTGTTAGAAAACAATACACACAGGATGCATTATAGATATACCGTACAAGTGTTCTTGAAAAGGTAACCAAATGACCATTGCAAATACTGCTGTGGGTCAGATTAGCCATTCATAAGAGATTTGTCATCTCAAGGTAATGTATGCACAGAGGAACAGAGTCTGTTCAATCCCTGTTGGTTGATTTCAACTGCTTCTGTTTCTATATAGTTTATCTGTGTCATGATTTATGGGACTGTTCCTGTTGACAAAATAAATAAATT